>NC_063356.1:33150493-33170034 GCF_021869965.1 Rhincodon typus | reverse complement strand
CTCCGCTTGGTTTCCCCGATGTAGAGGAAGCCACACCGGGTACAGCGGATGCAGTATACCACATTGGCAGATGTGCAGGTGAACATCTGCTTGATGTGGAAAGTCTTCTTGGGGCCTGGGATGGGGGTGAGGGATGAGGTATGGGGGCAGGTGTAGCACTTCCTGCGGTTGCAGGGAAAAGTGCCAGGTGTGGTGGAGCTGGAGGGGAGTGTGGAGCGGACAAGGGAGTCACGGAGAGAGTTGTCCCTCCGGAAAGCAGATAAGGGTGGGGAGGGAAAGATGTCTTTGGTGGTGGGGTCGGATTGCAGATGGCGGAAGTGTCGGAGGATGATGCGTTGGATCCGGAGGTTGGTGGGGTGGTACGTGAGGAGCTCCTCAGTTTTCCAACAGGGACCTGGATGGAGTGCTGGTGGATAAGGTGGTGGAGAAGAATGCAGTACTATTCCTGCTGGCAGGCAAAGGAAGTCTCAAAAGCAGACTCAGCCTCATTGTGGTTCAGGTAAATACAATGTTCTGGCTCAAAGATAATGCACAGCAGTGCAGGGAGAAGATCAATGATCTTCTCCAGTCTGCAAAGTTAAGTACCAGCATTTCTTTCTGCAACCTCACACTCACAGGGACAGCATTGACGCTAATTCTGTCAATGCATATGCATCTCACCAAGGTTAATGGACTACAACACTCACTACCTCATGTTTCATGTCCACTCATCACTTCTGACCCACCTCATCCTCCCAAATCACTGACCCTATTTACTTATTAGGGACACTGCATCACCTCTCCAACTCAAGCATCAACATCAACAGTCGTCAGTCACACACTCAGTCCCTTTCTTTGTTTCGATGCATGAACATTGGGTCCATTATAGGACTAAATCCGCAGTGGTCTAACTGACATTTAAACCAGACCTCAACTGGTGCACCTGTAATCTGCGAACTGGTTACACTTGGCCGGCAGTATGGCCTGTAACCAACCTCCTGAATTGGGAACGAGGCCATAGAATGACTCTGGCGGTACCCTGTAATCCTGCTTGACCCTGTTAAGAATTCTCAATGCATGGAAATGAGGTAGCTGCTGCTCAATACTGAGATTTCAAACTCCTCATTTAAACCTTATTGGAAAATGCAGAATTCTTTTCATGACATCAAGATTCTGATTTTTGATTTTCACTACATTTTTCCACATTGTGCACCATTGTCCACACTGCTAAAATGCTAAGCAGAAACGTCCCCTCTTGTTTCTTGTCATATGGAAAAAAAATAGATGTACGCATGGCCAAACTTTCAATAAATCATTTTGTTGTAAAGTTGCATCTGAAATATCTATTTCCTTTCCATTTATGGGATGGAACATGATAAAACAATTACATTCAGTCATCTGAAATGCTATCCACTGTTCACATCTCTTTTGTTTACTTACTCATGCATGACAGATTTATTGTAAATCAAGACAATAATGCAAGTCGACCAAATTAGATAGCAAATGGGAAATTTGAGTTCACTCAAGATATTTTTAACTAATTTAATTTATGAGTACAGTGCTGAAAAACAGCAAACAGCTTTCAGGCTCTCCAGTAAATGTAATTTATTTGCAGTATTTTTGTAATATTTTTATCATGCTGGCAATAAAAATGTGCATTCATTACAACAAATTTTTTTCAAATGTGGGTTTTGAACATATTTTGATCATGAATCATAACTGCTTTGTCCACATTGTGAAAGAATGAGATTTTTTTCAAATAATTGCATATAGTTTGATGCCATGATAGAAGGTTAACTTTATGAAAGTATACACCTCAAAATGTGAATAGTTCTTATAATCTCTGATTTTCCTAACTTAGAAGGATGTGGCAAATCTATGCCAGTGTTAAAACTGCACGTTGGCCCCTTCCACCTTAATTTATCTCACCCTATCATATCTTTGAATTCCATCCTACCTCATATACAGAGGTCAGTTTCCCCTTAAATGTACATGTACCTAATGTCTACACTACTGATGTCTGCCAAATGTCGAATGGGTGACCACACAAGAGTTATGTGGAAATAATGCCCGATGACAATCTCCAACTTAAATTGTACCTGTTGTGACAAAAATGCAGGTGTCATAGCGATGAATTTTGCAGATGAAAACTGTGCACTTTTTTCCAGGTGCGATCTGAAAAGGAAGAAATCCAAGATATTTTATACTGACCTTTTCATGATGACAGGGCATCGCAAAACATTTCACGGCCAATAAAGTACATTTTTAAAGTGGAATCACCATTATAAGACACATTAGCCAATTTACACACAACAAACTCCCACAGAATATTATGTGATAATGGTTAGATAATTTGTTTTCATGATGTTCATTGAGAGATAAATATTATTCAGAATACTGGGAACAATTCCCTCCTTTCTTCAAAATGGTGGCCAGGGATCTTCTAGGTCCACCCAAGCAAATGGATGGTATCAGAGATAGCAAGAACTGCAGATGCTGGAGTCAGAGTCAATACAGCGTGGATCTGGAGGAACACAGCAAGTCAGGCACCATCAGAGGAGCCGGAAACTTGATGTTTTAGGTTTACACCCTTCATCAGGATCTTGTTTAATGTCTTATCTAAAAGACAGCACTCTGACTGCGTAGTGTTTGACTTGAACCTGGAGGGGAGTCTTGCATCTCAGAGACAAGAGTATTACCAAGAAAGCCATTGCTGCAAACAAATAAGGTTCAAAAATGTGTTTAACAATGCTCCTTTGCTTTTCAGTCCATTCTTCTGGAAATGAATCTGCATATACAAAAACAGAAGCCGTAAGTGACAAGAATAGGCCAACTGGTCCATCTAGCCTGCCCTAACCTCATGATGGTGACTAAACACAATAATGTAATTTCCCAGGAGATTAATAAAAGATAGAAAAGGCAGCAGATCCATAAATTGAAACATGCTCTGGAAAATTCCTCTCCAATTTTCTCAGGCTGTAATTTCTAATGATGGAAAGAATGTATTCAATTCTGAGTTGTGTGGCTTTTACTTAAAAAGGAATGGTTTTGGCCTGGGAAGATGGTAATTTGAGGTTTTGCTTTTGGTCCGTGGGCTTGCATACCCATTGATAGAATTGGTGCAAAATTTATGCCAATATATGATACAGATTGATAGAACGCAAGAACTTAGAAGGTAGTCTTTAGAAAGACACTCTTTCCAGAGCAGCTCAGCAGAAAGGTAGAGTGGGCAAACAGGTAAGGAACTGGGAATGCTTGGATTGATCACATATGTCTTAATTTCTCTGCGATTCTCATCAATTGTTTTGTGATAATTGCAACAAACAGATAAATAAAGCACTGGAACAGCACATTCATAAGGAAAAAAACAGATTATCGCAGCCTTGAACCTGCAGGCGCTCAGCAAATACCACAGACTACAGGGTGTCTTGGCCAGCTAATTCTCCAAGAAATTTACTTACGCTACACAGAGTGATATACATTAGTGCTAGCCTCCAGGACTGCAGACTGGTTATGGGAAAATACCCTATGGACTCGTAACAGCAGGAATTTGGACTTTCGTAGTTTAAGATCATGACACAGGGTTTCTGCCTTGGGTACAATGGATGATCTAGATGCAAATTATTCCATTTTGAGATTTCTTTTTCATAAGATTCCACTCAAAAGTACTTGCATATCTTTGAAAGCATAAATGTCATGAATCAATTCATTGGGCAGTTTCTTTGAAGCATAATATTTTGAAAATTTTGTCCTAAAATGATTCCTTGACATTGTCATGAACAGAATTCACGTGCTTACTTATTATTTATAATCTGTGTGTTTCATATATGCGCTGAAAACAACCAATGCTGGAGATCGCAACTGGTCAGACAGCATCCATGGAGAGAGAACAAGCTAATGTTTTGAGTCTAGATGACTTGTCATGGATGCTGTCTAACCCACTATGATCTCCAGGATTGGTTGTTTTCAGTACAGATTTCAGCATCTGTAGCAATTGTCTCCTGTATCTTGAATGTAACTGTGTGTATTTCTATTTTTCTAGTGATTGTCTCAAAGAAACAATTTCTAGTAGATTTTTTGAGTGTTAATACAAACTATATTATCAAACACTTACCCCAGAGACTTTAAAAAAAGGTGATGTTTCAATCATTCAGCTCTATCTTTCTTTAATGGCAGACTGTAGTTTCTGAGATGATGTGCTTTAACTGAATTGACAGTTTCATAGAGCAGACGATTCTTGGTCAGTTGCAGTTCTTCTCGTGGTTGAGTTTCGAGCAGATTGATTCTCAGGTGAACCTGAAGCTGTAACAGGTTGGGCAGAATCCCTCTCTCACTTAAATAAAAACCGAAAGAACTGCAGATGCTGTAAATTAGAGACAAACACAGAAATTGCTGGAAAAGCTCAGCAGGCCTGGCAGCATCTGTGAAGAGCTATCATAGTTAATGTTTCAGGTCTGGTGACCTTTCCTCAGGACAGTTCTGAGTACGGGTCACCGGACCTGAAATGTTAACACTGATTTCTTTTCACAGCGGCTGCCAGACCTGCTGAGCTTTTCCAAAAAAAATCTATGTTTGTTCTCTCTCATACTTGCTAACTATTATGTTTATTACCTCTGCTTCTTAAATGATGTGTGGCTGGTTGGGTAGTTTTTGATGATAGCTTGTTTGCAAGCAGATTCTTGACATAGTTTTTAAAATAGACCACAAAATGGCTTTCTCACCATGTGACTTATACAAGTCCTTTATCCGAAAAGGCAAAGAGATTGACTACACATTTACTGCAGTTGTTTGATACTTTGAAATTCACCCAGTCCAGTTTGGTCGGGAGACCATCCTAACACAGTGGAAGGTTGATGGAACCCATTTCACATTGATCCCAGATACGCCTGAAGTGTGGATAGGAGTTGCAAATGGTGACTGAATCTGAGAGAATTGCCCTGAGAATTGATGATTTCATGAGAAAGCTCACTTATGCCTGGAACCCTCTGAAATTGTTCATTTCAGTCAGAGAACCTGGAGGGTTCTGCTGAAGTTAAGTGAATAGTTCCTCATGAAAAACCACACTATTCAATATCTAGTAAAACTCCCAAGAAACTATTAATCTGAGACTCCAACTTACCTTACAAATCTTCAGCTATATCTCCCTCAGAACTCCTACACACTCCAGACCCTAACCCGATATACCCCTCCGCAGAACTCGATATCTCCCCATGCCCGGGACTCGACACACCCTCTCATCTCGGGACCCAACACCTTCCACAACTGGACTTCGACCACTGGATCTCTGCCATTCATCTCTCCACCACCAGAACCGCCCACCTCCCCTGCTCTGTGTCCAAAACTGCATCCACCCTTCCCAACTCCATTCCCCAAGGTGCTCAACGTAACCTGATCTGAACCGATGTCCCCCTCACCCAAAATCTGGAACTGATACCAGCCCGTGAGAGTCCCAAAATGTGACTTCCATACCACCTAGAGAGTTGGCATCCTGGACCAGATCTGCTCCCCCCACCAAGCTCTGGACCCAATAGACCACCACTGCAACACCCACCTTGAGACCCAACACCAGCCCCCACCATCTCCTCAGGCCCTATCCGACCTCACCCCATTGGGAACTAACCCCTTTGCTCCTGCTGCCAGACGCAATACTGTCTTCCCTACTATGAAAATTTGACTGTCCTCCCTCCACAGCCCATCCTTCTCTGAAGCCCTGCCTCCCACTGGACCCAATATCTCCCATCCACCCTGACCTACCCTAAACACTCCATCACCTTGCTCCCCAACCCAGCACTCCACCACCTGGCAGGGTTTATCTGTCCCTCTGTTCTGTGTTATGTGAGACTTGTTACAATGGAAATACACCACTGCATTTTTGAAGGAGCACTGGTTTGGAACCTCCTGTCAGAAATGCAGAGCTCTTTTGTTGCTTAAAAGAAGAGGTAGTGGAGTGGCAATCACATGAAATTGCCAGTCTGAGCTAAATCCAACCCATCATATTTGAGAGTGGTAATTTGATGCAATTTGTTTACCGAGTGAGTCAAAAACGGTGAACATTTCTATTCTAGATACAAGTGACTTGATATAAAATTACTGAAAACGGCCAGTAAAAAGTATACAGAGACATTTTCTAGTTATGTGGAGTTTCAGTAGACAGCTTCTTAAGGAATTTAAATAGAAGGCTTTCAAGATTTCAATTTCTTTTTGTCCAAACAAACCAAATTATTTTTTGGAGCCTCCCTGAAGGCTTATAAATGAGCGTAATTATTGGAAACTCCCAACGATGATTAACTAAAAATTAGAGCATTTTGTGGGCAGAGCCAAGTTCAAGCAAGACTTTTTTTTTTAGACAAGTGCAAAAGTTTGAGAAACTTCAATTTGTGTCTAAAAGTCTGCAAACCATTCCCTGTGTTATACCAATTTTGGGCAAATTGCTTTGGCAAAACTGAGCCAAATGTTACCCCTATATTAGTGGGAATGTCAGAGAAAACTAACTTTACATTTCTCAGATGTTCTTCCAGCAATAACATCATCCAAAGCACATTGGGTTCCTTGGAAATTGGCGAAAATGGTCTCCTTGCTTTTCAGAAATACAGCTGCAGCAGATGCTATACAAAAATTTAGCCTTTTGTAACAATAAAATCTTTGATGTGTAATTATTGTTGTCTAACTCCAGCTTTGTTCAGAAAGCCCCAATTGCATGTAAGCCTGGGAAAGATTTAATTTAGAAAATTGTTGGCCACCACTGAGTTTGGCAAGCAGCTGTTCCTTTTGACATCAGTTCTTATCAAATTGGGAATTTGTCTCATGTGTTTTTACTCAGGACCAAGATATAATAAGTTGAACAAAAGACATGAAACTAATTTCTGTCTTTTGATCTTTGCCAAATATTACAGGTATGGTATTCAATGGTGCTATAAGGTTCTACGGAAACTATAAGAGATTAAAAAAAACACCTTTAGCAGATCTCCAGCAAAAATCAGTTGTAACACGTTTGGTTGAAAACATATTTTGTATCTTTGTCCATCAAAGAACTGAAAAAGAACTCAAAGGTGAAAATGGAAATGTTAAAACCCCATTTTGAAAAAAAATTACTCAAATGGACTGCTGGAATCTACATCATTGATTAATGATATAAGTCATATAAATGTTGATATTATTTTTCTTCCCAAACTTTTATTCATTTTGGTTGTTTGAAATGGTAATGATGGTTGGCTTCAATAAAACCACAGAGGAGTTAAATAATACAATATTTTTGCACAAGATCAGATTTTTTCTTGAGCAACCTTGGAGGAGATCACGGACAAATCTTCGAAGAGCTGAAGTGAGGACTAACTTGACAATTTCAGGATGATGGCAGTGCTGCAGTTCTTGAGCAACAAGATGCAAGCAGAAGCAAATTACTGCAGATGCTAGAATCTGTACTGAAAACAAAAAATGCTGGAAATCACAATGGATCAGACAACATCCATGGAGAGAGAGCAAATCCATTGTGATTTCCAGCATTTTTTGTTTTCAACAAGATGCAAGTGTTTGATCTGAAACAAATGAATAAAAATATCGTATCATGGTGATATCTTATAACTTACTGCTGTATTAATGCCATGGTTTGGGGTCTGCATGTCTTTTCCAGAAGAGAGCTAAAATCATGCTGAGATAAACTAATAAATAGTCATTTGAACTTGAGTATTGCTGAAAAAAATCTGAAAAAATGCTGTTGAAGCTTCTAGTTTTGCAATCAATAAAACAATTTGTAATTGTGAATTATCCTGACAAGTGCTAAACTAAAACTTTGACAAAATTTGTCTTTTTCAGCAAAGCTAACAAACATTTCTTGGTTATGCACATTGTTTACAAAGTAGATTCTTACAGGGCCTCATCACAGCCTTTCTTTGCAGGTTCAAGCTACAAGTTACCTAATATTGTTTCATGTCAATAATGCTGCATTCTAACAGTAAGCATAGTGTCTGATTCTACATCTGTCAGCTCACAATACACGGGCTTTCATCACTAGCTTTTTGGCATGTTATTCTTTTCCCTATTGCCTTCTTTCTTCCTGCTAAATCCTATACTATTCTAGTGCCAAGTCTATGCTGATGCAATGTTGCTTTACTAAGAGCACACTATGGCATATTTTTCAACATTCATGTGGAAACCTAAATGAACAATTTCAGTTTTACTAGTTATTTAACAACTTGTTCAGGACTATCCTTAAATCAGTGAAAAATACAATGGGAAGAAATTTGCTAAATTGCCAATATTGAATCAGCTGCCTGTTTTACATCTCATATAAATTTAACTTCCATTGAGTTCAACTGAATGTAATTCAAGTCACTGAAAATGTCTGGCAAGAAAGACTTTCCCCCCTGTGTACATTTCTAATTTCCAAACAGGCAAGGATTGACTCCTGGTGATAATAAATCATAGTCATGATGCATTTCAAAGGAATTTTATGAATAGCAAGAATATTTCTCAATGTTTCTACGTTTAACCATTTTTGTTGTCATGGTTTATACTGGAAGGAAAACTCATTGAACAGCACAGCTTGAGCATTGGCAAGAAAGTTGTAAAAATATGGATAGAATTAAAAAGCTAGCATTTCAATGTTCGGAGAAATTTTGAGATTTTTCTCTTTTAGTCTCAAATAGGGACTTTGGAGTCTCACCTTACTTCCACATATTTGCATCTTATTAATAATGTAATTTGCCTAATTTGTATGCCACTTCCAAAATGTGCACTCTTTCACAAGAAACTAAATGGGATGAATTCCTGAAATCAAAGCGGGTACCTGCCGGCAATACCTTGTTTCTTTTGGAGGAAGGGCACATGGAGTGAGGTCAAGATCCTTTATCCCACTCTTGTCTTGCCATTGATGCTGACCAATGGCTAGAGTGGTGGAGCACACTTCCATCCACACATCTGGCATTCACTGAGTGTACTCCATGGTGCTCAACAGCCTGTCCATAGAAAGAGCTAGCTTAATATATTCCAGAGCCAGCATGGTACTGATAACTCAGGTAAACTTTTCCAGCCTGTGTTCTGTGTTAAAAGGAGAACTGCACAGCAAAGCTTACTGCATTGGTTGGCATTTGGATAGGTCTCTATGCCCCAGATTAGCAGTTATGATCCTCTCTATCTCTTTACTTTGCAGAGGGCAGGAATGGTTAGTAATTTGGGCGGATGAGATGAATGAGATAGGTTGAGTCGATGTGATGCATGCAAACATACGCATGAGCCTAGTTGAGAGATTGTCAGGGTTAGAATGAGTGTGAGGTAGTGGAGAGAAGATGGTGACATGTACGCTTGCAGACCATAGAGATTATCAAAATTGTTTTTGCATTGTTCGGTGCCCTGATTAAGGACAAAGAAACAGGCTGTTACCTGGATCCAGTCTGACTTAGTCCAGTGGCGCGGTGATCCACATGAAAAAAGGTGGCCCCCTTCTCTTCACTAACCCATCCAGCAGCACCTCCACATCCCTATCTGTAATACTGTGTGGGGGGTTTTCTTTACTCTCTGACTTAAAGTCAAGCACCACTGTGTAAAGATCAGTTCCTGGCTAGCAGTGTCGATTGTGGTATGCAGCTGGCATTTAAAAAATGGTGCCAGCAACATGAACACTAGTCTCAGCAGTGGCAAAAACGTCCATCTCTCCCCCAGTGTTAATTCATGAGAAAACTACTTTTGAAGCTAGTTTCATAACTAATTATGTGGAGAGCAGAAAATTGCGAGAGAAAGGACAGAGTGAGCCAAGATGATCTGGGTGCCGTGAATCTCACTCGACAGAACACTTTAACTGAAAATGAGACATTCTCACCTAGTATGTTACGCAGAAAGATAAAACCCTGGTCTGCATGCATATGTAACGAGCAAGACTGTGAGGATGAATTAAAAGTAAGGCTACTTGCATTTGACATTTTCTTTGTATAACTGCTACATAATAGAGATCTGAGTGTGCAGTTAAACTCAACTACCCAAAAGTTCCTGTTCAAGTTGCACCACTCTGCTTTTAGCTTCATGAGAATGACATCTCACTCTTCAACACTCCATTAAATTTCATTGGGCAATGTGACATTGCTGAATTTAGTCATTGACGTGAATTAAACTGGTAACAGATATTTAAGCCTTGCAAATTCCAATTTAAATATCCTTTTAGGAAAGTGTTAATTACTGCCAATCAACATCTTTGATACTGAAAGCTAACTAATGCAAGCAGGGAGTCACATTCATAGAGTCATAGAGCCATACTGGATGGAAACAGACACTTCAGTCCAACTAAGTCCACGGCGACCATGTTCCCAAATTAAGCTAGTCCCACTTCCCTGCATTTGGCCCTTATCCCTCTGAACATTTCTTTAACTGTACCTGCATCTACCACTTCCTCTGGCAGGTCATTCCACACACAAACCACTGTCTGTGTGAAAAGTTGCCCCTCATGTCCTTTTCAAAAGTTTCTCCTCTCACCTTAAAAACATGCCCCGTCCACCCTAAAAAAACCCTTGCTATTTACTTTATCTGTGCCCCTAATGATTTTATAAACCTCTATAAGATCATCCCTCAAATTCCTACTCTCCCCAGTGAAAAATGTCCCAGCCTATCCAGCCTATTTTTTACATCAAACCCTCCATTCTCAGCAAAATCCTTTAGAATGTTTTAGAATTTTGCTTCTTTTCTCCTTCACATGAATTTTTTTTCTTCCTCTTTTAACTCAAATACATTTTTATCTTTCCCAATCTGATTTAATATTGAATATACCCGTTCTACTTTATATTTCCATCTTTATCATTGCACAATCCTTCAGTCTGGTCAAGTAGACGCAAGGTTGCTTACCCTGCTTACTCAGACCAAAATGCCCATCTTCCCTTGTTGTGATAGTAAAGGCTTACAATTTCAACATTTCACTACGCAAAAGATTCCAAAATTGGAGGTATTCAAGGGCAATTCTAACAAATGGCAGACAGCATTACTTCCTGAGACTATAGAAAATAAACTATGTCCGGAAAACTTTACGGATTCAACTATTTAGCTAAGAAGTTAGCAGTCGCCAGTATCAAAGTCTCATTGTATGCAGATAAGGGACAGCACCTGGGGATTTTTCTGAATAGTTCAACATCTCCAAAAATTTTCTGTGAAACTCCCCTTAAAATGAATTGCTGATAAGGTTTAAAACTTGGTTATCAAATTATTTGATTTCTTAGAAGTACCAAGAGCTACGTTATTTTGAATCAGCAATATTAAATGCTAACTTTTCAACAACTATGGAAAAAGCATTTAAAATATGAAAACACAGTGGGTAGATTTTGATTGTATTTGTCACTAATGGCAAATTAGCTGCTCATTTTCCATCTCTGCAAAATCTGCCCAGATTACATTGGCTGGACAGACCCTGCCAAAGTTTGTGTTACATATTTTAACACTTATCACCTATGACAATGTTGTCCCAGCTGCAGATTTATTTATTTCAACCATAACAGGAAAGACTTTCAAAGTGAGACCCAAAACCCATGTGAATTCCAGGACCCCAAAGCTGTAAATTGCTAATTAGGCAGAAAGTGAGCTCACTGCCCAATTAATAACGGAGCACAGAAAGTGGGAGCTGCCTATACACCATCAGCAACAAAGGCAGGTGGCAGCCACGTTCAGGGCTTGCCATTGTGTAGGAAGGAGAGCAGGAATTTAAATTGTGCCCACACTGTGGCCGGACACCGCTGGGAACTGAAAATCTGTCCAAAGAATTAAAGTGTATTTAATCGGGTGAGGTCATTAGACTTGAATTATTCAGGAGCAAAATATCTAAGGCTCAACAATACGACAGAATAAAATGGATGGTATTGTGCCGTGGAAGGAATAATCCAGTCTGGATGCTCAAAGTATCTGTTATCAGCCTCCTTTATTTAAACATATGCAGGGGAGCCAAAGGATAGAACAAAATCTCTCCTCTGACTCCCAAAACAATGGTTACAGCGTAATTTATAGTGTCAAGGTACAATAAATAGCAGTGCTCACATGATCAACCAATTACACAGAGATTACATCCAAATTTGTACAGAGCTACGATTTAAAATCTTTCATTGCTTAGAGTCTGGCCATTCCATGTTCTCGGCTGCTTGTCTAGCCTGTTAGACAGGGTTTACCCAGATCTTGAGCTTGCTCAGATATACTTTGATTACACTAAGCTTGTTGGTCAGATTTTGCCCACTCACTGTGTATGCCTAGATATGTTTGTACTGTATTTTAACCTTTTCAAAGGTAACTGGGTAACACTGAGGTACTGCAAATGACCTAGCACCGGAAGCCTAAAAACACATGACTTAAGCTTTATACAAAAAAATTTCCATAACTCCACATCAAACATAGCCCTGTGTCCTAAAATGCAGCAGACCATTCAGCTTCACTGAAATCACCATTAAAATTGCAGTATCAGCCTCCCATTAACTCAAAGGAGATGTAAAGTCTATTAATTGAAAATGAGTGGGTACAATGCTCTATCATCCTGACCACAAGCAACACTTTAAGAATTGAAGACCATCCCAGAGGCTTTGAGATCAGAGATGAAGCCTGGGACCATGATTTTTAAATTGGGCATGCACTAGGTCTTGACCTCACTGGCAAATGAAAATCCACTCCAGCATGTTCAAATTGATGGGATCATTAGACTAGGATAATTTGGCAGTAAAATTCATGTCAGAATATTCAAAAGCCAGTATTAGAAAAGTAACAAAAAATACTATGGATGCTGGGAATCAGTGATATAGATAACAAATGCATGTCAGTCAGCTTCTGCAGAGAGAAAACAGAGTTAGTTCCATTGTTTCTTGTCAGAACTGGAAAGTGTTACAGATGCAACTTTCTTTCGGATTGTACAGATCTATGGGAAAGAGATTGTAGAAAGCCATAAGGCAAGACCAAAAGGGAAAGTCTAAGGCAGGGTGAAAGTTTAATGACTTTGATGGGAAAATTGACTTGAAATCAATCCCACTGTTCAATGAGTCATTACAAAAATAAAAAAAAACCTATTTAGTCATTAGGATAACTACTGCCTGACAGTGATCATAACCTGCCAAAAAATAAACTCATACCAGTTTTCATCAATGGACAACAAAATCTACTTATTATAACAAACATCCTTCCTTCACAAGTGGCAAAAACAGATTTTATTAATTACAAATATATAAACTTAAACTACCTTCTGTTTAACTCCGACCATAAACACATTCATTCATGCATAGAATAGAAAAAAAAACATAGAAAATATGAGCAGGAGTTTGGAAATGCAGCCCTTTGAGCCTGCTCTACTATTCAATACGATCATGGTTGATCATCCAACTCAGTATCCTGCTCCCACTTTCTCCTGATACTGTTCAATCCCCTTAGCCCGAAGAACTATTTCTTTCTTCAAAACATTTGATGTTTTAGCCTCAACCACTTTCTGTGGCAGAGGATTCCATAGGCTCACCACTCTCTGGGTAAATAAATTTCTCTTCAGTATAGGATAGGAGATGGGGCAAACAATGTCTGAAGTAATATCATGGGAGGTAAATTTGGACAAAAGGCACAAAGTCTGCAGATCAGAGGGCAAACCAAATAACATGGAATGGGGTGACTTTCTCATAGTTCTTTTTTGGTTTCTAGTGATGATATTACATCGTTGTCCACTGCAGAAATCTTTAATTCAGTGGCCAGTCAGTTGGACCTAGGTCTTGGCTGAAGTTAGCAGGGGAGGATTTTTGAAAAGTCTTTTGAGTATTCTTTTTTTTTCCCATTCAGAGAAATAAAGAGTGAGTGATCTCACTTGCTGGAAACTTTTGAGATCTGAGTTCCAGCTGTTTTCTCTGTTTTCTCAGTTCTGCAACAAACTTAAACTAATCCACAGTCTGTTGATGGGCAGTTACTTTCCTCTGTCCCTCCTCCACCTCAAAGATACCTGACAGCAGTGTGTCTTACAAATGCATCAAAACCAGTTTCAACAAAAGAACTCAGCTCCACTTTGTCTTTGACTTATAAACAAAACAACTAATAATCGAAAACTCTTAATTTCTGGTTTAAATTTCCAAATAGACTATATAAGTCATTCTTACAAAATGATGAACAGATTTGTTAGATGGTACTAAAGAGCAAAAAGTGGTTGATAATGGAACAGGTAAAGGAGAAGTGGTTGAGTCTAGATGAGGCATAAATGGAAATAACAACATCACCACCAGCAACTGTTCTCTAACCAAAAGGAGCAATACGAACTGAAATATTTAAATTGAGTGTTGAGTCCAAAAAAATGTTATATGTCTTATTAAAAATGAGGTATTATTCTTTGAGCTTCTATTCAGCTTTATTAAAACAGTTTAGAAGACCAGCAGCGAATTTTAAAAATGATCTGAACTTCTGTCGGATTAATTTATATAAGCAATATGCTTTCATCTATGCAGTGTACATACCCTGGACTTAACATAGATGTAGTATACTCTGACATTGACTGTGCATCTACATCTCCCTCCCACGCAGACACTCACCCACAGTCGTTAGTTCACACACAAAGATAAAATCTTAACCACATCCACATTAACAAGAATTGTTGTGTTTACTGTAGAGATACATAGGAGCTGGGCAACGGTCTGCAAAAGCATTGCATACATACCTGCTGCACAAAACAAACCACATTTTGCCAGGCTATTGCTTCGTAAATAGACAGCAGAGTTAAATATTTCATAACTTACAAAAAGCAAAAACTGCCTGACTCCCTGAATGTCAGACTCACATCCATTGGATGAGATATCAAATGTTCTTTAATCATTGCACATGTAACTTTCCTGCAATTCAGCATCTTGCAAACGAGTATAGCTTGGCTGATGCCCCGGTATGTTTGAGCTGCTTAAAATACTCAGAACCTTAATTTCTCTTCACTTACAATTAAACCATTTTTTTTCCATTTTCTGCTGGTATCCTATATTGTTGTCAGTGGTAGATCTCCTGGCAGCGGTGCTCCAGAGCTGTTAGGGGCTGTTTCTATTATCAAAGAACTGGAACTGGCTTGTCCCTCCATTAAATACCTCACAAAACAGGCAATCTATGGGGCCCAAAAACACATTGCAGCTCAATATAAAAACTCACTCGTAGCTTTCCAGGCAGTGGAAAGATATTGACATTCGAAAAAAAGTTACAGTGAGAGTGTTTGAACTGTACCTAATATGTGTCCATTTATTTTCATCTGGTGCTGTAGAAAACTGAATTGAATTCAAGTCAACGGGTGTTTACAAAACAGAAAGTTGCACATTCACCCAGTGTAATTTATGATGCTAGTGTATCCTTGCTGAATTTTGCTTCATTAGCAAATGTAAGTTACAATTTTTTTCTCATGGTTTTAGGTAATTTTTTTTATACAGATCCCTTCAGATTATGTAACCTTTCCTTCATTGTAATATTGATAATGCTATTGTATGCTTACACAAGATAACAGATGAATCAACTTTTGATACTATATCATACTCACAGAGATGGCAAACTAAAATTTCTTCTGGTGTGAGGACCAGTAATAACGTAAAAGTCTGCGTTCCGGCCCTTGTTGCATTCGTGTTTGAAATTCATGCTACTTTTGACAAGAAGTGGCTAGGGAGCAAGTTGATCATCCAACTAATGATGTCTGATGGGCTCTAAAAGCCCCCACCAACCCTCACAGACTGGCAGCCCCACTTTTCCGAGTTGAAGCTATTGATGGAGGTAGGAGATAGAGCAGACTTTTCATCATGTCAAGAGGATTTTTAAAAATATAACATTCAAAATGACAACACAGCTAGCAGGTCATTATCATGGAGAGACAATTCCTCCATGGTATGGCCAATTGCTGCAGCAATAGTTTGACAGGCCCAGCTGGATGGAGTCTCCAGCTTAAAATTCCAGTCACGTGAAGATTGGCCTAAATAGTTTCTTAAATTGATCAAACAGTCTACCTGCGGCCCAGAGGTAGTGATTCTGCTCTTGGATTTCCAATTGATGAACTTGGGCATGTGCCAAGATCTTAATTTATTCAAATTAATCCCTGGAAATTTGCAGAATCAGAAACAATAGCCTTCTACATCCGTTATATGAATATTAACACACAAAGGTTTAATGTATTTGCATAAAATGTCTTTGTCTAATACTCCAAAACAGTCTCAAACCATTTATTTGAAGTGGGTTAAAGCCTCTGTTCAGATAGCAAATAAAAGAAAATGTCAACCATTTGAATGTTTATATTTGCACTCTGCAATTTCAAGGCCAATGTATTTTGGATCTTTGATTTACTAGTTTTCCATTTAATAAACTGATTAAAAATTGTGTCTGTACAGAGCTAGTTCTAATTGTAGCTTTCACCCCATTTAATTTTTTTAATGACCATTTCCCATTGGGCTTTGCTCATCTTCTGCCAACAGAGTTAGTGCATTTGATTTAAATGTATTTGGCTTAATAATATCCTTTCCAATTCCTTAATGCAGTCACTGCTTTGATAATGGATGAATACTAACTGGGCTGATTTCCGGGCACAACAATTTTGAAATGTATAACCATTATTCAGATAATGTTTTTTTTTTCACTATTAAACTATTTTACTTAATTGATCTTCACATTTAGAGTTAAATGCAGAACATTAATAACAGTCATAACAGCTGTTCCAGTTGTCTTTTCCTATTGATTAGTGAGATAATAAAGAGAAAAACATATGATTCATAGTCCAAAATGGATTATATCATAAGACTATACTTTGAATAAACCATTGTGACAAAATATATTGTAGAATGCATTTGCAGAGAATTTCGATATTGTGAAACTATTTTCATTTTGGAAAATTGCAATGTCTTAATTCATTCAATAATGTCTAACACAGCTCTATACTGCATCGCAAGCCAGAAGACTGAATCTCAGACTTTAATTGGGAACTTTGCCTTAACTTTTTGACTCCCTGGAACACCCACTAATTTTCAGCTTAATTGCTGAAATTAATTGGTTTTCTTTTATTTTCAAATATTGCAGCAACATACATTTCTATGGTGCCTTTTACTATAGTGAATTTGCTGAGGTAATAAATTAAAAATGGCGAACTCATTGCATGTGAAAAACTAACAGAAAGTGACTGGAGACATCACCAAAAATGTATCTTCTGATGAGCCTGTAACTTGTGAGTCAGTTTAGACTGCTTCAATTTGACATCAGGAAAGAAACTGCAATTTATTCCTTGATTTATCATAAGAAGACATTAGACTGTTGTCATGCCAAGAAAGTGATGTTTTTGGTTGGAAGAATTAAAGAAGTATTGTCTAATTGTTTTCATTCTGCCAGGCACATTAAAAACCTCACACAAGATACTATTTGTTTTACCAAATCCATTGTGGACATGTTTTACTAAGAATTCTTTTTATATATTTCTTTCTGAAAAGTCAGTGACTCGTGATTCAATGGATGCTGGAAGTCCTCCAGTAATAATCAGACGAGGCCATGCGTGAGTACCAACACTGAATATAGTGGTGTCGGTATATATAGTATATACTGATATTGAATATAGCTATTGCAGTGAAGCTGATCTTCTCTCGCTCACTCTCCAGGATTCATGGAGAATGATAAGGCGTGAAAAAAAAGCTAATTTTTCCTCTCCATCATCAAATGATGCATGATTGACAAAGATCTGACCAGAGAATATCCTAAGCTGCTTGCTTCAGTTGTATACTTTATAAGTGGACCATTGGGGGAGCAATTATTATCGTAATTAATGTTGAAAGTTGAGAACTTAATCCAGCCACAGCAAAGGTGAAATCTTTTTTCATTTTTCTCCAGTTATTGTTGCATTGTTGTATGGTATTGGAAGAGTTAGTGCTGAAGTGCATTAAGCTCCAGCCAATCTGATAATGCCACATAGTCTTTGGATAGAGATGAAGTCTAGCATGAGGTCTCTCTGGATTCAGATGTCAGCAGAGAAGAAAAAGTGGCACTGTTTGGGACTATAGTGGCATGTAGGCAAGACACTTGCTGTGCCTTCTGTCGGTAGGATGCAAAAAGGCTAAAAATTAGTTGAGGAAGAGCTGGGGTCAAGTTTCAGTCAGGCCAACAAGAACAGGCTCCTGGAGGAGGTATACGAAGAGTTGAACAGTGCACCAAGGGATGTTCAACTCATCAACCCTGAGGTGAGTACCTGCATTTGAGAGTTCAGTTCCTATGGGAAGTTGACTTCCATTCTCTCTCCTTCGACTGACTGAGAAAAGGCTTAGCGTCCATCAGTTGCTTCTTACATTGCTGGACAATGGCGGATCACTTGTCTCAGATGCAGGGAGTCACAGGCCCCAACTCCTGGCCCATTACACCATTCTGTTCTCAACGGATTTGTTCAGCAAAGATACTCACAAGGTTCTGTGGGAGATTGTCCTCAAGGATGCCAAAAAGCTAGAAGATCCAGACTATCTGGAGCAGCTCATTGGCATTTTCAATCATCTCTGGGGCTTGATGGGCTGACAATGGAGTTCTACAGGGAATTCTGGGGTGCCCTGCAAAATGCCTACATAAGAGGAGTGATCTCCACCTATATAAAAAAAAGACTGATGCTTGGTCTTCCTCCTCAGCACTGACTACAAAATCTTTGCCTGTACCATGTCTTCCGGCCTTGCAGCATGCTAGACCACATAAGACCATAAGACCTCAAGGAGTACACCATTTGACATTGAGTCTGCTGCATCATTCGATAAGTCTCAACCTCACTTTTCTGCCTTTGCCATACCCCTTGATTCCCTTACTGATTAAAAATATGTCTATCCCAGCCTTGAATATTCTTAATGTCCCAGCCTCGATAGCCCTCTGTGATAAAACAAAATTTTACAGATTCGCTACCCTCTGAGTAAAGAAATTTGTCTCCATCTCTGCCTTAAATGGGTGACCCCTTATTGTGATGTTATGCTCTTTGGTCCTGTCATCTCTCAAGAGGAAACAATCTCTCAGCATCCACCCCTTCAAGATCCCTAAAAATCCTAAATGCTTCTATAAGGTTGTCTCTCATTCTTCTAATTTCCAATAAGTACAGGCCTAAGCTACTCAAACTCTCCTCACAAGAAAATCCCTCCATATGCAATGTATTTTTTGGGACCCAGCAAAATTCTGATTGAGTATTTGCAACTTAGGTACCTTGTGATATTTCCTTGCCTTACTAAGGGCAGTTTTTCAGTCCAAGGATCTAGTCTGTATCAGCTATGTAAACAGCCTAATCGAAGTTGTTTCATTCTAAGATCAACATCAGGTAGGATCATTGATTACTTTAGTATCATTCATTCATTGCTGCACCTAAGCCCCATGAAACTTTTTAATTTTCATATCTCTACTGTTGAGCAATAAACTCAAGTGGCACCGTAGAAAAGGAATATTTTGATTTTCTTCAATGGATGCTGCTAATTTATTTAACAAATTTTAGTACTACAATGAGGAAAAAGGAATAAATAGTGCAATTGTTTTCTGAAACTCATCGTTATTGCTCTGGAAATCTACAATTATATTAAAGCATTTGATTCATTTTGCCAGAGATAGTAGGAACTGCAGATGCTGGAGAATCCGAGACAACAAGG
>NC_063356.1:33074892-33145493 GCF_021869965.1 Rhincodon typus | reverse complement strand
TTCGGGCCTAGAATTTCTGAAGAAGGGTCTAGGCCCGAAACGTCAGCTTTCCTGCTCCTCTGATGCTGCTTGGCCTGCTGTGTTCATCCAGCTCTACACCTTGTTATCTCAGATTCTCCAGCATCTGCAGTTCTTACTATCTCTTAATTTTTCAGTTCCCGGTTGTATCTCCTTTCAATGTTGTTCTGACAATGTTAATCGGTCCCTCTCTTCCTCCAGTGGATTCCAAGAGAAAGAACAAGTAAACAGACAACTTCTTCTGGAACCTGCAGGTGCATTTTTAGGTGGGTAGGGGAGGAGCAAAATTTGGTGAGTCCCTTTCTTGCCAGCTACCTGCCCGTCTATAGCTTGGTCATGACTGGCAGCTCAGCAGTACTTCAGTACCATGGTGGTAAGGTCACTGAACTAGCGATCCAGAGTCCCTGAGGACCTGGGTTCAAATTCGAACTGTGGCAGACGTAACCACTGTCAATTGTCTTTAAAAAATCCACCTGATTAACTAATGTCTTTTAGGGGAGGAAATCTGCCATCTGTAACTGGTCTGGCCTAGGTGTGATGATAACACAATGTGGTTGGCTCTTAACTGCACTCTGGGAAATTGAGACTGAGCAATAAAATGCTGGTCTGGCCAGCGATGCCCACACATTGTGAACAAATACAAAATAATGCTACCAGGACTGGTAGCCCATGCGGGGATTGCATCAGCAGAGAGATAATATGGTTGAATAATACATTTACAGCCAATTTGGTGGAGTTGAACATTGCTGGTATAAGCAAACAGCCCTCAGCAAGGGTTCTGAAGTTGGGCTGGTGACATCAGCGGCAGATGGAGAATGTTGCCACTGGGGGACTGCCTCTATGTGGGTGTTGTCTGTGCACTGATCCTCTCATACACCAAATGCATCATAACCTTCAAACTCTCCACTGTCAGCAAAATGCCAGGAACAGCCCCTTAACTGGCCAGTTAAGTGTTATAAATAACCTAAGCATTCCCTGCTATTGGTGAAGTGTCATGCGAAAGGAAAGGAAATTGACACCTTCTAAGATTGGCCTCCGTCTCAACTTTTCAACCTTTATTTACCACCCAGCCTTCTGCCTCCTACCCACTTCTGCATGCTCTAAAATTCAGCCAAGAAGTGGAAACTTAAAGCATGACAGAGACAATATAAAATAGGGGGTGCAATTCTAAATGGGGTGCAGGAGCAGACACACCTGTGTGTAAATGTGTACAGATCATTGAAAGTGGCAGGGCAGGTAGGGAGAGCAGTTAATGATGCACACACAGTGCTCTTTGCTTTTTTATTGTAGGCATAGATTGTGAGAGCAAGGAGGTGATGTTGAACTTGTACAAGACCTTGTTATACCTCAGCTGGTGTATTGTGTATAGTTGTGGGTGCCAAATTATGGGAAATGCATTGGAGAGCACGGAGAAGCCAGATAAATGTGAGATGATGCACTTGGGCAAGACAAAGAAAAACGCGATGAATGGTAGGGCCCTGGGGAGCACCAATGACCAGAGCTACTTAGTGTGCCTGTCCACTGGTCCATTAAGATATCAAGACGTGATAAAGTGGTTAAGAAGTCAAATGGTATACTTCCGTTATTAGCTGAGTCATACAGTTTAAGAGCAGGGAGGTTATGCTGGAAATGTATAAGATGTTGATTAGGCCACAGCTAGAGTATTGTGTGCAGTTCTAGAATTCACATGATAGAAAGGATGTGATAGCACAGGAAAGGTTGCAGAGAAGATTTACCAAGATGTTGTCTGGTCTGGACAGTTTCAGTTATGAAGTGATATTGGATAGACTTGGGTTATTTTCCTTAGTATCATAGAATCCCTACAGTGCAGATGGCAGAGGAGATTGAGACCTGATATTATTGAGATGTATAAAAATACGAGGGGCATAAATAAGGTTGAAAGAGGACACAATGGGCCAAAGGATATTTTTTTTCTGTGTTATAGATCTCTATGGCCTAGAAATTCAATCCAGCTTGAAAATAGGTACAAATGGGTAAAGTATGGGCATTGGCATGATGAAGGTTGCTGCCAACATCCTCTTTAGGTATAAGAAATCATAGGAGCCTGCTTGAAACAGTGTGCTGGAGGAAAAGCACTTCTTGGTCTAACTGGAGGAGTCTCTTGTTGTTAACAAGACTTAGTTTGCAGCATATTAGCAAGTTCTTACAAATTGCATTGATATAAAGAAAGTTGTTACAGAGACTTTGAGGAGGATCCGATATTAGATCTCAATCCTTTGCCAGGAGTGTAAATTACATCATTATAGTGGGTGGTAATTATGAAACCCCTCAATATTAACCCTTTTGGAATTTTGAGACTCATACATAATAAGGTGAGATGCGTGCAACATTTGTGGAGGAATCATGTGAAGTTCATGATGGAATGTAAATACAACAGTTCGATGTGGAGGCAGCATTACCCAGGCTGCTCATTGGTTGCATGTCTACTTACTAGGGTCAGGACTGAAGGTAACCTTAAGAATAATTAGCAGATGCCTGAACACATGAAAATAGAAATGTCTGCAAGATCTGGAGAATGGATTCCCAAATTCCCTAATGCTGTTTCTTGAGGGTTTTTTGAGGAGCTGGTGTGGATAACCAAAAACACGTTCACCCCAGAAATCAAAGCACATTGCCAATGGGGAAGGGATTGCAGAGCATGTCAATGACATATGCTTAGTTCTCTGGATAGAAGCAACTTCAAGAAAGGTCTAATGACCCCATCAGAATGGTTAAAGATCATTAATTACTCCCTCCTCACATCTGTGTCCCCTGCAGCCTCAGGACTTAAAATATTTTGTTTCATCACTGTCTACAGCACAATTCACTCCTCCTTTTACTATTCATAGATTCTGAACATTTTATTCTTATCACGATTTTAACCCTTACTATCCCGTACTTCACGTGTACCACCACAATGTAGAAATAATTCCACCAAGCTTGGGGCATTCTCAAAATACCTTGTCATCAATGTACACCTTTTTTCTTGCCGAAAAAGATCAGCTTCAAAATAGTGTCAACACAGGCAATGAGAGGAGGCTGAAGATATTCTCTATCCTCTAAAGGAAGACAGGGCCAGGAGCAGAAGAATGAATGTAGTGAACAGCAACAATCAAGACAGGGCTTCTTCACAATGTTTGCCCTTCTTAATGTTATGGCACCGGATACGATCAACATGGCAACCTGGATTTGCTTTCAGTAGCCGTTTCACTCTCTGCTCGCCTGATCTGTAGTAAGAGCTCCATCCATGCCCCATGCTATCAGTTCAGGCATGGCAATGTTGCTGCCACTTCATGAGCAGGAGGCCAACAATCCTAAAAATAAAGCATCACTCAATTCAATGCTAGTGAACACCAAGTCAAAGACTGACTCCATCCATACTTCAGAGGATAGGTCAGTGAAGGCCTCTTGGATTGATTTCTAAAAATGTAGTGACTGTTTTGAATTTGAGCAGGAAATGATTTAAATCTTGCACTGAGCTGTAACATTTAATCAAACGTAGCATAATAATGAAAAAGTGTCACATGGACATTAATATTTTATTATTTTTCCCCTGGTACACAGACAGTCCAGCAGGTCACATGATAGCCAGCCAAGAGCTTGAGGCAATTAGAAGCACACAGAATTGTAGATGAAGTGAATGTAATTGAGAGGGCGAAACTGAAATAAGCTATTTCACTCTCAAAAGAACTCAGCAAGCCTTGAACCTCGCAAGGGGACCAACAAATCCAGGTGAAAGACAGCATGTCAAATAATGGCATGCTTTATAGTTGGGACACTGGGATTATATGTGAGGCATTCCTGGCTTCTCTGGGTGTAACTAGGGAGGAGGAACACATGCGTAATTAATATGGGTCAGCTCCCTGAAGGAGAAAAGAAAGCGCTTGAGCTTCAGGTTCAGCGTACGGGTTTCTTTCTCTTTTAGACAAATCGATAGACGACATTTGTAGCCGAGACAGGGAACTGCAGTCACGTGAGCCCTTTTCCAGTCAAAACAAACCTGAGTGAGAGGCAGAAACCCAGCAGCGCTTCACAGCCGCATGCTGCAGTACCCATCCCAGATGTTTCCATGCTTCATAAATTTCTCTTTTCTCCCTGTTGCCTTACACAGCATAAAACTGAAAAGCTGCAGCATAAAGATTTGCTTTGTTTCATTCAAGGCAATATTTGAACAGGGCACTATTCATCAGTGCTGCTGTAATTATCTAATTAACCCTTTCAGGATTCAGTGTCCTTGATAGCTGGTCAAACATTCGCACACAATTGTGGAAGATTAAGATTCATAAAGCAATTTTAATGTCTGTGAAGAACCGATTCTGGTTTCCTGTAACCTTGCTACCTTTCAAACCATAAATTAAATGCCCCTCACTTCTCTAAGTCTTAAATCTGTGTAAGCCATTAATTATTTTTAAAACTGGTTGATTTTCTGTTCTGAAACATGATACACATTGAGATATCAGCATTTCAAAGCTGAATCCTCAGACAAAGGGAGGGTTGCCAACTGCACGTATTTCTGGACATATGTTTGATCACATGATACCTTGTCACATGATATTTTCTGGTAGTTTGCAAATGCTATTGTAAAAGTTGAATTGTTTTAAATTCATGTAGCTGAGGAAGCTATCACAATTCAATGAGGAGGTGAACAATTCATTGTGGCTGAGGCCTGGGTTTTCACTCCTATGACAGCTGTGCAGGTACAGGAAATTTCCAAACTCATTAGGTCTGCCTCAGGAAAATGTTGGGGTCTTTGTTCTTGAGAGATTACCTGCCACTTTTGCGGTTGAAAGGGCAGCATTGTTAAATTACAAAACTTTCAATGGTATGTCGAATGGGTAATTAATTTACATGTGCAATAGTCTCATAAAAATCAGAGAAACTCTATGAAGCTGTTGCTTGATGACAGGCCAGCAGACATCAACCAGGTAGACTGTGGCACTTCACAAGTCAACAGCTGTGTGTTCCTTCTTACTAGTTGGTGGCAAACCTGCAGATTAATAATTATCTGTCTCACTCACACTTTCTATTTTCAGTAAAATATCACCAATTTGCTGCATGAACAAATCGATTGCTGCGATCACAATTTTTCTGCACTTGGTCAAAATTTAATCTATGAATACTTAAACCCTGTAATGTAGAAGGGGGTCCTCCCCCAGATGATATGTGAAAAACTGTGTGACAACAATGACATTACCCGGAGGACTGTAAACAGGTTACAAGAATGTAATGCTGAAGTGTAAATTACTTATTTTTTTTATAGAATTCTCATTTTTTGAATGACATTAATTATTAAAGCAGAATTCATCATGTACTTTTTGCTCAGTTCTCCCTTATCAATATTATCAACTACATATTGTAAAGACTTTGTTGGCCCAGCAACATTGAATGGACTGTAGTAGCCTAAAATTAATGTGCCTCAGTTTCCTTCTCACTCAAAGGTGTTCTGTAGTATATGGGTCAGTTTCCTGGCGTCAGTTACAACTTGCTTCCACATAGTATTACTTTGACCAGAGGTTATTTTTATCAGAGGTGGTGGTTTCACATGGATGGAATGTTAGAGCACATCATCTCTGAAAGCTCAGGAAGCCATGACCTAATTTTAAGCAGCTACCATGCTGTTGTGGCTCAGGTCATCATCTTTGCTCACCCTCACTCCACACCCCCAACCAATTTGGGAGGAGGTACCACTTTCCAAACCTCTAGCCCAATCACAAGGAGCCAGGAGGGAGCCTGGACTGCATGGTAAATGAGCAGTTTTGTCAAGGTCAGTCAGGCAGTTCCCAGCAAGGCGGGTGAAGGGGCTATGATCAGGACATGGGGGCCGTTGGAGCAAACAGGGCAAGGATCACTCTTGGGGGGTCTCCTCTGTAGGGTGCAGGTTGCCTAAACAGGAGAAAATCCCCACACCAAGCCCACAGGCAGATCACCATGATTTACTTGGCTATATGGCTAGAAGCTCCATCACCATTGTAAAATACAGCAGTGGCTTGTGTTGAGGTTCATCCCAAGCAGTTCCATGATGCAGGACTCTGTGTTCTACATTCTGTTCCCTGGGACTCATGTTGAGACAACTATTGACTGCGCCTGGCGAACAATCAACTCGGTGAAAGACATTCTTTGGTCTGCTGAAACTTGTTGGTCTTCCAGAACAAGGAGTTGATCCCAACTGAATGTTGCAGACTGGCACATTCCAAGATCCAGGACTATGTGCTAAGGGATGCTCTAAAGCTTGGGGCAGCCATCACCAAGCTGCAGTGGGGAAAGACCATGGCCTAAGGTCTTCCTGCTGAAGGTATATTGGGGTACATTCAGTTATCGGACCTTCTGAGTGCCTCAAATATATTTAAATATTAGTATTGTATGTGCAAGAGAGGTTGTTGGTTTATTGGATAGAGGCAAAGTTCAATGTTTTGCTTATTTACTTGATATGTAACTGTACAGAACCGAATTGCTTATTGACAGTGTATATATACAAGTAGATTTTTTTCATGAATAAAGTGTATTTTTGGAACAAAAGAAGTAAAATACAGCAGGTGGTCCTTAACTGGCCATTAATTGCTGACTTAAGGATGTTAATTGAAGGATGTGGAAGCCACTTGACATCAAGTGGAATTTGGTACAAGGTCGACACTTACCATGACATATCATGCCGTTCTGCCTGCCAGCCTGCTTTCCTGACCGGTGATGCATTAAATTTTGACCTTTAAATATGAATTGTCACAGTGAATCCAACAGGTTAGTTCACCTTTTGGCTTCAAAGCCAAGACCTCATCTGACATGCACATATGTCCTTTTCCAGAAAATTGCTGGATAGCGGTTAGGAGGAAGACCCTACCTTAGCCCAAGAATGCTGGGGCCAAACGTAATCCTTCTCAGTTTGCCTTGGTTTAGTTCAATACAAACCAGAAATTGAACCTAGAGCTTTCTGTTTTTGGGTGTTGGTGAGACTGCACCTGAAAAATGTTATCAGTTTTGGCCCCTGTATTTAAGAATGGAAGTACTGGGAGTGGCAGTAGTTCATAAAGAGATTCATGAGACTGATTTCTGGGATGAAGAGGTTAACTTATCAAGAAAGACTGTACAGGTTAGACCTTTATTCATTAGAGATTAGAAGAATGAGGGGTGGCCTTATTGAAAGATACAAGATTCTGAGGGGGCTTGACAGGATAGATGTTGAGAAGGACGTTCCACTACTGCAGGAATCTCAAACTAGGGGACATAATTACAGAATGAGGGGACATTCATTTAAAATTGAGATGCAAAGGAATTCATTCTCTCAGAGGGCAGTGAATGTTTGGGATTCTGTACCCAGGAGAATGGTGTAGATGAGATCACTGAAAGTATTTGAAGAGGAGGTAGGTAATATTTTGAAATATTGTTAATTGAGGGCTATTAGGAGCTGCCATGAAAGAGGATTTGAGGCCTGGAGCAGATCAGCCATCATCTTATAAAAGGGCGGGGCAGGTTGAGAGACTGAAAGGCTTACTCCCACTCCTATTTCTTATTCTTGTATGATCTTTATAGCTCAGCTTCACATTAAGCAGCTCTCATTGGGCCAAGAGTAAAATAAGTCTGTGCCATTTCTATTTACTTTTTTGAAATATTTTGTTTGAAACAAGGTACCTAGGGAAAATAGAAAAGTCACGGATGGGTGAAAGCCATTTTCTCATTGATTTAACTTACGGATTTCCAATTCCCTAAATGACATTCAACAGCAAGATGAACTCTCTAAAATCTTCAAACCACTACCTTTTGTTCAATCCAAATATTTATCTGTCTTTGAATATTTATTTATTTTCTCAAAATGTGTTTATTCCCTGCCGATCATCTGGCATCACTTATTTTAAAATGATATTTGGTGTTCAAGTTATTCATCAAATTGTGCATTAGATAAAATATGAATTTGCTCCAATTCTGCTCCCGTTCCCCTCACCCCCCCCAATGCATGATGTGGAGGTGCTGGTGTTGGATTGGGGTGGATAAGGTCAGAAATCACACAACACCAGGTTATAGTCCAACAGGTTTATTTGAAAACACAAGCTTTTGGATCCTCAGAGCCTGGTATCAGATACAGAATTTATAAGTAAACAATCAAAGAGTCACACCACTGATGAGGATGTATTAAACAAACCTAAGACGCTGTTAAATCTTTGATCAGCCAGAAGGTTTTAATTGATTAACATGTATATGTAAATCCCCAAATTCCCTTCAAGTCACTGCCCTGAGAGAACTAAAGCTTTTATCAGCATAAAAAAGAGGTGACATTTTAGGTCAAACAATACATGTTAGTTGTGAGGCCTTGTTTAGAATCTGTTTGTGTTTTGGTTTGTAATCAGACTGGTTTTATTTCTAAAACAGGAATTTATAAAATGCCACATTGATTGATTGTCTATAAACTGTGTGCTTTTTGAACAAAATAGAATATATCTGAAAATACAAATTCACCCCATAGATTCACGTGTGTGCATATGTGTGTGTGTATAGGTGTGCATGCGCGAGAGAGAGAGGGGAGGGAGAGAGTGAGTGTGTGGGTGTATGTGTGGGTGAGACAGAGAGTGAGAGAGAGAGAGAGAAGGGGGAGAGAGAGAGTGTGTGTGTGTATGGGGGTGAAGAGAGAGAGAGCGAGAGTATGTGTGTGTGTGTGTGTGTGTGGGAGAGAGAGAAAGGGGTGCGAGAGTACCTGCTGTGCATGTGGTGAGTGGTGTTCCCACTTATGATGGTCATATCCATGTCGATGATCTGACAAGTCTTGCAGAGATTATCATGATAGGGTTGTATAGTGTTGTAGTCGATGTTGTCCTGAAGGCTGGGTAGTTTGCTGTGAACAATGGTCTGTTTAAGGTTTGGCGTTTGTTTGAAGGTGAGAAGTGAAGGCATGGGGAAGATCTTGGCTAAATGCTCATTGTCATCTTGTTGAAGGCTGTGAAGAACATGGCGTAGTTTCTCCGCTCCCGGGAAGTACTTGACAGCGAAGTGTACCCGATCGGACATAACCCGTGTCTGCCTTCTGAGGAGGTCATTACGGTTTTTCGCTGTGGCACATCAGAACTGGCGATCAATGAGTTGAGCATCGTATCCTGTTCCTATGGGGGCGTCCGGCAACACTTTAGGTGTCTGTCTTGTTCCCCTCATCCAAACAGATCCTGTGTATGCATAGGGCCTGTCCATATGGGATGGCTGTTTTAATATGTTTCGGGTGGAAGCTAGAGAAATGCAGCATCGTGAGGTTATCCGTGGGATTGCAGTAGAGTGAGGTACTGAGGTGTCTGTCCCTGATGGAGAGGCGTGTGTCCATGAATGAAACTGATTGTAAAGAGTAGTCCATGGTAAGTCTGATGGTGGGAAGAAACTTGTTGATATTACCATTTAGTTGTTTCAGTGATTCTTCGCCTTGAGTCCAAAGGAAGAAAATGTTGTCAATGTATCTGGTGTATAGCGTTGGTCAGTGATCCTGCGCAGCAAAGAAGTCTTGTTTGAACCTATGCATGAAAATGTTGGCATACTGGGGAACAAATCTGGTCCTCATGGCTGTTCAGTGTGTCTGGTTGAAGAGCTGGTTGTCGAAGGTAAAGACATTGTGGTCGAGGATGAAGTGGATGAGTTGTATGATGGTGTCTGGAAATTGGCAGTTGGTGGTATTGAGAACTGAGGCTGTTGCGGTGATGCTGTTGTCATGGGGGATGCTGGCGTAGAGTGCCGAAACGTCCACTGGGGCGAGAAATGTTCCTGGTTCAACTGGTCCATGAGTGCTGAGTTTCTGTAAGAAATCTGTATACACACACACACACACACACACACACACACACACATACACATGCTCTCTCTCTCTCTGTCTCACACACACACACACACACACACACACACACACAGTGGAACTAGGAATGTTTCAGCCCTTATTTACCAGTTTGCAGCTTTTATATTGTCAACATACTTGTTCAGAACTAGTGCACCTACCTGAAATTTATACCCAAAAACAGGAGTCAGACATCCTTCCACAAATAAATAAAATGGTGACTTGGTGGCTGGGTATCTGCTGCTGTGGAATTATTTCACATGTAAAGCCAGCACCGGCATTTTTCCCAGCATCATTAAAACCTAGGAGACAAAATGGCGGACATCTATTCATTTTCAAGGCCTTCATCATTTTATTATGAGCTGATTATTGGCATTTCTGTGCGAACATTGGAATATTGACCTGACCTGGCGTTGACCATGCTTTTTAACCATGAATGGCTGTTTCCATGGTTCCTACACCAAACTTCATCTCCTCAAGTAAACTGTCTTTCTCAGTGGAGTCTTATGCCCAGCATTGCCATACACTCTCCTGATACCAGCCTATGAATTCTCTGAGTCAATTTAGGTCAGGTAGGGCTGTTTTGCCAACTTGAATCCACATACTGGCAGCAACTACAATGGTTTGCAGGCCTGGATCTTGGAGAAAATTTTTGCCATTTGGCAGTGACCTGGCCTTGTTTTGGGGTTTTGCTGTGTGCTGAACTAGAGTTCTTCTTTTCAAGTTATGTCCTGAGTGAGGATATCCAATTGCCTTCACTCAAGTAGCATTCCCCAAGCTCACTTGGAGCTTGGGAGGTATCCACTTCCATCAGAGTACTCTACAACTCAGATGCTCCATTTGCCACATTTTTCAATGAAAAAGCCAGTGGTAGTGCCTGTTTGAAATCTAGTTGGGCTTCAACTAGTAGTCTGTTGCAAAGTCAAGTAAAGTATTTGTGGATTGGATGGCAGGACATTAGAATTTGATGTTTGTAAAATGATAGGGAGGAAGAGTGTGTGGTCCCTTTAAAGGATGATGTGTTTGTTTAGGCTTGAAGATTTTAAAAAAGCAAGTGCGCAGAGAACTCTTGAAAATGAAACATTGTATCAAAAGGCTGTGTTATTAACAACTCAGGCAGTGGTTTATTTTATCATTAAGTCAACCAGTTTGAAAATCAGCCAATTAATTTAAATCAGGCACTTAGAAACCAAACATCAATTAAATTTAAATCTGATGGTTTTGACAACCTAGGACCAATCCTATTGTAAGATATTATTAGGTCATCAAGGGTATAATAGAAGAGGGCATTTGAAAATCGGTGTGAGAGCAACTGCCATCAATAAGAGATAACAACCCATCAGATCTAAAGAGAAAATCATTGGCCCTCACAGAATTCTCTATGCTCTCAGAAAACCATCATTTAATTAAAGGTATAGCAGCACACTTAGCAAATATACCTGACATAAGAATTTGCTGGAGAGAGGTGTTCTGGACTGAGGATCAATGGAGAGGGCGTGGAGTATTCTGGAAGACATAACCTGGCTGTAATTTTTAGAAACTCAGTTTTAAGTTTTTTTTATTAATTTGATTTATGTAAGTTTGATTTATATCTATGTGATCAGCATACCATAATAATGCTGTTTTATTCAGGAATAGTTATTAGTTAAGGGGGAATTGCTCAGTTTGTTAGTAGTTCAGTTAATTTGTTCTCTGTTAGAATTAAATAAATAAACTGTTACTTGTTGATTAGAGAGTGAGTGAAAGGATTTTCTATCAGTTAGCCACTCCTTTATAACAGGTTAAGAGGTGAGAGGCAGGTTATATCACTTTTCACATTTCTTTTAACTAATTATGAGGCAAGGTGAGCTTCTCTGGGTGTTTCAATTTTAGTTATAAAAGGGGGGTTGACCGCTGCTTCATAACAAGGCACTTTTGCATGCTTGCATATTAATCCCACGTACCAAATGGTCTCTCAGCATCTCATTGATGTTTAAACCAAAGTCACATGCCTCTGTCAGTCATCTCAACCTAATCAAACATCCTGTTATGGATTCCCCTGGTTCTTGAATTGCTGAGTAAAAATAATAGCATTTCAGAATTAGAGGAGGTTTGGGGTTGTAATATTCCTTAACTAAATCCATGAAACTCTTGAAACATCCTAATATCTGACGCCTCAGAGAAAGTTAGGCTCCTAATTACTGAGAAAGCTGCAAGTCCACAAGCTGTCACGAGAATTACTTACTGTTTTTCAAGTGCCCCAATGTCATTTACCTGGAAAAAAATAACCATTCTTTCCACATACTGGGCCCAGACTTCAATGGCAGGATCGAACAAGTCAAGTTTCCCAAACAACGGTATGATGCAATCAAAGCTTACCCCAACACAAAGATGATGATTGCACGTGGATTTCTTCAAGAGTGTGCTTTATTCTCATCATCACTGAAATAACTCCATCACAAAATCACCCTTTTATTCACATGTGGAAAGTTCTTGACACTGATCCAGTGCCCTCAGAGCCAGGTCTTGGTGACAAGATGTCTGACACTCCTGTTTCGATCTGTGAGCCAGGACTCCCTGATTGGACCAGCATAACAGTCCCAATCAGGGAACTCATATTCTATAATGTCCACCTGGCTGACCTTGTTACAATCACTGTAGCAAGATTGATGTGTGATGATGTAATTCAGACCTTCACCCAGGTAAATGAATTGAACCTTTCAGTGTGAAGCAGCTGATTTAAACATCAATCCAGATTTAGTCATTAATCTCAGACTTCTCAGCATCCTTGTCATTTCAGTTTTTTTATGTCATAATCTATGGGACACTGTCTCATTCTTCTCTGGGGAAAAATAGCTGGCCGAACATAGATCCCTGAAGGATCACATTAAACACAAATATCTAAGAAAATGTTTTAAAAGAGTTTTATCGAAAAAGCAAAAAAGATCAAGGGTCAACTGAATCTAAGGGTTGAATTTTTCAGAGTGGGGAAGGGATGCACTATTCTTCACTGCCCACCTGCAAAGTCATACAAGTTCTCTGACTTTAAAAAACGTTGTCCTGCAGCAACAATATGCTGCAAGTGGCCATAATGAGGTAACTGGGAGAGTTCTGCCCATCAGGGAAAAGAAGTCCCACTCTCATGAGTTGCCAGCTAATCTGACTGGAAGACAGCTGAGTAGCCAGAGCTCAGCAGTGGTCACTTCTTGGACTATGCCTAGTCCTCAGGAAAAGGTCCATGGCCACCAGACTTTGAAGCAAGACTGGGATTTGTGGTCAGCAAGGGATGAGGGACCCTAAAAAGAGGTTTTGGAGGCCAAGGGGTGTAACACCATGAGCTGTGTAACACCATAAGTGGTGCCCCTAAGCATACAGGGCACTCCCCCCACCTCCCATTCTGTTTTCTCTAGCCTATTATTGTGTCAGGGAAGGAGACAGGCCCTTAACTGCCCAATTAATAGGTAGTTAAGGTCCTCCATAATACTAAGGGCAGGTGAGCTGACTGGTGCCTAATGCAGCTATTGTATTCTTGGGGACAGCTCAGAAATGGGCTAACCACCTGTCCTCATTTACATGCCACTTCCTAAATTCATTCCCATCTTTCTCCTTTCCCATATTTAAAGCATTCAAATCAGCTTCCTGTCCCTTTGTCAGAGCCAAAAGCAATCTTGATCAAAGCCATAAAACTTTATCATCTGTGACTTTGATCTTGGGCATTATAATCCAACAAATCACTTTCCTCCAACTTAGAACTGTCCTCAGTTGGTTGTATGCTTACATATACAGTCTTGGACAGAGCATCTTCAGGAATTACAGTTATAGCTGGAATTGACTAAGCATCTATTGTTGGTCCTGCCGTTTTTTTCAGTTACACTGTGCAAAAACCAAAGTCACTGGGGCCAGCTGCCATAAATGTATTAATAGTACCTCAGCTAGCTGCCTGTCTTGACCAATCTACTGTCTTTGTGCTCTGAAGCTGCTGGTGTGTGATCCAATGCTGGATGACTCATTATTTCCTTCAGGTAAATGTTATGAAAATCAATGCCATTGACTTCAGTCCAACTAAAAATTCCATATCCTCACCACAATTTCTGATGCACATCCTATTCTCTTTGAAACAGGCTGTTTGAAGCTGCTGCATCCTGTTCAAACCCGCACTGAACTTCAAAACTCAAATCCTCTTCATCACAAAGATGATTTAATTTCAGCTCTATGCCCTATCTTCATTGTTACCTCAGCCCAACTGCTACAGAAACTCATTCAACATCACCATTGGTGCGTTTCCAATGTTTCAGTGACCAGTCTTCTTTCCTCCACTGTGCATAAAATTTAGCTTTTGTAACTTTATAATCCTCTGCTGCTTATCATATACCAAATCACAGTCAGCCTCCTTAAAATTCACTTCCCTGCCAATGTTAGTTTTGGCATCAGTTCAATTAAGTTTTAACAATTGTCTTGGAACACCTTTATGAGCAAAAAGTGAAATGTAAATCTCAATTTTTCCTATAGAGTCACAGAGTGGAATCTTCCCAGCCCCTGTATGATGTGGGAACTGATGAGTCATTTGGAAAATATGGCAAGACTGGAGACATGAGACTCTTGATGTCAAAAATAAAAGTCCAATTCTGCAACAAGGTTTTGAATGGCATATTAGGGATCTTGCTAGTGAGCAGCAAAAGGCCTATTTGCATCCATTTGCATGCATAAGTATGCTATTATTACTTAATCTCAGTTAATTAATCTGTAATTTCCCATTCTCCCACGAACCAGATAGAAACTAGACAGCGATAATTCTCAACATGAACGTCAGAGCTTGAACCCGGTGACTCCAGCACATTGCTTGCTTCTCTAGCTCTCTATTTTGGACATTCTCCAACATCTGAGTTTATACTCCATGGGTAAAGACCACTCCCATCTCATGTAGCAGAGATTGACATCTTCATGCCCTCATGCTACATGAGTAAAGAGATCCAGTGTTCTGGGGAGAAGGCAGGAGAATGGGTTTGAACAATATATCAGCCGTGATTGAATGGCAAAGCATACTCGATGGGTAGAATTGCCCAATTTTGGTTCTATATCTTATATCTCTGACCTGCTTAGAATAAAGTTCTCCACTGCAGTGCTAGACTTGAGTGCAGTGGACCTGATCATTGCCAATGATGCTACCAAGAAATTTTGAGTGTAGGGACAGGCACCCATCTCACAGATTGGACCAGGCTGCATCTCAGGGCTCCTCAGTTGCTCTCCTCACTCACTCACTTTGTGCCTGTTTGGATGTACACAGCATCTCAGCCTTATCCTGTCTTTCTTTGTGCTTTGTGCCCTCAGCCAAAACTCAAAGGTTCGCAATAATTCTGCTATGACTTGCCTTTTAGTGCAGGCACAAAGCCAGGCAGATTGTTGTGGTTGTCAGCAGTTAGTAGTCAAGGAGATGGACGTATTGTTGTGCAGCACTGTGTTACCTACATCAATGTTAGACACGCACCAAACGTAGTAGTTCTCACAACCAATACACTGCATGTACTCCAACCAAGTCATGTCTCAAAGTCTCGGTGAAGTAGTCCTCAGTCAGGCCAAGGGGGACAGCTTTGAGTCATAGTAGTGCTTACCAAGTTTAGGGCAACATCCACTACCATTCCAGGGGTCAGTTGACTACATGGGCATGGGGTCTATTTCACTGCAAATAGGGAATATGTTATGATCAGTCCTGCAGGTCTAGGGCAATAAATCCAGGGAGTCATGATAAGTTGATTTCAGAGTTGCACAGAGATCAGGCAGGGTCCAGTCTTTCAACAGTTGCAGCAGTCCATTTTAGTCAGAGGGTTAGGCTATGATCAGTCCTGGCACTCTATCCAATGAAAGTCTAGAGGGGATTATCAGGCACTACTGTTTTGACAAGGAAGCTTGGGAAGTCAATTGTGTGATTGGAGCCAATATAGAATCGCTTCAGTGCAGATAGAGACCATTCGGCCAATCACGTCTGCAATGACCCTCCAAAGAGCATCCCAATTTATCCCTGTAAGCCCTCATTTAACATGGCTAATGCACTGAACCTGCGCATCTTTGGACTGTGGGAGGAAGCTGGAGAACCCAGGAAAACTGACACAGACACAGGGAGAATGTGCAAACTCCACACAGGGAGTCACCGAAGACTGGAATTGAACCCAGGTCCCTGGTGTGGGCAACGCAGTAGTGCTAACCACTGTGCCAATGTGCTGTATGCTGGGATACAGAAAAGACAATCATTGTGAAGACATGGAACCTCAACATAAAAGGAGGGGGAGATACTACAGCGTGGGAGGAAACAAGAAAGTGGGAGGGTGGTCACAGCCAATCAGCAATACCCTGGCTTTGATGAGGTATACTGCACTACTATGACTGTTACGATTAACTATTGGGTCAAAATCCTCATAGCAACAAAAAGCCAACCCCAAACCCACCTCAACATTCTCAAAGCAGCAAGATGGTCAATAAATACAGCTGTAGCAATGACACACACATTCTGAGAATAAGGAGTGCATATCAGGTGATGGACAAATATAAGGTCAGCATGAAAAAATGTTGAGAGATGGACAAAAGAGCTGTTGCAATGTTTAAGGAAAGAAGAATACCTCTTCCTTACTGTGACAACTGTACAAATAACTTTAAAGTAATCAAGTAATCAGACTTAATGACAGAGAATCAAAATATATCTAAAATTGTTTGCCATTTTTCCAAAGAAGGCAACATCCTAGAAATGTTCCCCTTAGATTCCTTTATGCAAGTGACTCTAGTCCAGTCTCTAGTCTTACCAAACCGTAGGGCTGTTCTCACATTAGAGAGAGAAAATTGGTGATGGTTTAACCTGAGGGTCACCACACCTCAGGCAGGGGGAGAGGTTGAGAAGGTGAGACCTCATGGTGGTGTCAGCTAATATAGGAATTGAACCCACACTGCTGACATCAAACTGCTTCAAAAGCCAACTGAGTTAAACTGACCTCGCAGCAAGTGACCGAATGTTAGCTAAAGCTGCAATTTATAGCAAGTCTAGCCTCACTGTACTTTCACTTGCAACAGAAATACAGGTCATAGACTGATACTTCGGACCACTGGATTCCCAGTTGGCCTGAGTACTCTCCTCCACAGGATGGCCCCTTGAGTTGGGTACGGGGGATTTGCTGAGTCCATGGATCCCTAATCAAGCATGAAGCAACACCTCTGGAGCTGAGAAAAGATAGAATCCTCTAGGTTTAAATGCTGTGTCACTCACACATTGGGTTTCCAGTGAAGACATTCAGTTTTGTTTTATTGTATTGGGAAATAGTTTTACAAACTCATAAATTGATAGCAGCTTCAAAAGGTGATAATTTGTCAAATGATTTGCTTCATCTACTTTGCAGACATGTCACAGACTTGCCGCTGACATTTGAGATGGACGGAATTGCGATGATTCCCTTACACATCCTTATAATTATCAAAACTAAATTTTGCATTATGTTCTCGCTAATATACATAATCCTCCCAGTACACATTTATAATGAAAAACTAAAATTCATTGTTAATGGGCATTTTTGGCCTGCCCACAATAAAAATAGAGGGTGAAAATGAATAGTTATTCACAGTAAAAGAGATTATAAAATCTTTAAGGCATTTCAGGGAGCCTCTATTATTTTCAGTAAATGTTTTTATTTAATTTCATTTGGCAGAGTAAAATAAAAAAAAGGATTTCTCACTACACTCCTGCTGTGTTGTATATTATTTGTGCACAAATGAGTATTCTTAATGAGGTAGTCAATTAGATGATACAGGGCATTTTCTTAAAATTGTAAAGGCCTAATTATTGATTTTTATCATTTAAAAAAAAACTAATAATTACTGTTTGATTCCTAACCTTTCCTTTCACCTTAATAGAGGGGGTCATTCTATTTATAAAATATCTACTATCTTTGCTAAAGTAGCAGAAAGCAGACAATTGAGTTAAGCATTTGTTAACTCATGGTTCACTGTGAAATTTCAAGGTCAGTGAGTGTGAGCAGACTGTTTGATGCATGCACAGTCTCGATTTATCCAATCCTTACCCATTGTTTGTGGGCAAGCTCTGAGTCAAAACAGGAGTGCCAAGACTTTGAATTTTCTATTTCATTGTTTTTCAGCTGGTGTGTAAGGGTCTATGAGTCATAGAACCATTGTATGGTTACAGCTCGGAAGTAGGCAATTCAGCCATCATGTCTGCAATGAACCCCTGAAACAGCAATTCACTTGGTGCCACTCACTTGTCTTTTGTCTTCTGCAATCCTACCTAGAAATCTTGTTATGTTCAATTATACACTGAAAGAGCAGGTTTTGAAATGAAGGATTCTTTTCTGCAATTGTCTGTTCACAATAATCCAGTATTAATGTTCATGAAAGACATTCTATGAAGTCCTGTTTTACACCAAAGCACCTTCTTTATGATATCTGCAACTTGAAAAGAACTGCTGTATCTTAAATATTATAAATATACCAGATTACTGTCAGTATATTACAGACAGTGATCTAATTTTGAGGTTCAGAGGAAAACATAAACTGCTTAAGAAGTCATGTCATTGAACCCCTTAACTGGATTACTGGTTTGCACATTATTGGCAACTATCCAGTATCCTCCGTATGTGTAACTGGAGATACAGAACACTGTTGCTGATATTTCAGAAAGTATGTGTGATATTGAGTTAAGAATTTGACAAGTGTAGAAATGCTGATGTAAATGCTGGCATGGTGCAAGTTCATCAGATGACATTGACAAGCATGAAGGCCAAGCAAGTTGTCTTTTTTTGACTCCATCCAAGGCTCATCGATTTTGGTGGAGTGAGTCTTGCTGTGAGGCCAAGTGGATTCCCTTGCCGTGTCTTACCAAACTCGATGCACTAATTGGCACTTTTGCTCTCATAACGAGTATTACATCCTGTTTCTGTCCCCTCTTACAAAGTGCTGTTCCCGGAACAACTTGCCACACACCAGTTATCCTGGAATTCACTAGTATCCCCTGTGTCTGAGCTCCCTTAAAGGGCCCATTTTGGTACCTAGACATGCACTGTCAGTCCTGAGCTGCTGTACATAGTTCCTGACATTTGCCCTGGATGTGGCACAGAGGGGGAAACAGAGTTCTGAATGTCCTGCTGGATGGGGTGGGACACATCCTCTTCCACCAACCCACCTGGGGAGGCAGTGGCCTCATGGTATTGTCACGGGACTGTTAATCCAGAGACCCAGATAATGTTCTGGAGACCCGGGTTCGAATCCTGCCACAGCAGATTGTAGAATTTGAATTCAATAAATATCTAGAATTAAGAATCTAATGATGACCATGAATCCATCGTCGATTTTCAGAAAATCTGGTTCACTAATGCCCTTTAGGGAAGGAAACTGTCACCCTTATTTGTCTGGCCTATATGTGACTTCCAAACCCATGGCAATTGGTTGACTCTTAACTGTTGGATGGGCAACAAATGCTTTCTGACTAGCGATGCCCTCATCCCATGACTGAATCAAAAAAAAACAGCAGAAGCCTAGTCTGAGGTTGAAAGCTGGGTTAAAGCTGTCGCAGCCATCTGGAGGAATGCACAGCACTGTAGAAAGAAGGTAAACATCCTTCTGCAAAATGTCATAGGCTGATACTTCGGACTACCGGTTTCCCAGTTGGCCTGAGTGCGCTCCTCTAAAAGATGGCCCCTGAGCTGGGCAGGGGGTAGTTACTGAGTCCATGGATCCCTAATTAAGAATGAAACAACACCTCTGGGAGAGCTGGAGCTGAGAAAAGATAGAATCCTCTAGGTTTAAATATTGTGTCACTCACTCATTGGGTTTCCAGTGAAGACATTCAGTTTTGTTTTACTGTATCGGGGAATTATTTTACAAACGGTGTAAGTGCCACAATCTTCAGTCTGATACATCACACTCTCTCCATTTCTGCTACTGATCGACCCTACTCCAAAACACATGCTCTCCCACTCCCATGATTGCCTACAACACTTCCCCCACTTGCCCAACCCCCAACATCACTAACCCTGCATGGCCTCTGTGTGAACCTCTCATTTGCTTGGACCAACAGCACACCCACCACCCAATGTAATCCCCCTTGAAACCTACCTCTCTCTCATGCCAGAAGGGAAACAGGTCCCACTAGAGCAGGATAACACAAGATGGCTAGTGTGCTGCCCATCATTCAGCTCCTCACCCCTTAAGATCTGGATTCTGACCACCCTAAGCAGGCTCTGGACTGGTGTTGGCATGGGGGTTTATGGAGGCTGACACGTGTTGAATGCCAGTTTCTATGAATGTGGGCTGTGTATGGCCAGTGATAGATGTCCAACATGGAGGCTTTTTGGAGCAAGCAGCAATTTGCAGCTGTCAAGAACACACTCTGGTTTCCTTGTCAAGTTTAGCCAACAACTAGTTTGTATGGTGAGTTTGTTAAGGTCACAGCCCATGGTGATTTGGCCTGTTAACAAGCAATAATGTCAATAGGGAACCCACAGGAGCCTAATGAGACCGCTACTTACTAAAAGCACATAAGATGCAATGAGGTGATTATGATTTTGAGATGGATCTTCCCTAATGTTTCACCCAATTCTGCCACACATTTCATGATTGTCCATGTCATTCAGAGCCTAGTAAGATCTTTCCAAATATTTCTTTGCTGTAGTGGATTTGGTGAATGCATGATATTAATTACTTATTCTTATTAGATGAGTACAAAAATAAAATGAACAGTATTTTGGCCATTTGGTCACAAATCTCTTCTTGAGGGCAAAGCAAAGGACATCAGAAAGAGGAGTTGACCCAGGTGTGCTGGATGATGTATATCACAGAGTGGCTGCAGAGAAGCTACAGTGAATGTTTGAGGATGGTGTAAGACATACCATGCGTACCATGATACCGTATCTCCTGGCAGAAGTAGCTATATGCAGCAGTACAGTACAAATGGCAGAATAAGTTAGATAATGGACTAGTGATTCTGTGAATTATCAACTTCAGTACTGTGGAAAAAAGACATATTTTGCAAAAACATTTCATCTTGCAATCATCAGGACAATTCACAAGAATACCAATTCAATGGGAAAAAAAAAGAACTTCTATACTGCACACGAATAGAGTGGTGATTGGTTGATAAGTCAACCCTGTTTGGTAGATGTGTTGCAATTGAGAGTACAACTAATGCTGAATTACATTTACATGTATTGGAAACTACATATATTATTATGCAGGGCCAAGTTCTTTGCAGCTAGAAAGCACATGTATATGCACTGAAACTGCTACCACTTAGCACTAAGTGCGAGCATTCACTGGTCTATTTCTCAGGACAATGGCCTAACCATTCAAAGTCATCTGTCTAGTTTAAAATTTAAAAAAATTCTGGCTGTCAGCTATCAATCACCATTAGTTAGTGCATTCTCCATGGCAACACCACTACCAATCAGAGTCAACTTGCCAACTCATGAACATTCACCTCTCATGTGTTATAAATGTTGATTTTTCCCTTGATTTGCTATTCTTGAGAATTGTCCTGATGATTGCAAGATGTTAAACTTTGGCAATATGTGCCTTTTGTCAGCAATACTCAAGTTCTGTACTGCCAAATGATTACTTCCAAATGACTACTAACCATTCAAAAATGATGTCTAGGAAAAGACTACTGGCCTATCCAGCTTGGTCCATAGTCCTGATACCTAGTTCATTACAATATATACACACTCCATCTCAGCAGAGCCATGTAATCTCCTTGGAGAGACAAAATGATTATTGAGTACATGCAAAATGTCTCTCCAAATGTGCATTTTTTTTGCGTGAAAGTAGCAACAGACGTAGGTCAGGGAAAATACTGCAAAAAGAGAGCAGATTGGTAAAAGGAGGGTGGAAGAAGTGGAAATTCAGAATGCTGTCTGTATCTACTTTAAATGAATCTCGTTGACCCAGATACATTGGTTCCAGATCCTGTGGAAAAGGAATCCTGATTCTCATCCGCTAGGTGGTGAGCTTTGCCAGTCTTAGCTAACCTCGCTGTCTCAAAAGGAAAAAAACCACCCCAGCGGAAGGAATCCCTTCCTCACTGGCATGAGTGTGTTGTCTGGCACATTGATTCAAGAATATTATAAACCACGTCTATGAAACGGACTGCCCGAAAATACCAACAAACATATGTCATGGTTTTGGTCATCTATTTTAGGCATATTTTAAGGAAGAATATTAAAAAAAAGTGTGTATCATGATTAGAATTATAATGATGTATCATCTAAAATGTGACAATCATCAAAGGTAACTCTATCTGCTTCTGGAGAAAGAGAGAAAATGAAAGATACAGCAAGGTGGAAAAAATATAGGCTTGCGATCAATTAAAAATTGTTGGATTTCTTTGTCAAAACATACCCTCTTCCAATGTCAAAAGCTTCCTTTGCTTCCATTATTTTAATTAAGTTTTATAATATCTGTCTTCTGTTTTTGAATGTGGGATCCCATATGGGTCCACTGTTTACAGCTGGGAATAATAATCTTGACAACAGTTATTATCACTTATGACAGTCAACGTGTTAACCTCAGTTATTTTCAATCATATTTTGGAAAGCACAACATGCAGGTGAAGTTTAATTTGCTTAATAATTACTTCAGATACAACCTGATAACAACCAGATTAAAGAAATAAATTTGTTTTAAATTAAAACAACTTTTACAGATAGAAAATAATATTGTCAGGAAACAATGTTGAAAGATTTATGAAGTTTCCTGTTAACATGCTTCATAAACTCTAACCTGAAAATGGATGAAAACTATTGGCAAAACAGGGCGTTGCCACAATTGTACATCATTTATTTTATAAGGGAATCACTATGGAGCCACTCCTTTGAAAGTATCGTATCTGTGGTTTTACAAACATCTGTGACTTGGCTGTCAACCAGCCTTTATTTCCACCACAGGCCAACTATGCTCCGAATCTTTAACTACAGATTTTGGCACTGTAATGATAAATGTGGTTGAATATAATTATATCTTAAACATTAAAATTCAAAATGTCATTAAAACTTTGAATGTTTCCATTACAGTTTTCAAATACGCCCAATATTTCTATTCAATTAAGTGCAGCTGCATCTTTCACATTTGCAATATTTTATACTCTTCTCATATACTTCTTGCGTCATCTGTTCTGCTAAATGAAGGATAGTGAGAGTAATTTTTAAGTGTATTATCACAAGCTCTGGTTAATAACCCTGATTTTTAAATTCTAATTTTATCCCTTACCTTTTCTCTCTTGATAATGGAATCTGATAGAGCTCTAGTGCATTATAGAAATAATCATCTTCCAAGTGACAAAGTGGAAACAAAGGATGAAATTCTTCTTTGAAGGAAAACAGAGGAATGTTTAACTTTTCGTCACAACTAATAACTTGTTATCATGTTCTAAAAACATTGTACATTTCAAATCACGTATGCTGCAATTTTACAAGTTGGACAGACTTCTGATGCTCCCTATACCACTGGCAACGACAACAAAAAAAAAGTGTTGTATTGCCAGCAATTTGCCAGGAAAGTTTAAACCTCATCTCCTCAATGTTTCAATAGGCTAATGTTGTGCATGATGTGGCACACAAATACAAGTTAGCTCATTTTCACCAAGGCAATGGGTGGAGGCAGTGCAACTGGGCTCAATATTCTTTCGATAGGAGGGGAAAAGTATTTGACATTCCTAGTGCAAATTATTACCTATTGATTCCTGTTTGAGGTATCAATATAAATTTGAAATGAAGATAGGACTTCACATTGATATGTTTTTTATGCTAAAATGGCCAGTTGATGATTAATAAATTGGTAATAACGATGTTCTAGCAAGCAATATGCACATCCATGAATGCATTTTTTTAAAAAGTGATATTCATTTAACAACAGGATGTAAGAAGTCATCTTTTGTTTAGTAATTCACTATCTATGAATGTCAAATTGTTATTTTGCACTGAATTCAATGGACAAAATGTGGCTGTCAATCCTTCCTGTCTATTATGGTACTTGAATGTACTGCTGAGGGCAGGTTTCAAGTTGTATTCCCTGAAGAATGCCCTTTTATTCAAATTTAAATTTTAACATAAAGCCAATATCAAAATATTAAAATGATGATTATATGGTTTGGAATTGCAGAGTGGTGCAGCCTTGAGCCAGCCTGATGTGATGCTGTTGGAGAGAGAGTTCGAGAGTGTGCATGTGACGCTGCATGGCACTGATTGTGGATCTCAGAATACGGTGAGAACAGCTGTCTGTGGAATGTTGAACATCCCGGAGATATCTGTGATCCTGGGTGGATTCAAAACATGAGGGATGAAACTTCTGTTGGAATCCACGTGGGGTGAGTCTGAGCCAGAGACAGTCACCGCGGAATGTGATATGGCTGTGGAAATGAGTTTTAGCAAATACCTATTCAAACAGCAGGAGTCACAATAAAATTAATGTCGGTGGACAAGAAGAGAGATTGGAACGGAAATCCCGTTGTAGAGAGGAGAAGAACTTCTTCAAGGTGGGCATGCCTGGAAGAGATGTAGCAGTGAATTAAACATTAAATAAAAACTGAAAGAACTGCGGATGCTGTAAATCAGGAACTAAAACAGAAGAGTGCTCTGAGGAAGGGTCACCTGAATGTTAACTCTAATTTTTTTCTTCACACATGCTGCCAGACCTGCTGAGCTTTCCCAGCATCTTCTGTTTTTTTCCTGATTTATAACATCTGTAGTTTTTTCAGATTATATGGTGTGTTGTGTTTCCACTAATGCCATATAAAATTAAGTACACCTGTAGCTTTGATGACTCAACCCCACTATTCTGATTTGCTCTTTTGTTGGTAACTCTGGACTGTGGCATGGACAGGTGGTAAATTCTACCTCACAGTTCATTTCAAGTCCTTCTTTGCCATGGAGAAAGTCAAAACCAATCTTTTTTCCACGAAATTGCATTTATATAACAGCATATTTTTGCACCTACCTCACATCTTCTGATCAGTAATCACTTTTTACACAGTCATTAATGTGTTTAACAGGAAAACAGCTCGGTATCTGCTCAGCTGGAACAATATTATCTGAGATAGCAACCGCAGGAAGTGCTACACCTGCCCCCATACCTCCTCCCTCACCCCCATCCCAGGCCCCAAGAAGACTTTCCACATCAAGCAGATGTTCACCTGCACATCTGCCAATGTGGTATACTGCATCCGCTGTACCCGGTGTGGCCTCCTCTACATCGGGGAAACCAAGCGGAGACTCGGGGACCGCTTTGCAGAACACCTACGCTCGGTTCGCAATAAACAACTGCACCTCCCAGTCGCGAACCATTTCAACTCCCCCTCCCATTCCTCAGACGACATGTCCATCCTGGGCCTCCTGCAGTGCCACAACGATGCCACCCGAAGGTTGCAGGAACAGCAACTCATATTCCGCTTGGGAACCCTGCAGCCCAATGGTATCAAAGTGGATTTCACAAGTTTCAAAATCTCCCCTCCTCCTACCGCATCCCAAAACCAGTCCAGCTCGTCCCTGCCTCCCTAACCTGTTCTTCCTCCCTCCTATCCCCTCCTCCCACCTCAAGCCGCACCTCCATCTCCTACCGACCAACCTCATCCCGCCCCCTTGACCTGTCCGTCCTCCCTGGACTGACCTATCCCCTTCCTAACTCCCTACCTACACTCACCTTTCCTGGCCCCATCCCCGCCTCTTCGACCTGTTTGTTTCCTCTCCACCTATCCTCTCCTCTATCCCTCTTCTATCCGCCTCCCACTCTCTCCCTATTTATTTCAAAACCCCCTTCCCCTCCCCCTTTTCTGATGAAGGGTCTAGGCCCGAAACGTCAGCCTCTCTGCTCCTATGATGCTGCTTGGCCTGCTGTGTTCATCCAGCCCTGCACCTTGTTGTCTCACAATATTATCTGAAGAAGGATTAATAGTTGCAAATGTGAAGAACATAAGAACAACAAAATAAAAATCTAACTTCATCTTTTAATTTTGTAGATTCAGTAGCAAAGTGATAGAGAACATTGTCATACAGCCCCAAATATCTAGGTTAACAAATGTCAGTCAGGATTACACTGCATTTGCAAGTAAAAACTAAGCTAAAGGAAAGTAAACATAACTCTGCATCATACCTAAAGGACCATTCTTCACATGTGCTCCCGGATTTGACTCTGAATAAAACCCTAATTTTGTAATCATTTAAATGCTTCTACTACACATCCTGGATAATGCTCAGCAGAGAAGCTTTGGTTAAAATTTCAGTTGCCTAAACTGGAATTTTAAGCATCATTGCTGTTCACCTACTGCATACCTACAAGAGAGAAAATGTGAGACCTTCCTAATCTGTACGGCTCTGTCATCCACTACAAGGTATTTTGACCCTTTTTGTTTATATAGGTCATATGATTGTAATTCATCTAGTTTGCGCCATTGCTTACTCCCAATATTTACAGCGCTCAAGGGGATTGGCATTGTTGTTTCTGAGGGTTGTTTTTTTCACTGAGGAATACCCAGGAGTTTGCAATAGGAGGGAGCATGCTCGCAGGTGTAATCCAGTTCTGCAGGACACTATATGATAACCACTACTGCTTACATTGCCGTCATTTTCTATGTGACTGGCATGCTTAAGAACTACAAAATTGAACTTAATCTCCATTCTCCGAAGTAAGGTTAAGTATGTTTTTAGCTCATTAGATTTATGACTGTATTGTTTCTCAGGACATGTATTGTTTTTCTCAGTTTCCATGTCAATGTTTTCAATGATGGCACGTATATCATTAAAACAGAACTAAATATAAGTTTGTAACTACTTATTTCCACATATACATAGTTCATGGCGACATAAAACGGCAGCAATCACTAACAGCAACAAAACTTCAAAAGGTAAAACAAAAATAACAACAATAGGGAAGAAATGGTTGATTCACTGATTCTGGGCTCCATTTCAATTTTGTTCTTCTGGGTCAAAAAGTCATTGCATTTAATTTGTTGCTTGGTGTCACAATCTCTTTACGATCTTCACATTTCAAATTACCAATCAACATTCTATTCATTATTACATTTTTCAGCACATTTTCTGGAACAACAGAGTATGAATTCTTTTTTTGGTTGTAGCATTATAAAGTTAAACTTTATCAAACCTAGAGGCAAGTAAAATGATGCTGAACTTATGAACTTCAAACTACACAGAATTTCTTAAGGCAAAATACATTCTGAAATGGTGAGAAAATATTATTCTGGTTACAGTTTTCTTAAATTCTAGCCTCACCTTCAAAAGATTAATGGGTTGTGATCTGAAGGTGTTAACACATTGAAGATAATACACTGCATAACATCACACCTAAATACAAAGACAGATACAGGGTAGACACGTGCTCAGTGTCAGGTCTGTTTATGTTTATAGGTCAGTCAGTGAGAGGTGAATGAGTTATTGCAGAGTGTATCAGTGGCTTCATGAAATCGATATGACATATTTTCAAATTTAGTAATCTGTAAACCATAAGTATGGTGCAGAGAGTTTGTAAAACATTAATAGATACATTACAAGACCGATAACTCATGCAATATGCTCACAAGTGAATGACAAATAGTGAAATAAGTGGATGTTTTTGTATGCAATGTCTCCCATTCATTATGAAAACTAAAGCTTTTTTTTGCAAACGTAAACTTGTATTAGCCATTTGGGTTTCATTTCTTTACACACCTCCCACTACATCTTGTAAACTGTCTTTTATCACTGTGTTTGCAGATGGTAAAGGGGGGAATAGTTGAAAATCTGTTTGATTAATTGATAAAATAAATAAAGTTTAAAAATAAAAAATAAACCTTAGCCTTCATTACAGATGTGGATTTTAAAAATATTTGTAAATTAGTCATTTGTCTTTTCTGGACTACACGGTTTCTCTACACAAGAACAACTTGCATTTGTCCAGTGTATTTTACACAGTAAAGTGTTCCAAAAGCATTTCACAGAATTCTCAAGCAAAATTTGACGTAAAAGTTGAGCAAAAGCTTGATGAAATTTTGGGTTTTGTCCCTTGGCCTAAAAGAAGAGAGAATACAAACAAGCGACAGATGTCTAAAGAGGAAATTCTGGGTCTTTGGTTGCTGAAGAAAGCCAACGGAAAACCGACTAAAATTGTGGATGCACAAAAGATTCAAGATCTCAAAGGGTTATATTTATTATGAGGTCACTTTAATTTCTAACAGTGGTATTTCTTTATGTATTCATAACAAAATACAATCAAACAAAAGAAGATAACTGTCTCAGGAATTTGGTTCCAGTGATTATTTTCTTGGAAGCAACAAAAGAAATTAACACTGTATATCCTACATTGTGTAATTCAGGAATGCTAGTTCTGCAAACAATGATGAACTTTGCATTTAATATTTCAAAGAGGAGCTTCCCTGATAGCCCAGTACAACAGTAAATGAGAGTGCCAAGATGTGCCCTAGTCTGATCCATAGTCAGTGCTCAGTTGGTGGATCTCAGATAGGGTAGAAATAGTCTAGCTACAATTGATCTCATTGGTCCTTGGTTAAGAAGAGAAATTCCTGCAGCTGATTGCTAAATTGCAACCCTACTTGAGGGATACAGGCGAAGACTGTGATGGGATATAACTGTGATGCTACTGGTATTAAATAGTTTTCCAAAGCTCATTGTCGTTTATATATTAACAATTGTCAGTTGTTTGAGGTATCAGTAGTATGATGATTGCATAAATTAAAATGTGATAAAATATTAATTTCCAACATAACAGAATTCCTGCTTTCTTGCAAGGGTAGGTATTAAAACTGCATTCATCCTGTGACACTTACACTGTGCATTTCTGCCCATTTTTTTCTTTCCTGGTTTTATGCAACTTGGAGATTTAAGAGGCTCATGGTATCTGTCACTGCAGCTGATTATGAGGAGTCATGGGACAGGGCAGCGAAATATAAGGCTTGTGATTGCAAGGGGTCTATGAGCAAAATTTCAAGAAATATTTTACTCAAGTGGCCCTTCCAGGAGACTAAGAATACACTTTGCTAATTTTAAAAGTTATCTTATTTAAAATGAAGGCATATGGTGCCTTTCAGATCCTCACATTTTTAAAATATTTATAGAGGTTCTAACTCACAGTGAGTGCAATTAAACTGTAGCTATGAAAAATTAATGTGTTGGATGAGGGGAACAGCCAAATGTTGGAAATGAGAGAACATTAAGATGGTAATGAATCCCCAGTTAAACATGTAAGTGTGCAATGTATGCTGAGCACAGTTGGGCAAATGGACCTTGAATGCACCCAGCTTTTCTAAGGTTACTTTATGTCCAAATTTCCACAAATACTTGCTAGCATAAGGCCAGACATACAATCTCCCATGAAACAACACAATTAAGCAGCATAATCAATTGTAATCACTTTGGAAACAGCCCATCCTCCAGCATTATAAAGTGGAATGGGATTATCAAGAAAATTTGCTATTCGTCAATTTGTTAAATTAATTAGTGATTTCTGTAGCAGAGCCAGGTAGAACTGCTCAGTGGCTTCAGAAGACTGGTGATCACTGATCTTTAATGAACTAATTGATATTTTTTGTGGCAGAAAAGCCGATCAATTGGGTAATTGAATTGTTTTGATTATGTTTTTTAAACTAATTGTAACAACACTAGGGCAAAAACAGTCAGTGATTTCAATTGACTATTAGTCACTACTGGTTAGGTGACCAATATTGGATTCATATGATTACAGACGCTCATGTCCATAACAATCTGCAAGCAGTGTAATGACATTATTTCTGAATTCTGATGGTCGTTGTCTATGGGAATCATACGGAAACTCCAAACTATAACATTTATGGAAATAGGCATTCTTTTTTCAGCTTGCACATCCTTGGAGCTAACTCCTTGGTAAATCATGGTTCATGATTATTTTGCTCACAACAATCTTTATGCTTGTTGCTTGCTGTGGGATTTGTATTTTGTGTTTAGAAAGTAGGAATAGCTACAAGTGTGGAGAACGTTAAGGTTGAGCACAAAAAATGGAAATGTACTATTCAAAATAAATTCAAACATGTCAACATGTTGAATTTAATCATGTTTGTTAAATTATTAGTGTGTCTTATTCTTGGTTCGTTGTTATTTTCTGTTATTGTTATATATTTCCATTACAACTGTGCTAATGCTCCGAGAGTACATCATTGGGTTTTAAAGTGCTTTGAAACAGCCTGTGGTCATGTGAGTGCAATTTAACTGTGAGCCTTTTATTTTGTCTTTTCTCAGGATGTGGCTTTCATTTTATTGCCCATCCATAATTCCATAGAAAATTTAGTGCAAAGGAGTGCCTTGTTAGGTACTTCAAAGAGCAGTTAATAGTCAATTACTTTGGTTTGGGACTGGAATCACATGTAGGTCAAACCAGATTAAAACAGCAGGTCGACTTTACCAAAAGGCGTCGTGAATTGGTTGGCACTTTACAGCACAGTTTCAGCGACACTTTTATACATACACATACACTTTAAAAACAAGTTTAAATTTTCAAACTGAGATGCTGTAATTTGAATTCATACTTACCAATTCAGGCATGTAATCACAATATTTCTGTACTTCTGATGGGCCAGGATTGGGCAGGTGGGACTAGTTTAGTTTGGGATTATGTGCTGCATGGATTGGTCAGATCGAAGGGTGTCTTCCGTATTGCACGACTCTATGACTCTAATAAGACACGCTGATAATTTAACAAACATTGTTAATGATTGAATTCATAAAGTATGATAAAGTATCTAAATATATTTTCATCCAACTGATGGGATCGAGCTCCATCCTACTGCCACCTCTCTCACTCTCTTCATTGTCTCATGTTTCCACTTTCATGTCTGTATTCAGCCTGTGACTAATTTTCTGATGCCAATTTCTATTTAAACCATATTACTTCTAATAAAACATTGTGAAGACAAGCCATTGTTTTCATCTTCTGCCACAAGCTCTATTCTCTCATCAGTGATTTCATCCCTCTCACCTGCCACTGTCTCAGATTGACCAAATTTATTAGCACCCTTACCATTTTGATTCGCAACTGAACTTCCAAACTGATATCCATTTGTTACTTTCTGACATGATTATTTCAATGCATTCCTGGTCAGCCTCTTATACTCTGCCCTCCATAAACTTGAATTTTCCTAAACCCTGGTGTTTATGTTCAAACACAGGCCTGCTATTATCCATGTACTCCCTGACAAAGTTGATTCCTTGTTGATACCTCAATTTCAATTCATGGCCACATCCCTGCCTATCCTTGAAACTTCATCCAGCCCCACAACTCTTCAAGAGCTCTGTCCTTCTCCAAATCTGGTGTCTTGTGCATCCAGAATCCTTCCCTCCACCACTAATGACCTGTTCTTTTTTAACTATCTAGAATATGGAATTATCCAGTTGCGATAAACTAGAACTATCTGGTTGTGGAATTCTCCACCTAAACCTTTCCAAGTCTCACTGCAAAAACACTCCTTAAAATTTACTTTTTTGACTAAATTTATGGACACACAACTTTTGTTTCATTGGTTTAGTGACAATATATTTCTATTTGCCTTCCTGTGAAGTACTTCAGGATGGTTTGCTATGTTAAAGGTGCTATACAAATGCAATGGAACATTCTTGGTTTATTCCTTTGGTGGTGATGAGTTATCTGTATTGACTGTGAGGTGCTGGCTTATGAATGCTTCAAGTGGTCTCAATATCCTTAGCCTAGAAAGGAGAGAAGTAAAACAGATTCCTGACTGATGAATGGATGCATACAGATAGCACAGATCTTGCTTTAAACTGTATTCTGTGGCATTGAGGCAGAAAATTGCACTCCTGCCCTCCTACCTCATTTTCCTGGAATATTGATACCAGGTTTCCAACTGAAATGGCATTATTTGAAAAATGGCACTATGGTCAGCTCCTGGAACCCTACCAAACAGAATGGTCGGAGATAGGCCACAGATATATGGTTTCTCCCCCCAGCTTCACAATTATGTGAGCTGGCTGCTAACCTCCAATGGATGATCAAATCCTAAAAGCTTGTCACACAGGCTTGCAGCTGTACACAAATTTTCTCCCATTCCTACCTGTACCAGAGGCATTCTGAGTCTTGTTGAAGATCCCTGACAGAAATTACTGGCAGTCTAGGAGTTGGACAGGGATAACACTATGCTGGTATGTTACTCCTGTCCAGCAATAAATTGAAGTTTTTTGCTAAGTCCTCTATCTTATGGTGTGCAAGCTCCAGCCTCATTGTGACTTGGAACTTAAAATCAGATCCTGTTGCAAGTCTTGAAATCCGTTATTGCCATGGTATATGAAGATGGAGAAACAGGATAGCAGGCAGTATTCTGAGCCACTTTGTAAGCTGTCAGAAATTCTACTGAACAGCCACAGTTGAGGAGAGGTCCTCTTAAAGGTGCCTCAGCTTTACTTGGTCAAGATACCAGACAGTAAGCATTAAAATGTATCAATTCTAACAACTGAGATCCACACTGCAGTTTTAGAAGAAGTTTCATGACCTCCTTAATACTGCAAGGGTGATATTCTGCTAAAGTTTTGTTGTAATGTACTGAACAAATTTGAAGGACGCAGTCTTGACAAGTCACCTGACAAAAACGTCAATATTTGTTCATTCTGAAAAAGAGATGTTGCTGCAACTCCCTTTTGAACAGGGAAATCCTTTCCTGATACCTTTATGGATATAAATTTCTAATAATAATGGACCACAAACCCCTGCTAAATCTATGTAAAGAGGACAAGGCCTGTAGCTTCAGGCCAAATTCAGTGGTGGGCTCTAAATCCAGTGTGTATAATTACAAATTGGAACACCATCCAGGAGGCCAAGTAGCAAGTGCAGATGCATAGAGCCACCACTGGTGGTATCACAACTGGAAGAGTCCATAATGGTTTTAAATTTTTTGGACAGACTTCCAGTCACAGCTGACTTTATCAGACTTTGGATGTAGAAAGATCCTGTCTTGGCAAAACTGAAACCGCTGGTACTGATGGGGGGAAACCAAAGGGCAATCACAGCCAGAACTGAAATCTTTTTGGACCCGGACAGACCAGGTCACAGTAGAGGACAGCAAATTATTATGGGGCCAAGAGTTTGCCCTGAGCAAAGGTCGCCATCAGATACTGGCTGAACTCCACCAGGGTCATCCAGAGGTTTCCAAAATTAAAATATTGGCAAGAAGTTATATCTGGTGGCCAAAATTGGATGCTGACGTGGCTGCATTGGTAGATGAAGTTTGGTGTAGGAGCCATGGGAATGGTCATGCATGGGAAAGAGGCATTGTCGATGAGAGGTCAGGTCCAGTGATGTATAAAGCTTGGGTAGGTGCGATGGTCCTGAACAAGCACATAGACTGAAAGCTGCTAACTCGCAAACAGTGCAGGAGAAAAGCATGCCCGGCTCCTTGATAGCCTTTCCATGTCTTCCAGAAACCATGGATTCTCCCTGTCCACCAAGCATTGAAGATACCTCAGAATCTGAGATGGACATGGTGGATGTCACTACCTCGACGTGTTGCTGCTTGAAGAGGAGAATGAATTTCTTCCAAGACACTCTAGGCACAAGAGTTCATTAAAATCAGAGGCAGAGTTGGAGGAACATGACCCAGTGCTAAAACGGCCCAGGAGGACCTGTGGTAAAAAGAACCGGCCTATGTCCTTGGATTCAGAGTAGGGGAGGGATGCAGTGATTGTAATGAGGTCAGCCAGGTGCATCTCATAAAATATGAGTTCTCTGATTGGGGCGGTTAGTCTAATCCAATCAGGGAGCCCTGGCTAACAGATAGGAACAGGAGTGCAAGACATCCTATTCACTCTGAGAGGGTGTGTTGTTGAAGAAGGGTCCAGACCCGAAACATCAGCTTTCCTGCTCCTCTGATGCTGCTTGGCCTGCTGTGTTCATCCAGCTCTACACCTTGTTATCTCTATTCACTTTGAGATCTGGTTCTGAGGGAACTGGATCAGTGTCAAGGAGTCTTCAAGTGAATAAAGGGTGACTTTGTGGTGGGATACCAATCTCCGTGGAGCTATTTCAGCATGGCCACACCTTTGAGCTGAAGGAAGTGAAAGGATTTAAAGAGGAACTTGTTCAAAGAGAGGATGAGCTCGGCCAAGCGGAGGTGGGTGTTTGTGGATGGAGACAGTTCAGGCCTTCTTTCCAGGAAGAAGCAGAGAGCGCCAAGACCATCCTGGTGGGAGATGGACGTGTAGAGTGATTGCATATCCATGGGGAAGAGGAGATGGCCGGAGACCACAAACTGGAAATTCTGAAACTGACATAAAATGACGGAAGAATCATGGATGTGAGTGAGGGGGACTGGACAAGGGAAGAAAATCTCGAGTTGATGTAGGTCAACATAAGTTCCATGAGGCAGTAACAGACAGAAACAATGGGTCTGCCCAGCCAGTCCTGTTTATGGTTTCTGGGGAGAAGGTAGAAGCAGGCTGTATGGGGCTGGGCGACTATGAGCTGGGAAGTTGTGGGGGTTGCTGGGTTAGATCAACAGATGGGATGAGTTTGGTGTCAGTCGTGGACACAATGGCCTGTTGTTCAATGGTGAGGTCATGGTCCAGGGGGAGATAGGATGTCCAAGAACTGGCATTTCAGCTTCTCCATTGTAGAGGTTAGTCTGCCAGACAACAGCACCACCCTTGTTGACAGGCTGGATGACAAAGTCAGGATTGGATCTGAGAGCATGGAGTACAATCAGTTCAGAGGGAGATAGGTTTGAATGGGTTCGGGGGTGGGTGGCATAGTGAAATTAATGTGACTGATTTCACGTCGATTGTTCGCAATTTACAGTCAAGTGCAGTTAAAAGGCAAACGGGATGGATCCAGGTGGAGGGAGATTGTTGGAGGTGAAGGAAGGATGAGGACTCCTGTCCAAAGACTCCTGTCTGGTGGAGACAGATGTGACGGGAGAAGACTTCAACGTAATGTCTTCCCCAAAGTTCATTGAGGTGGGAGCAGAGAGGGATAAAACAAAGACTTTTGCTCACAACCATCATTTCCAAGTCTTCGGACAGCATTGGCTAGGTGCGGCGTGGTATCGATCTGTGTCACGGTCGTGGGCCATAGGATGGTGAGACTGACTTAGGGTCAAGTGAACTGGACAAGATACAAGACATCAGAGAACAGCAGGCAATTTGACACACACAGAAGAAATGTAGAGAAAAACATGAATGGACACTTCAGATTCCTGATCATAAAACAATGCCTTCTGTGCGTGTACAATTGCTGTAATTGACAAGAGAGGGGCAATGGTTGTTGCTGCGTAAGATTGCGCAACATTTGTTCAGCAAGTTTTAAAGGAATGCCACAAAGGTATCTGAAACCACATGTGTAGCCTTGGTCTCTAAGAAGATAGATTTTACATGTTATCCAGCTGTCTGGGAACACTCTTGCAATTTAACGTTATAAGTGTATTTTAGGATTGTCCTGGAATATCTCAGATTAAAGATTAATTTCTTAGATACAGGTGGAAAGTCCCAGAGATAATTAAACAAAGTGTGAAGTTTTGTTTTGTTTTCCCTTGAACGCATTAAATTATTAAAAACATTGGCATTAACATGGAGGAGGGTGGTGCAGGCAAAGCTGTTTAATCGGGTGGGACGATTTAATGAAAGAGGCCATGAGATGAAACTCTTAGGAACCCATCCAACTAAAGTTGGCAACCTGGGATTAAAGCTCTTAAAGAGCAATTTAGAATACCATGGATAAAAAAATCCTGTCTCATTAACGAAAGGAGCAATTTGCAGGAAACTTTAGAAATAGTATGATTACAGCTAATTTGCTTCAGGTATTACTCTGGTGTCAGAGATTATGAAGGGGGAAATACTAGGCCTAACTAAGCAAACTGAAAATAAACTGAACTTTTAACAGCTTGTACACTGAAAATGCTCACATTTTCTGCTTCAGAAAATGAATAGCTGCTCCATCAGCCATTTAACCCTCCACAACCTAGCAAGTATTTTTTAAATCATAAATTTGATTTATGAAACCAAATAATTAAGTGGAGGCAGGTGATGGGGCTCAGCTGGAGATTCTATGCAGCCATCTATCAAAATTTTATATTTCCAAGCGCTGTGACCATGAACATTGCAATATTTTAATGAGACACTGCGTCTCTTATTTGCCCAGAAACAACTGAACTTTAACCTTCCTGCAGCTTTTTCAACAGCACAAATGTATAATTTACTTTTGCGACCACTTTGCATTACAGGTACAAGTTGCACTCAACAGCTTTTATTTCATAAAATGCATCAAATAAAAGAAGTATATAAAAAAAGCAAGGTTACAAAAGAAAGTATCTAAATACAGACATAACAGAAGCGTACTGATAAAAAGCCATTTACACCAGCAAGGTCTCAATGGAGTATATCTGATTCCAGTTTGAATGATGATGTGTGTGACAGGATTGGCCGGAAACCAAACCTGCCAGAATGCTATTTGCATATTCCCCTGTGAAAGTAGAAATAGACATAAAAATGAAGGGGCAGATTCACCCCAGAGAAACAAATTATAGGGATGAATCTGATATACAACTGAATTCTTCCTCCCAAACCAACATCACATTAGTATAATCTGTGTAACAAGCTGCATATCCATTTAGCTGTGCAATATAAATGTAAGAAAGAGTGCCACAGCAGGAAGCTTTTAATCTTTTCTGCTTATCTCAAGGTTGCTAATGGGTTCATACAGTCATAGAGTCATACAGCATGGAAAGAGACCCTTTGGTCCAACCAGTCCATGCCGACCATCATCCCAAACTAAACTAGTCCCACTTGCTTGCGCTTGGCCCCTTATCCCTCCAAACATTTTCTATTCATGTACTTATCCAAATGTCTTTTAAACACTGTAATCATACTTGTATCCACCACATCCTCTGGCAGTTTATTCCTCACATGAACCACTCTCTGTGTAAAAGAAATTGCTCCTCATTTTTTTTAGTCTTTCTCCTCACACCTCAAAAATACATCCCCTAGTCTTGAACTCCTCCAACCTAGGGAAAGGGCACCTGCCATTCACTTTATCTATGCCCCTCATGATTTTATAAACCTTTATATGGTCACTCCTCAGCCTCCAATGCACCACTGAAAAAAGTCCCAGCCTATCCAGCCTCTCCTTATAACTTAAACTATCTATTCCCTGCAACATCCTAGTAAATCTTTTGTGAATTTTCTCCAGCTTAATAATATCCTTCCTATAACAAGACAACCAGAACTGGACACAGTATGCCAGAAAAGGCCTCACCAATGTTCTGTACAACATCAACATTACACTCCAACTACTATACTCAAATGTCTGTTGAATAAAGGCAAGCATGTTAAATGCCTCCTTAATCACCCTATTTAACTTGTGTCATATTTTGAACGAACCTTAGAAAAATCTTTATTTTGTACATTTTATGGAAAGAAAGTAAACAAAAGACATTCATTTATACAGCACTATCACAACTTCTGAATAATGTAAGCACTTAATTTGTAGCCAAAGAAACTCTTTTGGAATTGTAGTCACTGTCGTAATTTAGAAACATTTTAGGGACAGCTATTTTTCATTGGCAGGGTTATGCAAACTATGTAAAAACAAGTTGCCACAAAAACCTTTGTTTTCAAGTTACAACCTTTCCTCTTTAGAGCACCCAATTCAGGTCAATAAAGAAGAGCTGGTGGACATACTATGCCTATATTTCCAAAAGGCAATAAATAAGGTTCCATATCAAAGGTTATTGTGATAGAAAGAAGCTCGTGGTGGAAAATGTAGCATATTAGCATGGATAGAAAATTAGCTGGCTAACAGGAAACAGAGATAAATCCGTCTTTTCCGGTTGGGAAAGCTTAATGATTGATGTGTCACAGAGATCAGAGCTGGGACTGGGATGGTATGATTACCAAATTTACTGATGATAGGTAGGAAAGTAAGTTCTGAAGAGGACATAAGGAGGCTACAAAAAAAAAACAGGCTATATCTTATGTTTATTCGCTACTTCTGAGTTGTATCGATGTTTTCGGAGGGATTTGTGCACGAAGCCTAATGAGGTCTGTCACCGTATCTTACTAAACGCACCTACCAAGTCTCTCTCATGTCTGATTTCCTCATCTTACCATGCAGTATTTCCACAATAATTTGCCACTCAGTAGATATTTGCTGAAATATTGGCATTCCTTGTGCCTGCACCATCTGTAGAATGCTATAGTCTTCCTGGATGAGCACTGTTATTCCAGAGCTGTCCTGCTCAGTCACAGACAGAGTTGCAATGTGTCAGAGAAGAAGGCTAGAGATGACAATCTTTTTAGAAGAAAAATATCCCTCTGACACCAGTAGAAAGAAAATAGCTCGACAAGGTTTCACACTTGAAATATTGTGTTCAGTTCTGGTCACCTCATTATAGGAAGGATGTGGAAGCTTTAGAGAGGGTGCAGAGGACACTTACCAGGATGCTGCCTGGGCTTTTTTCATTGGAGCGAAGAAGGATGAGAAGTGACTTGATAGAGGTGTACAAGATGATGAGAGGCATAAATAGAGTGGATAGTCAGAGACTTTTTTCCCAGGGCGGAAATGAGTATTATGAGGAGGCATAATTTTAAGGTGATTGGAGGAATGTATAGGGGAGATCTCAGAAGTAGGTTCTTCACACAGAGATTGGTGGGCGTGTGGAATGCACTACCAGCAGTGGCAGTGGAGTCAGATACTTTAGAGAGTTTTAAGCGACTCTTGGATAGGCACATGGAGGATAGTAAAATGTAGGGTATGCAGGGTAGTTTGATCTTAGTAGGATAATAGGTTGGCACAACATCGTGGGCTGAAGGACCTGTACTATGCTGTACTGTTCTGTGTTCTATGTTCAATGTTTTAAAACTTTTACTACAATAAGCTAACTAAAGTCAACATAAAAGTTATTTCAAATAAAAAAGAAAAGTTTCAACTTCAATAGTCGATAAAACATTCACATTACTTTCAGCATAAATGTGGAACCTCGTGCAATCTCACAACATTTGAAATCGCCCTCTACTTTGTATGATCTCTCACTTCCTGCTCAATTGTTTCAGCCCTCATCCACCAGTGCGTTCCATCCAACATTCCCAAAAATGGTTACCACTGACAAGGCACATCTCCAAGATCTCTCTTGTCACTAAAGTCACAACTGCACTAGTGGCACAGAATCCCCAAAAATGTCTTTTCTCAGCTCCCCTAGGTGGTCTGGTGAATTCCAGCAGCACTGAAACAGTAGCAGTGTGTCTTATCTGATCCAAACTCTGTTATTCTTCCTGTCTTCAGCTCCAAGTACAAAGGACACAATAACAAAGACTCCACACTATTTTCAGAGAATTGATTCAAAAACAAATTTTGTCCAAAGACCACTAGACAAAGGAAACTGTTCAATTTGTAAAGATCCTTGCTTGCTTCCTCATTTCAGTAATTCCCAGTGTATTACTAAAGAGAAGAGATGGACTGACCTAACCCCACTGCAACTAGCTTTCTATTTATCCTTCGATTGTTTTAGTTGTTCAGACCCAAGGTAACTTTGGGTCTTACAGATATTTTGGGAGTTAATAATGTTATATTATCCAGCCAACTTCAGCCCTAAGAGTACATTTTCTATATGATTCACAGCAAATGCACTTTTTCATAGTTTGTGATTGGTTCCTATAAGATTTGACAGGGAAAGTTAGAAGCCAGTTTTACTTGCCCAAATAATTACTTGAAACTTCCTCAGCACTTTTCCTGATCCGCTGTTGTAACATTTGGCGCGAGATCAGTGAAAACACTGTTTACTCTGACCTCAGTACTTTATTCTGATGAAAATTTAGTTGGTTGCCTATCAAATGCTAAAGGAAATATGCTGACCACTTAAACATGCTGCATTGTCTTTAAATATATGTTTTATTGGCAAGTTCTTCTTGAATCTAAAAATCAAATATTTAAATTTGCTTTCAGGCGAGGAGAGATGGAAATCAAACAAAAGGTGTGGGACAGATCTTTTGATTTTGAAGCATGCCTGAGAAATTCAAGAGAAACCTCAAAGCATCTTGGTTGCGTTTTAAAACATTGATCATGAGTGTAAACAGGAGACCGGGTTGCAGGAAATTCCTTTAGCAATTAGACCCCATTTGAGTCAATAAACAAAGATTCATAAAACCTGCAGATGACATCATTCACTTTTTATTATGCTCTTTTAATAACTTTGAACTCTGAATAAATGCATTATACAGATTATTGACCTATGTGAGGTTTTAAGACCGAGGTCATCATGGATAAGAGAGCCAGAGGAGATGCGTTTGCAATGAACAAGGGAAGTGGTTCTCAGCCCTCGAGATCAATATTGTATTTATAACATGCTATTGGTGAGGTACATGTGAGGATTGGAAATCATTCTGAAATTGTTTTCCTATTGTTGGTAATTTTATTCATTTTATTACTTTTCTCTAAAGGCATTGTTCAGATTATTGACCACCTCAGTCACCAGTGCTCTCAATAGAGTTGCCATGGGGGTACAACATATACATGCATACATAAGCTCAAGTCTTTCTGTCAAAGAAAGGCTGTATAGGATATGGGTTCAATTGAAGGTCATCAACCGTTCAAGTTTTAAAATCAGGGTTTATTATATCAATTGTGGAATGCTTTTGGTCAGAAGTTTACAAGAGAAACAATCACTTGCTGAACCACATCAACAGCAATTTAATTTGTGATAATATTAAACACAGTAGTTAAATAGCAACTAATCCTCTGCAATTCAGGTTCTTTGACCTGACAATATTAAATCGGAGTAGGAGTGTCTTTCCATATCCCATTCACTTTTTGGAACTTTGCTGAATGTTGATGATGATAGTGTGAATTTAGATCTTTACTGCACCAAACCTGACATGAACTTAAAATAGTTGTACAGTCTGTTATAAGTAACATCAACACAAACAGTTTCATTCTATAATTGCCACTGAGCAAGCCGTTAAGCCTGGCAAACATCTAAAAATGTATGCTGTATGATAGGCGTGTTGACCACAATAATTGTCAGAGAGCACTTTACTTTCCTATTTGTGGACAGTGAGCATTCTTGTGTGCAGCCAACTTGATATTTAATGTATGTGGTTGTATAGACATTCATCTGGTTTTCTTTTCAAACACAAAGGTAACAGGTCAACATAATATTGAAAAGTAGCGCACTGCAAGAAGTTTATTTTAAAGGTCAAGTGACAACATTTTTTGAAATTTCTTTATTACATTTTTTGAGTGCTGAAATACACATTTCTTTTAATTTAAAAAACAATCATTAGTATATCTGTCACTTATTAGTCTGATATTGTGATTGATATCTTTTATTTTAAATCAATTGAGTTAGATTGGAGCAAGTATAATTTTTGCAATATCCTTGCGTTTATATTCAACCAATAAATTAAAAATTCATCCTACAGATGGTTGACATGTTCCTGTGTAAGGACCCAATCATTTTTAATCAAACAGTGGAATCTGTTTTATATTCCACTTTCAACACTTTCCTCAGACTAACATGAATCAAGCATGGTTTTCAGTCGGGACGCAGTTTGACTGAGAGCTCTGCCTTTGTTTCAGATATGATAGCAGTAAACAAAAACATACTTAGATTTCAGAAGACTTTTGATAATGTCCCTCACAGGAGGCTAGTCAGAAAAATTAAAGCACATCAGATAGTAGGTAATGTACTGGCATTGTTGGGTGATTGGCTAACAGACAGAAAACAGAGGAGGAATAAATGGGTCACTGTCGTATTAGCAGGCTGTGAATCGTGGGGTATCGCAACGATCAGTACTTGGACTCCAGCTTTTCGCAAGACAGATCATTGAGTTGAAGCTGGGTATCAAATGTAATCTTTCCAGATTTGAGGATGTTGCCGAGTTCAGCGGAATGTGTATGTTGTGAGGAAAGTGTAACGCGGCCGCAGGAAAATTTCGACAGACTTAGTGAATGAACAAGGACATGGCAGATGGAGTATAATATGGAAAAATGTGAGGTTATCCACTTTGATAGGAAAAAAAACTGATGTGCAAAGAATTCCTTAAATGGTAAGAGGTTAGAAAACATAGATGTGCAAAGGCATCTAGGTGGTCTTGTTGAAAAGTCACTGAAGGCCAACGAACAGGTGCAGCAAGCTATTAAGAAGGCTAATGGAGAATTAGCCTTTATTCTAAGAGGATTTGAATACAACAGTAGTAAAATTTTGCTTCAATTGTATAAGAGATTCTTAGACTGCACCTCGAGTGCTGTGTCTACTTTTGGTCTCCTTGTCATAAGGAAAAATATCATTTCCCTACAGCAAGTGCAAGAATGGTTCATCAAACTTGTTTCCAGGATGGTAGGACTGTCCAATAAATAGGGATTGGACAAAATGATCCTGTATACTCTAGAGTTTTGAAGGAAGAGAGGTGATCTCACTGAAACATATAAAATCCTTGAACGGATAGATAGACAAGATGTTTCCATGAGGTGAGGAGGCACAATCTGGGGAGTTGTTAAGAATTGAGGGCGTGCTGCTTAGGTTTGAGATGGGGAGTAATCCTTTCACTTCAGGAGTTGTAAACCTTTGGAATTCACTTTCACAGAAGGCTGTGGAAGTTCAGTCTTTGAATCAGTTTGAAGTAGAGATTATTAGAGAGCTGATTATCAGTGGTGTACAGAGTTATGAGAATGGGGTGGGTAAAAAGCTTTGAAGTTTGTGATCAGCTATGGTTATATTGAATGGAATGGCAGGTTCAATAAGCCAAAAGGCCTACTCTTGCTCTTGTGTTGCTACGTCGTTCTGTAATCCTCCATAGTGTTGCACACAGTGGTGAAATTTAATCCAGATGATGGGATCTCACTTGCTGACTGATGAGTCTCACATCACTTATATTGGGGTTGGCCTGCCAATACAACAATTTTACCCCATGACTAAGGACACCTCAGGGGAGAATAAATGTGGACAACCTGTCCTTGGAGAGCAGCTGGCCAATTAAAGGCTGATAGCTCTCCACTGTAGACAGAGCCACTGGGAGCAGGTGGTAACTGAAGGTGACACACCAATCTAAGCCCAGTGAGAGACCTGAGGTTTACTAATGGGAAAATGGGAATAAGAATGGGAAGGGAATTGTGTTATGGGGGCACAAGGGAAAGGAGAGGGTTGGAGGCAAAGGCATTGGCATGGCTTTTGGCACCTTCTTTCTCAATATGCCAAGTTCTTTGATCAGGCACTGAGCACATTTAAACAAAAGACCACCCGGTCCAAGAAAAACTGAAAAGGGTTTTCTTTCTGGCCAAAGCCAAAAGAGGCTTTCTCACCTGCCCACCAGCACTAATACCAGCTAAATACCAGCCCTAAGAGAAGGAGGTCCTCAAATGGACATTATTTGCTTATTTAACAGGTCTTGATACGGAAGGGGGTCCACAAAATGTCCTGTCCAGAATTTTTTCAGGTGGAGGTGGGATGACAGTGGTATTCTTACCTGACACTTTGTTTGCTGATGAAATATAACCATCTTCAAAGCCTGTACCAGGATGGACAACATATTCTAATAAAGAATTTGAAGTGCATGCTGGTAACTGAAAGATAACAAAGGTTTACAGGGGAAATGTTCCAGGAAGTAAGTGTGGCATTTACAAGGAACACATGCATGGCACAATTCTGAAGTCACAGTCTTGATGCTCCACTCTGGGGACTTTTTCCCACACTCTGAACTTACTTTGATCTGCTTGCCTTGGTCAGGGATCATTTGCGATGTAGGGCAAGATGCTGACAGGATTTCCATCATCAAGAGGTAGCCAGTGTTAACAGGACTCCACCACCGCATTTGGATGGTGATGAAGAGCTTAAAATGGGAAGACTAACCCGAAGACGGCATCAGCGTCCCACTCTAGGCCTCAAATGAAGGTGAAATAAATGATCTCCTTATCACAAACTGCACTCTTGTAGTAACTGGGGACAGAGAAGTCAAAACCCAGACTTTTTAATTAGACACTCAGCCTTTTACCTACACGAGAGAGGGGTTATAGTAACCTAAAGAATTAGTGAGAAACAAAACAAAGCTTGACATTTAAATAATGGTTCTGTGTGTATTTAAGTGCGCCAGGACTGAAATCAATTTATATTTGTTTAAAGTAATAAAACTTAAAATAAAGGAGGTCCTCAGTTTAATAATCATGAGCCAGTCACTGCCTGTCCCTTTCTGAGGTTGCTGGCAGAAAGCAATTATAATATTTATGGGATCTGCTATAAAAATGCAAGTGGTCAACACATTATACAAGTGGATCTTAGATATCACCAAAAAGTAAGTGGATCTGGAGTGGTGTGCACAGCAAAAGCTGTCAGCACAGTTCACTGAGAAAGAACCACCCACTGAGAGAAGCAGAAGGGCCAGAGATCCTAGAGTGTCCAATTATAAATGGGTTTGGAGTGGTCATTTTATGCTTGATGTCACAAGCCACCTGCATAACATAGCTTTCTCAAAGATGGGCAGGTGGCAGAGTATATTTCATTGACTACTCTCAGAACATTAGGAAGCTGCTATTTTTTTTAAAATTTATGCTTGTCCTGCTGTTTCTACTAGAATATTCGTGGAAAACAAACATAAAAAACCTTGTTACCAACTAACAGGTTCTTGAATCATTGCTCAAATGTGGCACATGAACTCTGCTTTGATATTTTCACAAAAGAAACAATTGCTATTAAGTCAACTCTGCACTTTGAAATAAGCTAAACCATAATAATAAAATGAATTAAAATCTGATGAACATGACAATGAATATTTGAAAGTTTATTATTGTAACACGTATGCAGCTTTGCTTTTCTTTATTTGTCTAAAATAATTTTTGCTTTACAATCTCCTGATGTAAAAGGCAAGAAATTTGCTCTCAGATCATTTCATTTTGTTTCGTTAATCATAATCAGTCTATTGATGACCTGCTGTTAAGTTTTCCCTTCCCTTTTTAAAATTTTTTTTGAATCGTAAGACCATAAGACATAGCAGCGGAAGTAGGCCATTTAGACCATCAAGTCTGCTCGACAATTCAAAGAGACCATCGCTGATCTAATAATCTCAACTCCACTTTACTGCCTTTTCTCTATTAGCCTTGATTGCCTCACTGGTTAAAAGTCTGTCAAATTTTCTCCACAATTACCTGTCTTCATTATCTTAAGAATCTGTGTTCTGAAGTGTACCTCAGTAAGATGGTAAAGTCCATCCATCCAAACAATTAAATTAGATACACAGAGACTCACAAATTTAAATTTTGCTGGTTAAGGTGAAAGCATGTATCTAATCATCAGCTTTTGTGTTACTTTTGAATAATTGGAAAATGCAGTGGATGTGGTGAGATAAAATACAAGTGGCTAACGCACAGGGCTACTTGCATATTAAACAACAAAATGCAACTGTACACAGAGATACACAGTTCCACAATTAATAGATTAAAATCAAGCTCTACAGCCCTTCTTTATTCAGTCAATAATCAAACAACTAAGATGAAACTCAATGAACATCCTCCTTCCTCAACCCTGATGCATAAAAAGATGAGATGGATGTGCTTGCAACTGTACCCAATTGTAAGTGGTCAACACTCTTCATAAGCTCCTTGCTATCACACATTCCAGTGTCCAGCCATGTCAATTCAAATTTCGGTCCCAGTGCGTTTGCAATATCATGAATCAATCTCCGATGAACATGGGTAATGGGTCAGCAGAATACATAGAACATGAAATAACTCCACAGAGGCTGGTATACCTTCACCAAGTCATACTTTATTTACACATGAAGAGTTCTTGCCTCTAGTACTGCCTCACTCAGAGTCAGCTTTCAGAATAACAGAACTTCTGACATTCATCTTTTTATTTGTCAGTCAGTGCTCCCTGATTAGACCAGATTAATAGCCTGAAACAGCAAACAGGGAACTCACATTCTATGAGGTACAGCTGGCTGACCTTTTTACAATCACTAGAGAAACATTATTATTTTCTTCCATTACAAAAATATTCATTTTCATATTCAATCATGGGAACCTGTACAGGGTTAGTAAAGGAGCTGAAAATGTATCATTTACAATAAATATGCATTTCTAATAAGTGTTAGTCCACTACCTCATTGAAAATTATTTTACAACATTATGCTAAGCCATAGTTGCTATCAGTTCTGATGGAAAATCACTGGACTCAAAACATTAACTCTGCTTTCTCCCCGCAGATGCCGCTAGACCTATTGAGTTTCTCCAGCAATTGTTTTTGTTTCAGATCTCCAGCATCCGCAGTTCTTTTAGTTTTGCGTTGTTTCTCCAGCTTGTGTTGAGCTATGGAGCACTGCAACAGGACCAAGACAAAAATGTTTGCATGGGAGCATCATGGTGTGTTCAAGTAGCAGGTGGCTGAAAACTTGGAATCATTTTCAAGGAGAGGATGTAGTCACCCAGTCTGCATTTCATCTCTCCAATACCCTATTACTGCTTCAAGTTAAAACGAAAGCAAGACACTGTGGATGATCTGAAAACAAAACATAGCAGAAAGTATTGGAAAGGTTCAGCAGGTTTGACAGAGTCTGTGAAGAGATGAACAGTTAACATTTCAAGCCCGATATGAGTCTTCTTTGGAATCAAAGAAGAGTTATATTTGACTCGAAATTTAACACTGTTTCACCAATACATTTTTTCACTGTTCTAGTTATCGTGTTTTCTAGTAGCTCACTATAGAATGATGTATCCATGAGCATAACTGTTAGAATTTAGATCTCATGAGGACATTCTACATAAAATGCAGAACATACTTTGATCTTTTATCTAGTAAAAGTTATGTGTCATAAACTGGTAGTCCCTCACGAGGTTCCACATTGCCACCAGTTAGATCTGCACACTCCAAAGCTTTTAGAACTTTGGGCTGACTGGGGTATAGTTCAACCTCGTGCACAGCATATGTTAGCTTGTTCAAGTGGCCTCTCTTTATATAATCGAGGAAGTCGCTTGGGATCCACATCAACACATTGTCCGAGCAGAACTACTGAACCATGCGTAGAATTACAATGCTAAACTTGGGGCATTTCTTAGCAGGAAACTGAGCTATACAGACTAAGTTAATGTGCTAAACTACAGGGGAAACCCAGTAAGTATAATCTTTGAGTTACAGTTAAAGCTCTTTTTTATAACAAATGTGATTTGTATATTTAAATAAGATCCAATTAGCATATCCTATTAGTTGGTTATCCTTTAAAGCAAAATTAATCTACCCTGCATTTCATTAAGCCAAGACTTACAACTCTATTACTGGGGAAAGCCAATTTTCTAATTCAGCTATCTTAGATATGTATGTCTAGTCTAATTAACATTTTATTTATTTGCTCCTTTCAGCATAACAACATAACCAAGATGCTCCACAAGTTTTAAATAATTGGAAATTTCACTTATTAAGGTCTTTCAGTGGGGTTTCATAAACTCATTTATTTGAGGAGATTAATTAACATAATTTAATATTAATTGGCATAAGTAATCCAATCTCTAACTTTCACAAGATCCATAAATACGAGCTTGGAGTTATTCATTTAGCTGTGATAATGCTAAGCTAATGATGCTTCATTAATCTTTGGAAGCAAAAATTCTGCCACAAGCGAGGAGGGTGCTAATGTTACATTTTTGTTCAAGCAAAGGGAGAAGGAACAGTGAGGGAATTGCAGGCCAGTTCGTCTTATGGCTGTTGCGGGATCTTCAAAGAAAATTTTGACTTTGCCCTGCTTCGGGGGCCTTGCTTATCTGAAGCACATAAAGGGATCATGGGCACACAATGAATAGGATTTTCAACCATAGTGGTCAGGAAAGCATGTGCAACCCACATCCAAAGTTCTGAAAGGTGCTTGTATCCTCTCCAGCCAAGCCCCTTTTGATATTCTATAAAAGGTGCTATAAAAATATAAGCCATTGTTGTTGTTGATGTTTGACATGTTATTTGATGCTACTCTTGTGAAGCACCTGGAATAGTTGACTGCAGCGAAGACATAATGTAAGTGCAAGTTGTTTACTTTATTGATGGGCAAAGCTTTTTGCGTAACTTTAAAGGTGCCATAGAAGCAAAATTTATACATTTCCCACTTCCAAATAAAGGTAAATGAAATGAAATCACGATATATTGATTCAATAGTAATATACTATAATTTATAGTCATGTAAGCACAGAGGGGCATTTATTTAGGTAACTAGGTCATGCAGGGACTCAAAGTGCAAACATGGCTCCGACTAATAGTGTCTAACCACCTCCTCTGACAGCAGTTAAAGGGAAAGGATGCTTTATGGGGAAGTAATTAAACATAACGTACATCTCTTTTGCATACTAGTCTTTTTACAGTCAATTTTCCTGATTTAGGGGATATATAACTTGCAGGCACAGTGAAATGTTGCCAGAGGAACTTAAATTTGTACTTTGTGTGAAGTCATTTAGCTGGTGAATACAGACAGCCAGCAGTGAGATTTTAGGAGAATAGGTTTGTGGATGCTGATCCACAGCAGACTGCCATTACCTAACTGGGTACCAGTTGAGCATGCAGTTGTTCAAAACCAGTCCTGGTTATTTAATAGCTGAAAGTGAATTAGCAGGAGGTGCAAACAGAGGGTCTCAATTTTTGTTTTAGAAACAGGGCTTTAAACAAAGAACTATAAACTTTCAGCATTCACACATACAAGGATGCCATTGGGTCAATTTATGTCCGTGCCAACTCTTTTGCTAGAGCAATATGAAACAGTTGGCAGCTTTAGGAAAACAGCGTACTGACCATTTTTACAAGTTTGTAATTCACATACCGTAAGGTTGATATTAACTATAACATTACAGTAATAAAAGTACTTAGGTGTCAGAAATAGATTTATTGTGTAATGTGAAGTCCGTAGCAATAAACCATAAGAACAATTTTAAATAGGTTTGTTTCTCGGCTGCCTTTACTGCACTCATCATCCATACAAACCTGTGCCTGTGACATCACAGCTGGCAACGTGACAAGTAACTGCTTCTATCAAGGAATTGGAGCAATTAAAAGGATTTACTATCAAATGTTTTCAAACTGAATCAATTAAGATCCTGGGACTGTGAAATTGATACAACCTTACTTCCAATACCTGTTTGCCCCAATTGTAACCCCTCACTGCCTATCTCTGTCTTGCAGTCTTGCTCAATCGCTGTTAATCCTTCACCTTCTTGTGACGGTGGCAAGAATGTAAAGCAGGAGGTGAATGGGCACAGAGTGGAGTTGAGCTCTCCAGCTTTAGCAGTAGGTGAAGCTACATTGCATTCATAGGATCCCTACAGTGCAGAAAGTCAGTGAGTCAGTGCTGACCTCCAAAGAGCATTCCAACCTATCCACACATTTACCATGACTAGCCCATGTAGTCTGTACACTTCAGGGCAATGTATATGGCCAATCCAACTCACCTGCACTTCTTTGGACTGTAGGAGGAAACCAGAGCACCTGGCAGAAACAGGGAGAATGTGCAAACTCCATTTAGACAGACAAGGCTGGAATTGAACCTGAGTCCCTGGCACGGTGAGGCAGCAGTGCTAACCACTGAGCCATTATGCGCACCTGAAGAACCTGAGCTCAACACATGCTAAACTTAATTTCCATGGGGTATCCTAAAAAAGGCGTTATCCCCTTAGTAACAGATGAGAAATGCCTAACTGTTATCTGCTGCCCTGAAAACTGGTCCAACATAATATAAAATGGACGTCTTTTAGGCATCTGAGGATTGTAGAATGTGGTGGTTAGGCCTCATTTCATCTGTTTGAGCATAAAACTTCTATATCAATTTTATTATATAATAGACACTTCATTCTAAATTTTGTTAGTTTCTTTTCACAAAGATACTTGTTTAAATGAAATACTCTCCATAAAAGATGAGAAGCTGATTGTCAAAGACACCACCACTTACTTATCCCTTCTACCTTATTGTGGGTGAGTAAGCAGCACAGAGGGTCTGCAAGATTAGAAGAGAGGGTACTGTTATGTGAGAGCAAGTGAGAGAAGATGTTGCACATAATAGAGAGAGTGGTGGAACATGAGCCTTGGTGAGAGATGGGTGAGAAGTGAGTGTGGGATCGCAGGGAGATGGTGACACTTACCTTGTCCAAATGGAGAACATCATTTTCCTTCTGTCTTCACTACTGAACATTCCTCCAGTTGGTTGAGACTACAATAACCAGGGTGGCAGCTTCTCGTAAGATTGGCAGCGATTGAAGGTTCAGAGTCCTCTTCCCACCTGGAGATAATTGGGGGTGGGGAATAAAACCAAACACTCCCTCTCCCCACCACTGTGTACAACCCCACGCAGCCAGGATCTCCAGGTACCTGTCTACAAAGTGCTGAGCCAATTTCTCCCCTTATCTGTCATATATAGGAGAAATAGCTGGGCAGGCCAGTTCCAGACTGATGGTGCTTGTCCAGGTGCCCTGCAGTCTTTTAAAGATGGTATGGGCACCAGGGATGGCCATCCTGCGATATCCTCGCAGTGATGAATTCTTCTGAATGTGAATGGTAGAATCAGGCTAGCATGGGACAAGAGGAGCTCCACAGATGCAGGTTAGATAGTTAATGTAATGAACTTGGGATGACAGCATGACAAAATCCATTAGGCCTCATAGGGAGAAACATTCTGCAAAACTCAACAAAATTGACACTTTGCCAAAAGGTTTTAAATTTTAGCCCGATGTGACAGTCACAGAACATAATAATTTGAAAATATAGAATGAATAAAATCCATGAGACCGAATGATTCTAATGAAAAAAATAGCAGACACATTATTAAAATGCACAAATTATAACCCTTCATTTTGTTTAGTCAGTGAGTAACAAAGGAAAAACTTTGAAAATCTGAGGGAGCTTTTTGAGGGATATAGTCACTTGACATGTTTGGCATGACTACTTGACTGAGAGAAAAGCCATCTGTGGTTAGCATTGCCCCACATCCTTTGGACATCCTCCCTTGGAGGATGTTTGCTCTAGGAAACAACGCCAAAAACGAACATACCGAAGTTCAATGAAGTGACTCCATCAACTATTCTAGACAGTGAGGAATGTTGTCTATACTGTTCTGTGATCTTTGGGGTTTCCTGGAAAAGCCTGAATAATAAATGAGAAATGAAATTGAATTTATAAATACAGTTGACCTCTGCTAAAGGAGAAATGAATTCTTCAGATATTTTGTTTACAATGTTATGTAGTTTAACATGTCTCAATAGTCAGAAACAATATTTAAACATTCTTTACTCCCTGCCGAGAGTGAGTAAGAGATGTTTGAGAAATTTGTCAGTTTAACTGGATATACGGGAATATCAGGGAAAATGGCAAAGTTAAACACTGGTTATAGGGACTGAGCTGCATCATCAGTGCATGAGCTTAGATTGCTGTTGTGCTTTATGACTAGCGTGATAACACGTGTTTGCAATTAATATGTTTAGAGTTTATAGCTTCCTTTAATGAGTTTTTGTTTGACTGTGGGTAAGTACTGTCGGTAATTCCTGCTGCTGCACTGCATGGAAGTCCCATCATTGTGCCAAGAGGTTTCATGGCATAGTTTTAAACTATCTCCAGTTCTGTTTGAAATATATGGCTACAGCCATCATCACAGCTGATTGGAATACATTAAAACTCTTTTGAGAGGTCCCTGTTTTTAGTACCCTCTGTGGATTCTTCTCTCACGGTTGGTTTGTGGCAAATTTTTACTTTTCTCCAGCCTCAGTATATCATTGAATGCTTCGTATTTAAATCCCAATATGTGTAACACTATAATACTGCAATGATTTCACTATAAATGTTTCTGAGGCTACCTCAGACAAGTGCGAGCTCAACGTGAAGCAATTTTCCACGGTAAACACAGGACCGGTTGTGCCTAATTTTTTGTTCTTCACTGCAGTTCAGGATCATTCCAGATATGGCCAACTCAGAAGAAAATCCTCCAGGTTATCTTTTGCTTTTTGTTTATGAGTAATTGGAAGGGGGTTGCAGAAATAGGGTAGCAAAGGGGCTGAGGTCTGCAGCCTCTGGAAAGGTTACAGAAGCAGCCATAGTGGCTGTCAGGTGCAGGTTTGCGGTGTTAAAGGCCTGCCCATATTGTCCAGGAGTTCACACCAGCGAGAAGAAAATACAATAAATCAAAACACAGCCCTCTAGCCGCCACCCCTCACCTCCCACACATTCCTATGTCAACACATGATACATCATTTTCCCACCCACCATGGCTCCTTATATCTTCTAGCCAACTTATTCTCCTCTATCTAAACTCATGGTCCTTTATAATCCCATGCAAATTCATGCCAACCCATGATACACTATTTGCCCTTACACAGTCAATGCCAACTCAACCAGGGTCCACCATAGGCAGAGCTCAAGACACATGCTGAGATGAAGTAAAATAAATTTCTAAGTGTCTATTGTTAAACCATTTAATAAATTTAATTTCCTTCAAGTACTTAATCATCTATCAAAACAACTATTTGCATATGCAGTATTAATCCTATAATGATAACCCTCAGGCTTATGTCAACAAACATGACAGAAAAATTGCAAGAAGTCATGGCGGTGATTTTTAATTAAACATTTAATGCATTGGGGATTTAAACACTTTGAGAGCTTGATAGCTCCAATTAGTTTATTCCCTTTTGATTCATATTTGCGTTCAATTTAAGCAATCCCAAAGAGCAGGTAACCTCTCGCAAAGAGGTCCCTGAATGTAACTTAAAGGACTCCTTACCTCTCCACAAAGCTACCCAAGCTTCTTTTATTTTTATCAAGCATTAAATTTATATATTTGTCTATATAAGGAAATTTACCATTTATTCACACTCACCACCCCAGCCTCCCTCTCCACTGGACCCAGGTCTCTGTCTTCATAATTTCAGGCAGTCTGAAGATTTAATTAATCTTCCTTTTTTTTTCTTTTGGACTTTGAAGCCTGGTAAGTCTTTAGGTTGGAGGTTGGAGATCTTAACTTTTCTTGACAATGTGAGATCTGCAAGTCTGTTTAAATTGGAAGCTCTTTTATGTTTTGGATATCTTTCACAGAAGGTGTCATTCCTGCTGAAACAGTGTGTAGTCTGGAAGACCTTTCCTCACATGAATTTTCTTAATGAAAGCTGGTTGCCATGTTTAAACAAGTGCTTTCTTCTTTGGCGGTGTTCAGATTTAAAGACGAGGAATTGTTTCTCATTTTTTGGAAGTGTCCTTAATCCACCAACTGGACTTTACATTATCCTGAATCTCCAAGGCAGAAAGTTTTGTATTGACGATGCTCTCAATTATGTACATTGGTCATCCGATTTCATCAGTGGTGGCATTCATGAAGTTCTATGCATCACATAAACAATCTGTCTGAGCAGATATCTATTCTCAACTTACTGGCAAATCTGCCTCAAAGTGCTTAGCCTCTTTGTTTCAACTTGGTAATTAATTTGGACATTTTCATTCACCCACTGTAATTGTATTATTTGGGAAACCAAAATGTTGCCTTCATCAGTTACACTACTTGAGGAATTACAACTTGCTTTACATGATCTATGATGTGGAGATGTCAGCATTGGACTGGGGTGGACAAAGTCAGGAGTCACATGACACCAGGTTATAGTCCAACAGGTTCATTTAAAATCACAACCTTCTGGAGAGCTGTTCCTAAGTTCACCTGACAACGGAGCAGTGCTCTGAAAGGTTGCGATTTTAAATTAACCTGTTGGACTATAACCTGGTATCGTGTGACTTCTGACATGATCTATGTCACTGGCACTAAGGATTCTTCCTGGGAAAAAAAGGAAATGAAATTCCTGTGGTTGCTCTGCAGGCTTGAGTCTATCATCACTGTCTGCTCATCAAGCTGCATTGCAATCTGAATTATATCAGTTGAGATTTCATCAATGAATTCAAGTGGGATGTACTGCTCATTCAATATCATATTGTTTGTGTTTCCTCACAAACTATTCTGATTTTTATAGTCTGAATTCTCTTCAACGTTGATAGGAGTGGAAAGTATTTCTGCCAACATTGCATTGTCACTAGTTTCCATCTTGCTGACGGTATGAAAAATGTTCTTACACCAACATAACTAATCTTAATGGATTTTGCCTTTAGTTTTGGTTCTATAGTGTGCCTAAGAAACCCAATGAAATATTCTACCAATTGTTCCTTGACCGGTTTTTCAATAACTGAAATTTGTTTGACCTGTTGATTTACTCTACCTGGCTGGCTGTTCCTTAACCAATTGTTCTATAACTGACTGTCTTTGGTCAGTGGTTTCTTGAAGTTACTTAATTTGAAACTTCCACCAATTGAAGAAGATTCAAATCAAAACCTACATTCATTCTCAAGAGTGAGAATTCTTGATTGTGAATTTAGTGCATTATCTAACACTCTTTGTATTGCATTGTTGCTTGTAACAGATGTTTAATCTTGAGTGTCACACTTCCAGGACCATGTTGTGGCAATGCTGCAAGCTGTATACAATGTTTCTTCAACTGAGGTCCTCTATCTGATAATAAAGTCACATTTTCAAGCTTAAAATTAGTGAGATGTCCATTAATATACATACCCTCTTGCCAAAGAAGTGGGTTAGGATCACCTACTACCCAAAAAAAATGAACAAATGAAAAAGTACAGCACAGGAACAAGCCCTTCGGCCCTCCAAGCCTGTGCTGATCATCATGCCCTCATTAATCTAAAAACACACCTGCCATTTTTCGATTTGTATCCCTCTATTCCCTCGCTATTCATGCAACCCATCTAGGTGCCTCTTAAATGTCTTCAATGTCCCTGCTTCCAGCTCCTCTTCTGGTACTGCATTCCAGGCTGCTACCACTCTCTGCGTGAAAAACTTCCTTCGCACATCTCCCTTAAACTTTCCCCCTCTGTGCCCCCTTGTAATTGAAACTTCAACCCTGGGAAAAAGCCTCTGACTATCCACCCTATCTATGCCTCTCATAATTTTGTAGACCTCTGTCAGGTCTCCTCTCAGTTGCTGTCATTTGTTTTTTTTTAATCTATTGTGGCCTATTCTCCCTCCTAAACCTCATTGCGTGAGTAGCTATTTGACTTCTTGCTTCTCAGTCACTGTGTCCTACTTTGGCATATTTTCTGAAAGGGAACCATTGTTTTGCAGATATAGCAACATTTTTTTTAATAGCGGGGCATTGCTTATGCCTGTGTGTTTTCTTAGCTCTATAGTGCTAACACTGACTGGTAGTATTTGGTGTCCGTTCTACTTGCCTTACTGGTTTCTCAAAAGTGTCTTTAGGGTGTTTATACTTTAGGAACTGTCAAGATTCAACTTCTGATCTGCTTTGATAAGGTTGCTCCTCTTTTCTTAGGATTCATTTGTCTTGCTTCTGGTTTTCTGCTGCATTTACAATCCGAATGGCTTTCAACCATGTCAAATCTTTTCTTGACCATAATAAATCTGACAAAGACACTGCAGCAATGTCAAAACCAATTCTGTTTTGTATGCATTATGACTTTAAATCTCCATAGTCAAATTGTCGTACAATCTGAATGAAACTTCAGTTAATACAATTAACTATCAATTCTACCTGATGTTGAACTCATTTATTAAATCGTACCCTTTCATAGATTTTATTTGTTTTGAAGTTAGAGTAATTGCCAGAGTCTTGAAGAACTCAATCAAAAGTACGTGTTGTTTCTTTCATCTTGTTGAGGCATAAAATGATCAGATATATTTCCAACAAACTAAAAAGTGTACTTACTTCCTTAACTTCTGATTTAGTACCTACTTTGCAAGCATTTCGATATCTTGAGAATTGCTTTCTCCAAGATGTTTACTTCTGTGCTCCATTTGTTTCATCTCAGAAATTAAATATTTTCTGGCAATATTATTTATGCCCTCAGGTCTTCCTAATTTTCCTGATTTTTAATTTTACAAGTCATTCTGCAGTGTAGAAATGCTGGTACCATGCATTACTGTACTGGAGTATGTTCTGCCTTTTTGCAGTCAAATGAAAGATTCCCACATTCCCGCATTTTGCAAATACAAATGCGAATCCTGCCCTTTTTTGTGGCTTCTTGAAATGAGTCCTGCTAATCACAGCTTTAATAAATGACTCCCATTTCCTTAATGGATTTACTGAATGAATCTTGCTGCCTGCGGCTTTAATGGATGATTCCTGTTCCTTAACGGTTATACAGATTGAATCTCTCTACCTGAGGATTTAGAAAACAATTCCTGTTCTCTTAATGGCTTTACTGAATGAATTCCACTTTCATGGCTCTATAAAATAAATTCCATTCCTTAATGCATTCCCCTTGATGATATTCTCTTTACGTGATGCTAATTCCTGTTGCTTCATGGCTTTTCCTTTGATGAATCTTGCAGTTTAAATAAATGCTCATTGTCTTTAACACAGTTTAAGAAATGATTTTTCACTTTTTCTACAAAACTCAGTTGTCTCTTAAGAACCTTCTTTGTTAGATTTTGTCTGCTTGGGCTTCTAAACAGTATCTTCATTGGTTTAATTCTGACTTTGTAGCGTTCCCGGATCTGTTACCTTGTTCTAAATTGGTTCTTGATTTCCTTTAGTGTTAGCCATGCCTCATGATGCCTACTCACTACGGCGACAACACTGCCACATAATGGCACAATAGCTACAAAGCCACGCTTCTCATGTCAGATAGCTGACTCTCTCGCAGATACAACCTATTCCCTCACTCCAGTCAATGATTAACAACCACATCCCCACAGTTTCCTGTCTGTAGATACATCCCATCTAAACATCCCCTCTAAGTTACCACTTCTTTTCTTTGTCAGTCTCTCAGGGTTGAGAATGACTCATTTCCAATCTAGAAAGGTGGGTTCAACAGTGGCTGAGTAGTTTAATTCTGGAGCCCACGACTCTGCCACAGGTCATGTTTGAGGGAGTGGATGGCTCTTGATTCTGCATGCTCTTTCTGCCACTTGTGCTTGGCCTCTGCATGCTCTACTCATTGGCACTCAAATTGTTCAGCTCCTTCATGGATGCTTCTTCTCCAGTTTGTGTGTTCTAGAACAAGAGGTTCCCACTTGTTGATGTGGATATTGCATTTGTTTCCGGAAGCTTTCAGTCCTTTTAGTGGTTCCTTTGCCTGCCTCATGATCACTTACCATTGTGGGGCTCAGAGTAGAGCACTTGTTTCAGGAGTCTTGTGTCAGGCAGACAAAATAGATGATCCTTTGCAACTGGTTGTGCATGACCAGTGCCTCAATTCTGGGGAGAGAAGGTCCATGTTGGAATGCCCAACCTGCTAATGGATTATTTTTGTAAAGGTGATAGCTCTCTAGAGATCTGAAGTGTCTACAAGGTCCATATTCTTGGTGCATGTTCAACTTACAAGGACAGTGACATGGTGCGCATTGCCTTTGAGTTGCATTTTAACCCTAAACATGCTTACTGTGCATGCATTGCAAGTGGATGATGACATAATTGCAGATGAAATGTTACTATTGCAAAGGCATGTTTCATGTATTTGACTCTTCAATGTCCTGCTATCCAGCAGATATGGATCCTGTACCTTGCCATCAAAAGGACACAAACTTCACCTACCCTGCACACTGTCCCGGCCACTTTCCATTGCATTTCACTTTACAGAGCAGCAAGTAATGCTGACGGGCTAAAGGGCCTCTTCTGTGCTGTGTGACTGCACAGTAGGGAACGCAGTTTACAGTAGACACTGTCAGTTCTGTGCACCGCCTGGTCACGAGGTTTTCTTTGAGAACCTTTCTATCCCCTTTTACCTTGCACTACCCTGACAGTACATTTCCATCCCCCCACCCCAACGTGGAGGCCAACCACATTGACCTCAGCTTCCTACTGTCCCACCTGACCCTTGAGCCCCAAAATTACACGTTAATGATGCTGATCCTCCTCTTCTACATTCCCCCTGTGGTCATTTCCAATAACCACTAACCCCTCCTGTAACATGCCACATGCTCTGACACTGTTCCACCTACCCCAATACCTTGAGCTTCCCCCTATCACTACCTTTGTTTCTGCCTCTATAAACAACTCTGCATTACCCCACCAGCCTTCACTCCCCCATCCCTTCTAGCAGCGTTCCCTCAACTGCCCCTAAAAGGTCCACATGCAGTTTCACTAGCCCTTACAGACTCTCACACCTTTTATAGCATTGTCTATTTCTCCAAATGGCTCTGCCAACTTTCAATGTTTTGCTCAAACCTCATGATTTGTGTCTTGAACATGCTACTAACAAAAAGTGAATCGCTTTGAAAACATGCTTACATGTGCAGCCACCTCAATAAATCAAGGATGTGAAAACTCCAACACATTCCCACTATGTCCCCTGGCAAAAATGGTAGGTGGGGGGTCAGGGACTGAATCGGTAATCCTTTCTATCCCTGCTAAAATGTAGGCCTTAGATTGTGGCACTGCCTGCAGTGTTTTTACTCTCTCCTTTTGGAGGCTGATTAAAAATCTACTTCAATTATTTGTTTATCCCTAATTTTGAGGAATTCTATGAGGCCTGGGATACCTAAAAGTAGTATGAGAAAATACAATACAGGTGTCTCGGATATCTTCCCCTTTCCAAATATTTTCATTTCCCATTGCTCCTTTCAAAAGAAAAAGTGTTAAATTAGAAATGGCAATGATAATAATCTGAAGCTATTTTATGGCACTTAAAGAGTGGCACACTAATTACACATTCAGAAAGGAAACCCATTCTGCATCCACCAATCCACCAGACTAGTGGGCTTTTAACTTGTTGCTGGTTAAGATTTGCTCATAGACTTCCAAAATTATTTAAAGATGGTTACATATAAACACAATTGACCCACAAAATGATGCAATGCAATCAGACGTGTAAACAAAACAAATTTAGACAGCTAGCCAATACAAAAATGAAACCGCATCAAAATGTTTTGCTTATGACCATTAGCAAACAAAACAAATAAAAGGAAGAATGACACATCGGGTGACTGTTTAATATCAAAAGTAATGTATAATGGTTAAAAATAAGCAACACGAATACCTACCACCTGGCTGATAGCCAGTTACTTGAAAAAGGAGTATGGAAGTTATATAATCTATGACATTGCTCTCTGATTGGTCAGTACACCTTTAATTAAGTAAGTCAATGAAATTCGAGTTTGAAGTTGCAGTGACAATTTTTGGTAAACAACAAATTTAACTGGGTATAAACTTTAATATATAATAGGTTATTCTGCGATGAGCATCAAAGCTTCCTGTGAGGAGAATTCATAGAGTCATAGCGTCATACAGTATCCTGGTACTCCAGTCTTCTAGATATAAAGGTTAGCATTCCATTAGCTTTCATGATTATTTTGTGCACTTGTTGGTGACATTTTAAAGATCTATGCATCTAAATTCCCAAGTCTCTTTGGACAATTCACTGTATTAACTTCATACAGTCATAGAGCCATAGAGCAGAGAAAGAGACCTTAAGGTCCAACTCATCCATACTGACCAAGTTTCCCAAACTAAACTAGTCCCATTGCCTACATTTGGCCCAGATCCCTTTAAACCTTTCCTATTCATGTACCTGTCCCAATAACTTTTATATGTTGTAACTGTACTTACATCCACTATTTCTTCTGACAGATTATTCTACATACGCACCACACTCTGTGAAAAACTTGCCCCTCAGGTCCATTTTAAATTTTTCTCCTCTCACCTTAAAACTATGCCTCCTAGTTTTGAACTCCACCACCCTAGGGAAAGGGCCCTTGCTAATCACCTTATCTACGCCCCTCATGATTTTATAAATCTCCATCAGGTCACCCCTCAACCTCCTGCGTTCCAGGGGAAAAAGTCTCAGCCTATCTGGCCTCACTTTATTACTTAAACCCTCCAGTCACAGCAACATCTTGATTAATCTTTTCTGAACCCTCTCCAATTTAATAATATCTTTCCTATAACAGAGCGACCAGAACCGTTAACAGTACTCCAAAAATGGCCTCACTAATGTCCTGTACAATCTCAACATGATGATTCAACTCCTGCAATTAATGAAGGCAAGTGTGCTAAACACCTTCTTAACCACTCTATCTATCTGTGATGCAACTTTTTAAAGAATTATGTAACTGAACTCCTAGGCTGCTGTTTGACAACACTGCCCAGGGCCCTACTATTAACTGTATAAGTCCTGTCCTTGTTTATTTTACCAAAATACAATACCTCTCAATAATCCAAATGAAACTCCATCTGCTACTACTCAGTTCATTGGCCTACTTGATCAATATCCCTTTGAAATCTTAGATAACCTTCTTCACTGTCAACTATACCACCAATTCTGGTGTCATTCACAAACTTGCTAACCATGCCTCCTAAATTCTCATCCAAAATGTTTATATAAATGACAAGCAGAGGTAGACTTAGCACTGATCCCAATGGAACAACACTGGTCACAGGCCTTCAATCCGAAAAAACTTCACCACAACCCTCTGTCTACTACCATTAAGACAATTTTGCTTCCATTTGGCAAGCTCTCCCTTAATCTCATGTGATCTAACTTTACTAATTAGTCAACCATGCGGAACCTTGTCAAAGGCTTTACCAAAATCACGTAGACAATGTTACCGCTCTGCCCTCATCAATCTTTGTGGTTACTTCTTCAAAAAACTCATTGAAGTTTGTGAGACATGATTTACCTCACACAAAGCCATGCTGACTATCCCTAATCAGTCCTTGTAAATGTAAATCTTGTCTTTTAGAATTCCCTCCAACAACTTGCCCATCATTGATGTCAGATTCACTGGTCAATAGTTCCCAGGCTTCTCCTTACAGCCTTTAAATAAATGCACAACATTAGCCACCACCCCCACCCTGGTTCTCCTCAATTGTACAAGTTTCCCATTCTAGTTTACTACCCAAGACAGTTGATAGTTGATGGTGTCTGTGCAGAAATACTGGTAAGAACAATTGTGTGCAATAGTATGATTCTCCTTGTGGTTAGATGTCTCCTGATAATCCCAATGCTCTCACATGAGTCAGATGGAGGGAATTTCGTGCCTACATTTTTGGGCATGGCAGGAAATTGGTTAAACTCAATCAAAACATAAGCTTTTTGACTGAACTTGGATAAAAAACATGACCCTATTTGGAATGTTGTATTGCATGTTCTGATGCGAACTCACTGCATTCCAAAACATATCATATAAATGGAGAAACTCCAAAATGCTGCAGCAAAAATCATGACATGATTGAAATATTTTACAATGGTGAAAGAAAGCACTTACAATTAATATATTCAAATGTATCCATTAGGACCCTTTGTTGAACGCAGAAGTTACCCTCAAAAATAGCTAAGTATGTGAGAAAATTCCACATAAAGCAGTCGAGAATGGATAAACAAAATTGTGAATTTTCGAAATAGATGTCAAATCTTTTTTTGCATACCTCTGTTTGTCTATTTGACAAGGATATGGTTTACATCATTTGTTCATTTGCATCCATGGACTTTTGCTATAGTGCAGTCTTAATGGCATTTTGATTGAATATACCCAGTTTTATATATTCTCAATGGTTTCACCTAAAGCTCACAAAATGTGTTTATTATTGTTATATACCTTTGAAAATTGATTCTGCAATATGTAACGGTAGAACCTTTGATAAACAGTGAATATCAGGAGCATAAAAACCTCTCAAGTATAATGATTTTCAATCACCGTCACTGAAATACTGAAAGCTGAACATACAATCTATTTATTGCTAAAGGTTGCCTAAGACAGGACTGCAACCACAGTATTAGGCAGATTCTATTGTGTTCCTCATTGACTTGGAATTTTTAATAATCTGTTTACTGAAGCACCAATAAGACACCTCAATTCATTAATGAAGGCAGCATTTTTTCTTAGAGATAATTGATAATCGGGCATCTCTTTCATAAAAATGTTGGGGATGGAGTCAATTGGGTGGAAAATTAAATCGACATTATACACACTTCCCAGAGGCTCAGAGGTCACACAGAGTAACACCACAGCGTGCAAATTTCTCTCCAAGTTACACACTATCCTGACTTGGAACTATGTCACAATTCCTTCACTGAAACTGTGTCAGATTCCTGGAACAACAGCCTTCCTAACAGCCCATGGACAGGAATAGTTCAAGAAGGCAGTTCAGTACCATCATTTCAAGGACTATTATAGATGGCTAATAAAAGCAGGGCTAGCCGCATCCAATTATTTAACAAAGAAAACCATCAGGGGAGAAGTTTGATTAAGTTTATTACCTAGTGTAGAATTATGATGAACAATTTAGCTATGTCCAGGTCTATTGAAGCAGGCAGCAATAACAATGTATATTTATACAACGACTTTGAGTAAACGTAATAAAATGTCCCAGGACAATTCACAAAACATTTCAAAACATAGAGCAGTGAGCCACATAAGGAGTCTTTAGATAGATGGCTAAAAGCTTGGTCAAAGAGGTACATTCAATACTAAGACTGAAGCTGAGCAAGAAAGTACACTAGTATATTCATTGGATGTGATTGTGGATGATGTTATTAACGGACAAAACATCAGAGTACAGATGCTTTTGAAGGTGTTCTAAAAACCATTGATAATTGTTTAATTTAATGATAAGTAAAATTTTTGCAGGAACAAAATTTATAGAAAGAATTCAATCTTGAAGAGACAATTTTATTAATGACCTGTGCTTATTAGTTTAAAACTGAAAATAAAGAGATCTGAAATCAGAATTCATAAGAGATGGAATTGTTCTTGGAATTTTTGGTGAAACTTTGTCAGATTTCTTAATTCCAAGGAAGATTTAACTTTGAGGAAACCTATTCAAATTATGCAGGATGCAGAAACTGTAAAGTGTCATAGACAGAGCCTGAGAGGAGAAGACTAATGCTGCCTCAACATGGTAACAGAGGTAATTAACTTTTAAGTCATGGACAGTCCATACAGGCATATGACAAGCCTACACAGAGAGAAATCCAGTCAAACACCTGATGCAAAAAAACAATGTCGGTACTGCAGAGCTACGGGGCTCACAGGCATGGAACAAGGAATACTACAATTGGAAAACTGTAGATCACATCCAAAAGATATGCAAAAGTAAGTCAAAGTTCTGAAAAGTCATAAACACTGGTGGTCACACATGTGAAGGGGTCTATTCAACAGAACACCATGACCATAAGAAATGATAGCTGCATTTAAGATACTCTGTTGGAAAAGATACCCAAGGCATTCTGAGAGGAACTCACCAATCTGGGTAAGAGACACAACTTGTCTACATCAGTGGATGTCTTGTCGATTTTGTGTTTATACAGGAACAAGTGTTACCATCCCGTCAGAACTGCTACCATAGCAAAAGTTTCAAGCTACAGAGATAAGACTACATAGTGCAATGAATTAATGATCAGAAACATAGGAATGTTACAAGGTACATGACAATTAAAATGTACACAAAAAGTTGAAAATGTATATGTTGCTCACAATCAACAAGCAACAGTCTTTTAATAACACAACTGATTGTCTGATGAAGTTTACTTCAAACAACCATAATAGGTGGCTAAAGATATCCAGCCTGATCAACAAGGAAGAAGAGCTACATATAGCTTCACAGGAGGCAGAGCAATGTGCACAGATCCAAAGCATGGTCAAAAAGAAATTATCTGGTTTAAGCATCCGAGCGCACATGAGATGACGTCTTTCGATTAAAAAGATTTTGCCTGATCCAGAAGAGCAGATACGCCAAAGCACTTATTTCAACAGAGCAGTATTGCCAGGAAGGACATTCAGGGGATGAGGGGCTGTCTAGATGAGGTGATGGACCAACAAGAATGACTGCAAAGAGCAACATCCTTCATGGTGGATATATCTAATAGACAAAAATCCTTCAGTAGAGAAATGAGCCACAGACAAGAACCAGGATCAACAGTCCTCAAGCAAGAGACAGGCTATTCTTTCAAGACCAAACGTGAATGCACTTTGGGAAAAGTCTGTAACAGCAGACATCCATCCAAACAGCCTTTGTGAAAACAGAGACTTGGGAGGTTGAAGTGGGAGAGATGTGGTGGTGATAAATGTAATGTAGTTATACATGTGACTGAATTATGGGTTACTTTTGGAAAAATGTTGGGGATTGTAAATTTTGTATGTAATATGTGTTCTGAAGGGGTTAATATTGATGTTACAATGGTCCCAGCACGCGACTGATGTCACACACTCTGCGTGGGTGGACACAAGGAAATCTCCTCTAGCTTTTAGAGAGACCAGATATGTCAGTACCAGTTCCCTAAAGATCTAGTAATTGTGCCTGACCAAATGTAGTTGTTTATATTGTTATCATGCAAAAAACTTCATATTATCAAAAAATTCTCTGTGTCTCTTCTGTATATATTCTATGGTGGTGTATCATCTACCACTGATCACTAGATAGGACCAAGACAAAGCAAAGACATGAGGATTGGTGGCAGTGAAGTACTACAAACCACACTTACATGATAACACAAACTGGTGGAGGTAGAAAATAGTGCAAGTGGCCAACAATGATCAGCTGGGAAAATGTTGTTACCATCTCAGGACAAGAGCAGCAGATTCATGGGACCTTCACTACCAATAACTGCTCCTCCAAGCTACACATCAACTATATTGCTAGTCATTGAATTAAATTCCTGGAACTCCCTTCCAAACAGCATTATGGGTTTTCTGTAATGACCAAGTTGGAAGAGTATGCTGTTTCTAATCCCACTGCTCTACTAGTGACAACATCAATTGAAATGCTTTACCTGGTTACCGATATAGCCAAGCAAAAACCTTCTTTATATTAGTTTTGGAATTAAAGCAAATCCATCAGATTTCTTAATAAACAACAAAATTATTAATTTATCGTGAAAAGACAATTTGTTCAGCAAAAAAATTAAGCAGCTTAACACAATTTTAAACAGGCAATTGTAAGTAAATATTTACAATTCTAAACAATCCCCACAGACATGCACAGCCACACACCAAAAAACGGAAAAGTAAATAACTTTCTCTGCAGAGATTAATTTTGAAAAAAAAACACTAGCCAAATAAAGGTTAGTTCTTGAAGATAAAAGGATGAGGAAGAAATGTTCAAGATGGCTTTCAGTCTACATTCATTTTTTCTTTATTCATTAATGAGATGAGGGTGTCACTGCCTAGGCAGCGTTTATTGCCCATCCCTAGTTGCCCGGAGGGCAGTTCAGAGTCAACCACGTTGCTGTGGGTCTGGAGTCACATGTAGGCCAGACCAGGTAAGGGTGGCAGTTTCCTTCCCTAAAGGACATTAGTGAACCAGATGGGTTCACTGCCATATGTCTGCCATATGTAGACAGGTGTGCCTAAACACAAGCACTGGTTGCTGATAACTTTCCAGAAACAGTTCATTCAAGAATTGCTAAGAATTCAGATGCTCTTTAGAAGAACAGTGGCATCAGTATTACAGATCTCACCCTGCATTCTCCACAAAGGGACTCTCCACAGATGCTGCCAGACCTGCTGAGCTTCTCACAATTTTCGGACTTTATTTCTGCTTCTACCATTGAAAAGAAATTTCATTCTGAAGTTAGAACCTTGAGGTCTGGAGTTCCACCCAAGTACCCAGCAAGGCCATTTGTAATCTCCCTCAGTGAAGGCCAACTGCTTTTCACTAGCCATGTTGCAGCCACTGGCTACTTAGGTAGCCAAAAGCACATGCAAGACACATAATAAAAGACTGCACAGGGGTTCTTCATTCAGTCTTATATTATTAGAAGTGTTGTTGGATAAAGTTGATACCAAGTGATCTTTTTGATGCTGGCTTTCATTTCAGGACCTGACCAAAATGATGCTGTAGCAGCTGAAAGCTGGAGAAATACAAAGCAAATGGTGGTGTGGAGATGTGAACTTTTGAACACTGAAATGAAAGATCTCTATGAAGTGAAATTTATCCAACTTTGTGACATTACAGACTGACCTATTGGGAGTGGAGGTGGGAGCTGGGTTAGCACCCTTCTTATTCCTTAGCTCAAGTCGAATCAGTTCCATCCTTAAAGCCTGAACATCCTCTTCCTGCACTATTGCAATGATCTCCTTACCTACTACTGCCAACACTCCTTTTTATCCTTTGCTATCTTTTCTGAACACCGTGTAACCAGGAATATTTAATATCCAAACCTGCCCTTCTTTGAGCCAAGTCTTTCTTACTACTGCCACATCTTAACCCTACATGGCAATCTGTACCTGTAACACATTACAACATCCATTCACATAAATGCAGCATAACCAAAATCTAGACTTCATTACATTCTCAAACAAAAACAGAAATTGCTGCAAAATCTTAGGAGGTCTGGCAGCATCTGTGGAGAGAAATCGGAGTTAATGTTTCAGGTCCACTGACTCTTCTTCAGAACTCTGTTCTGTTCTGAAGAAGGGTCACTGGACCTGAAACGTTAACTCTGATTTCTCTCCACAGATGCTAACAGACCTGCTGAGCTTTTCCAGCAATTTCTGTTTTTGTTTCAGATTACCAGCGTTCGCAGTTCTTTCAGTATTTTTTCATTACTTTACCTACTCCAAATTTGTGTATTCTGTACTATAGTGCTATTTGCCGCTCCTAGAATTTTGTGCATCTTAGCACTACACTCTAATATTCTAATATTCTGAGTTAGTTTAAACCCTCCCCAACAGCATTGGAAAATGCTTTGCTTAGAACTCAGTCTTCACTCTGTTCAAATCAGATACCCAACACTGCTGCGTCGCTGTTAAAATTGGAAGTGGGCAGGTTGCATCATGACTCTGATTTTTAATACATCAATGCCCCAGCCCTACCAAGCTGCCCATTTCTTGCGGTTAAAATCCCCCCTCCATCAGATCTAAGTACTTTGTCCCTTTATATGTTAATCTCACTGCAGTTGCACGTAATTGTTTTTTTAAAACTTAGCCTCACTTTGAAGTTGAACGCTCACTGTAATGCCATTCTGTCAATTCAAGAAATACTCTTTCCCATCAGATCATCATCACATGTTGCAAATGGAGTGGATGAAAACTCAGTGTTGCAGAGTGGAAGTTAGTACACAGAGGCTTAGTGGGTGCACTCAGGTTTTCCACCAAATCAGCCATTATCTTCATCTTGCTGAATAAGTTATTTCAGCAGAACACCGACATCAATAAAAGGGGAGTCTGGTGGAGATGAGTGGTCAATGCAGATATTGTTGCATTTACTGGAACCTTGCTGGCAAATTGCCAAGGAATTAGAGACAAAACATGCATGAATTTCTTAAGATGACATTTGCATTTAATACTATTGTGTAAAAAAGAAATCAATAACACTCTGCGGCAAACTTGCTTGTGGTGGTGACAATCAGCATTTTTATTGGATAAATTTTGATCAGCAGTGAATTCTGCAAGCCTAAATAATAATGCACCTGGAAAGTATGTGACAATCATCAATGTGATTTTATTACAAGGGTAGATCAGCTCTGACCGTAACTGGATTAAAACAGAGGGATGTAAAAAATTAACGAAGATATATTTACATCCTGTTCCCTGTGCTCGTTTCAATATTTATAAGGCTCCATTCTCAAAGTGGACTTAAAGAGGGTGTAGCTAGCACTATCATCGAAGGGGTCATTCATGTTTCAAATGCAAAGAGTCTGGTTCTAAAAAGGGGGCAGTGGGGAGGAGAAAGTGGGTTAGGTGTTCACAATTATTCTTGTAATATCAATGTTTCAAACTGTTTCTGGATGTAGCTCAAATATTACGTGTGATATATTCAAACATTTATTATATATTCACATTAAATTCCTTAATTGATTTTTTTTTAAGCAGAATAATATGCTTTTGTTGGTTATTGCCACTATTAAAATTATGGGGAAAAAGGAAAGATGCATTAAGCATGTGAACACTGTGCCACAGCGCAATTGTAATGTTTATGCCCTGGAGTTTACATGTGTTTTTTTGACAGTAAATTGCTAGCGTTAACTACCATTACTGAAACTGACTGCAACTTCAGCGTTTGGTGCAAGTGAGGATAAATGAGAAAATCCTGAAATTACAACCTGTCACCCGCTGCTCCATCACAGACTGCACTGTACTCTCCACTGTTACCTTCGCCCTCCAAAACCCAGAGCCAGCAAACAGTAAAATCAACTAACTTAGCAAGAAAATGTCCTTTCCCATTCTAATAACTCTGTTGGAAACGCTTTAAAATATTCAGCCTTATTTAATCAGACATAAGTGTTTTTAACAGTGAACTGAGTAATAACTACTGCTGAACAACCATAATAGCCTAAGGAAATATTGAAATGTTGTTAGATTTATCCATTATGAATAATGACTGGGCTTCTTAAAGATCATTTTTGAAATGATTGAACTTTTCTGTTTAAACATGCTCCTTTAAACTTCTGAGTTAACTTTACATGTCTATCACAATCGTTGTTTTAAAGTCCAGAAAGGTTTTTGAAGGTGGGTGTTGCTTCTATTTCCTGCTTTGCCGTCTGTGAAAATTCTTGACAGTGATTGGCTGCCTACCCAGCTTGATGACATTACGGCAACTCAACATTAAAAAATGCTATAATCAGCCGTAGATCAAAAAATGCTAAATGTTCACACTGCACAGAGATGGCTAGATCTGACAGTGCAGCTTTCTTCAACATCAGATCCATTCATGTCACTTCACTGCTGAGTGTAATTTATGGGCCTATATCTTTCCAACCAATATTACTTGACCATCAGCAGTTCAGACAAGAGAAAACATTTCTTCTCCTTTTATGGTCACCAGTTTTTGTCTGTGCCTCTCCTCCCTTCCTGAAGGCATGGATTATGTCTAAACCTCGGGTAGATTTTTGGCCACTCCAGACACTGAGGAATATATGGGGAGCAGGCGGGAAAACAAAGTTGAAGTAGAAGATAAGCCATGATTGTGTTGAATGGGCAAGCAAGCTCGATGGACCATATAAATTACTACTGCTCCTATTTCTTATGCTTTTGTGTACTTACTCCATGCTGTGGTAGTGTTCCATAATGTCTGATTACCCCCCCAGTACTTTCCCTACCTTGTGCTGCCAGGCTAACCCATTTCAGACAGCGCGGCAGAGTAACCCAATTTTATTCTTCGTTCAATATAAAAGCACTGATGGAAACTCTAACATATTTTCTTTTTCTTTTCATTCTGGGATACAGATGTTAATTGAAGGGTTTGCACACATGCTGCGGCTGAGACCAAAGGAGAGAAAACCTGGACTAGACTGGCCTGCATAGCTCAGCAACTCCCTGCCTTTACCAGCTAAACCATCAGAGAAGCCTCTGAAATATAAGTTACAGAATAAGATGTGGTTTCTCACTGTGAATAATGGGGGCATTACATCTGATCTTTCATTAACTGATAATGATCATGCAGTTGGATATTAATGATCACTAATCATCCTCTTCTTATTTCCCTATCCTAATGCCTTTGCTAGCACGCATGTTTTGCTGGCATGCATCTTATCAAGATGCCTTACATACATAAGGTTAATCATTACTGCACTGTAATGTTAATTCATTGTGTAGATACTTTGAAGCAATGTGATAGCAAAACAAATAAATAATGCCTATGATAGACGCTGACAACATCATCTACCCCTTTTGTTATCTCTCAACTTGACAATGCCAATGTTCCTCTGACCAAACTCCCATCTTCCACTTAACATAAACTTCTGCTCGTTCAGAATCTGCTGCCCAAACCAACTCAATCTAATTCTCATTCACCTAGTACCTTTATGTTTATTGATCTTCACTGAAAATGCTTCTATTTTAAAAGTCTCATTTTTGTTTGTAAGTCCCTCATTAACTTATCCATCCCTATTACGACGATCTTATCAAATGCAAGACTTCGAGATCTCTGTGCTGTTCCAATTCTGGTCTTCCTTGCATCCCTGACTCTAATCACACCACCACTGGTGGCCTTGCATTTAGCTGCCTTGGCACTAAGTTCTGGAATTCACCCCATCAACCTCTCCACTTCACTCCTTTCAATGTTGCTGCTTAAAACCTATGTCTTTGATCAAAATATTGTTCATCCATCCTGAGACCGCCCATGCCTCAGTGTCAATAGTATCAATCAGGTTTTTATTAATATTGCTTTGGTTAAGTGTCTTAGGACATTTTACTATGTTGAGTAGGCAATATAAATATGTTATTATTGTTTATGTTATTTGTTTATGTTATTACTGTATGGCCCGTTGACCATTGGACCAAAGTTGTAGTGTTGATTTTTACATTAAAAGAGATAGGGGTATCTGGGATCACTTAGTGGGATCATCATTTACAGGGATCAGTATTCAGTGATGCTCCACTATAATAACTCACCATGCTGCATGCATGTTTGATATAGTTGTTTTTCAAGGCCTTGTGGCATACCTGCTTGCTTTACAGATTGAGCATTAGCTTGTGTTTGACCAATCTCCAATGTGCTTGGACCAGGTTCACTCTCTGGTGCAAGTTTCTGTTGTTGGCCAGGGTACTTGTGCAGGAGATGTCTCAATGCCCTCTGGCTATGAAATTTGCTCATTTGGCCTGTTGTCTGTGCATGAGTGCCCTGGTTTCTCCATACTTCCATGCATGGTACCTCCAAAAATAATGCAAAATATGTACACTTTAATCAGACTACACTGGTTGTGTGTCTTTAGCCTACTTGTAACATTACATAACCTGTTACTAAATTGACTGCCAAAGGTGACTCACTTAACTAGGCCATAGTGAAGTACAGAGATAACAAGGTGTAGAGCTGGATGAACACAGCAGGCCAAGCAGCATCATAGGAGCAGGAAGGCTGATGTTTCAGGCCTAGACCCTTCAACAGAAAAATTTTCTGATGAAGGGTCTAGGCCCGAAAC
>NC_063356.1:33044928-33074492 GCF_021869965.1 Rhincodon typus | reverse complement strand
CAGATTTTCCAGCATCTGCAGTTCCTACTATCTCTCATAGTGAAGTACAGGCCAGTTAAAAATGCCAAATAATACACACCTGTAACAGGATGATCACGTTGTTTCAGTAGCAACAACAGCAACAGTGCTGTACAATCACAGATTTTTGTCACAGATATTCCTCCACTTCTTAATCTTTCTCCATGGCCATCTGGAAGAAAGACTTAAAGCCTGCTCAACTTTCTTCAAATGCTGGCTGAAAAAAGCTGTCATCGAGGACAAGTAAATCTTGCACTTCTTTCCCAGCTTCCTGCACTTGATTAATTGCAAAATTGTCCGATTTTTACTCCCCAAACCATTCTTGCACTTGGCACAGTTTCAGATGTAGTACAACAATAGCTAAGACAATGCTAAGAAAGTGATGTAAATAAAATATTTTTTAATTGAAAGGCTAAATTTTCATTGGTCTAATCAATGCAGAAGTCATTGTGATCACACTCCCCTCTGCAAAGCCACGATAAAGTCCTGCACTCCTGTACCAAAATGGTTTTTGCTGTCTGTTTATTTGGAGGAATAAGATAGCTGAACTTTAATCAGCCTAATTAACTTAGGCAATCATGATGATGGTGTATCACACTCCACATCAGAAAGTTCTAGTAGGGCTTACAGAAACATGAAAGACAGACAGACACAAAAAGATACACACACATACACGCACACATGCACATGGTCCTCATCCATTTACAGTAGATATTTAAAAAATAATAAATACTATGCAACATCAGTTCTTGAAGGTTGGGCTACTCTGCTGGGCAACCAAAGATACTTATACTCTTCTCCAGTTCTTAAATCCACTGAGATGATTAATTGTCGGACAGAGATGCAGAGTAACAACGTACACTCAGAGGATGCAGCATTCCACAAAATAGTTGTCTCCTCCCTCACCAACATATAGTGAGCCAGAGATCACTTTTCACTCTTCTGGCAACAACAAAAAGAAACAAATGATCAATCCCTTTGGAATGGGTATTGCAATATTAATGTCACAAAAAGCAAAATCAAAAAGAACATATCAAATTGAAATTATATTTCTTGATCTAGTGAGAATACTTTATGTTCTCCCCAGCCTACCAGGTGTAATTGAGATACTTGACAACATTGTGGTATATTTGTCATGTTTATCACTTAAATGTACTGTTGAGAAGCGAGTGTGAAATCTAAATTTAGGTTCAATCTATAACTGAAGTTTGTCAGAAGGCCAGGGGCTAATATGCTTTCCAATTTTCACTCTCTCTCTAACTCTTTCACTCGAGCTTCCTAGCGACACAGTTGCTGTTGAGAACTCATCCGAACTCACACCACCTCTGGGCAATAATAGAATCTTATTTTGACAACATCTGATTTGGTTCAATATTTTGTATGGACAAGTTTAATATTGTCCCAGCCTGGCCTGATGTGATTTATGAACTAAAGACTTGGCCTTATAGGCTCTGCAGGAATTAGACAAGGGGGCAATTGGGTGCTAGAAATAGCCTGATTGACCTGCATGGGGGTTGGCTAGCCTTCACTCCATCCTTAGCTATTTTTGTGAATGTAGAATGGATATTGTAAGTGGGGAGCATTACTACACATCCTGCGCAGTGTGTAGCTGATCAGGCTCATTAGGTGGTTGGCTGAGATTTTCCAGTTGTCCTCCACGTTCCCAGAAGCAACAGGAGCTTGTTTAACAACTTGGAGATAGCTTTGAGGTGGTACACCATATGACCATCACCCTACACAGGCCTAAACGCAATAGCAGCTGTAGGCTGACCTGTAGATGGGTCTCTCACAATCATATGCAATGCAACAATAGATACAAAAGCCAATTTTTACCTTAAGCTTTAAACATTTATTCAAGCCTTTAGATTTTAAGCTCTATTTTCAAATGGTGTCTCTCTTCTTCTATTGCATTTGACAACTGCTTTCAATTTGGAAGATGTCTTTGTTGGACTACAAGCTAATTTCCTGGCTGCTCAGGAAGTTTACAATGAATGGTTATTGCACACACATGGATGGTTAAATGGCAGTGACTGACAGAATTGGTGGAAATTCTTTGTCACCTTTCCACGGTAAGCTTGTTGCTTTTCCAAGGTAGTCTTCCAGCTGATAGAATGTGCCTTCCATTGACTTAAGAAGGACATTGATAAGTGATCCTCCCAAAATGAGTACCTGGGCTGGGATGGGGTGATGGTGGGAGCAGAAGAAAGGGCTGAAGCTTGAGGAGGGTAGAATGTTAACAGTAATGGTAGTGGAATAGCTTCCTGTGCCCCCACCTCCATTATTTCCTGAACCCAAGTTCACTGATTGGACATAAAAGCCTTTGAAAGAGGGATCACATCTACAAAGGCAGCAAGTATGCAGGGCCACCCAGTTGAGGCTCGTGAGTTGTTGCATTAGATCTTCAACCGGCCTCTGGGTGAAAATGCTTTCCCAAAATAGACTTAAATGGATGGAAGCATTAAGGTGGTGAACAGCCCGCCACCATCGTTCATTTCCTACCCAATCACACTGCAGCCCGCTTCTCTGTACCCACCTCCGGCATTGCAGAAGGGACATTAAACAATGCCTAGTGGTGACATCTAAGCCCCATTTCTGCATGGCAGCAGGCTTCAGGGCCCCAGAAAAAATGTTGTCCTTTTAATCATTCATGCTTTTGACAACTCATTGTAAGTAGCAGACTTACAGTCAGATTTTTGTTCTAATAATATTTCTTAATTATTGGACTGAATTTTCTGGGGTTTCTTGCAGCCTCGCTGCCACAGTTAAATACAGCAGGTGGCAGAACCCTTTAGTCATATTTTGCCAGCAGTGGCTCATTAATGAGCCATCACTGGGCTCCAACTGAGGATGGCAATCTGTCCTCAAGACTGTTCATCCAATCATTGGGAAGGTTTGGGGGGGCTGCGGTTAGTCACATTTCACAGTATCAACATTGCCATCTCCATTGGTAATGGAATGCTCACAGAGGGGACACACCTCCACTTCTGGGAACCCACTGGGAAGTCACTAACATTTAACCAACTGCCTCTGCACTGGCCACGTGCCCCAACAATGTAGGAAAAATGTCCATGTATTGGCAGTATAGAAGAAGATGAACCTTCTCAAGCTATTAGTTCAATTGGCTGTCCCTGCCTTCACCTGCATATTGCCAATCCTCCCACTTCCCAGCCTGTCTCCGATAGATGGACAAAATTCAGCCCTTCACCTTTACCCCAGATAAGGTTTTCAAGCATTAATTTTCATTATAAAATTGTTAAGCATAGCTATTCAATATAAAAGTTGGAATTTTTTTGCATAATTTGGATTATTATGCAGAAGAAGTACTTTTGGCTAGAGCAGAAATTAACTTTGATTCCTAATATTTGTTAACAAGCCAAATAATTTGAGTACAGTAAAGCCCTTGTCCAGACATTATTCTATTAATCATGCAGTATGGATTTTCGATCCCAAAAGACTGTGAGCTAACTGTCATATTTTAATAAATATATAATTTCAAACGTATCTGTTGTTGATTTGAATTGTTGTAGATTACTTGGTTACCTAATGAATCATGATCAGTCTCTTCCTTTAATAAAATCTAGAAGTATTTCCTAAATCACATCCTTTTACAACAATACCTCTGAAAAAAGCAAATACATGAAAGGGAACATTTAAAAAAATGTTTCACCAGAATGCATTGATCAAATGCCTTAAAAACTTATCAACGATCAGGATGCAAAGGAGATAGTTAGTATGTGAGAAATTCGTAGATATACACATTCACATAATTAAAATAAACAGATGTTTGCTGGTTAAGTGTGCACTGTAATGGTACTATGACAGTGAAGCAGTGCCTAGTTCATTAATCTAGGCACAGCTGTTTACAGATTTCAGTGCCTAGCTTTATAAATCCCACTAGAGCTTAAAATGTGCTCTCTATAGGTATGCTTTACATGTATTCCATTAGGCAAGCCACATGCAAGATGTTTACATTATGGCAGTATCATAAATATCATTCTATTATTTTGCTCTTTGTTTAACTTTCTAATGCATGTAATTAAATCATACAAAACTCAGGGTATTGTTTGATAGTAGCATGGTGCCTTAGGTAATGGTCCAACATGCTGTGCCACAGAATATTAGGATGTGGTTTCTCCATAAAACACATTTTTGATCTCAGTTACGTTGCCAGGAACAATAGGGAGCAGGAAAGAGAAGTCACAAGATGTCACTTCAGGTCACTCTTAACCCATTCTTAATGGATGTACTCAGCATGTCCGGAACTTGCCACTATGAGAGCCACAGTCCTTCTGCACACTTTCATATAATGAGCTGAAATATGTACCATGGGATCTCAGAGCATCATGGTAACAAGTTCAAAACAGAAATGTTCATGTCCGTGATGGAATTCCAAGTGGTATTGTTGTTAGTTCTAAATCTCTGTAATACTTTAAGTACTATATTATTCATTGTACGTTAATTACATGTTCTTTAAAATCTATCTTAAGTTGCCATTCATTGCAGCATTTTAGAAAAAAGAACTTTGCATTGATATAGCACCTTGCATGACCAGAAGGTATTCTAAAGGATTTTGTATCCAATGAAATACTTTTGAAGTTAGTCACTGTTGTAAGAAATATGGCAGTCAAATTGTGGAAAGCGAGCTCCCATAAGCAAGTGTTAATAACCAGAAATTCTGCTCTGGTAACGTTTTTGAAGGACGAATATTTACCAAGACACCAAGCCTTCTTTGAAATATTGACATGGATCTTAAATATATATCTGAGGGGGAGCTGCAACCTCAGTTTAAAATTTCATCTCAATAATGCCAAGGATCAAGATGGCAGTGGAGTAGGGTTTCTGGGCCGTGGTTCGTTCACTTTGCCCTCTTTTCTTTCCTTTCTTCTCTCTTTTCTTCTTTCTTTTCTCTTCTCCTTTCCTCTATTACCTGTTGTCCTGAGCGCAGATGGCAACAGCAGCAGTGAGTGAGCCCAGCACGGACTCCAGTGATCTTCTACTTGCTTTTCCGGGGCAAGCACGGGATCTGGCATTGGAATTGACAGCTGCTACATCGGCAGAGGCGACATTGGCGAGGTAAGCCCAGGGGCAAAAGATGGTGCCTGAGGATCGGCAACTTTGTCTTTGGTTCTGTCCAGCGCTTGCAATGGTGAAGCGGTGGCGGAAGAGCATCACAATGACATTGATGTTGTGGGCCTAGCGGCAAGAGATGCAACTCTGACATTGGTTGGTCTGGCACAGGCAGCGGTGAGATGGTGGGGCAGGGGAATTAGCCCAGTGGCGAAAGATGGCACTTGAAGAGTGACAACGTCAATGTTGGTTGGTTCTAGTGTAGACAGCAGTGAGGCGGTGGAGGAGGGATGGTGGTGCAGAACTGGTAGACTCTCTGTTTAAGATATACCTTTCTATATTTTTCTTATTCTTAAAATATTCAATATGACGCTGGATCATGGCAACAGTGGAAAAGCTTTTCACTGTATTTTACTGTTTCTGTCACTTTAAAATACACATGACAATAAAATCATTCATTCAATTGATTCAACCATTATACTCCTAGTTTAAGCAACCATGCAGAAAGAAAGCACAATATGTGATGATACTATGGCTTTAAGAGGTGTATTTTGTCCCAGTTGTTTTTTAAATGAAGAGAGGTTGAGACAGAGGTATCGAGTGGTCTGCTTCAAGCTTTGTGAAGCCTTGGCTTTCTTTTGATTTCGAACAGTAGAAGCATCCTGGATGGGGGAGTCAAGCTCCCACAAAACCAGGATTTTTAGTTTTAGCTTTCAGCAGTGGCTGGGGTCTTGAAACTGGATGTGAAAGATCTTATGCATCTCTCTGTTACAGCGAAAAGCTGGGGTTCTCTTCCAGCTGCTAGAATTGCATGTGAGACAATCTATTTTACTGACTTTGCCTTTGCCAAAGGTGGGCTTATGGGATGTTACGATATTGAAACAGCTAACAAGTAGTTTAGTATTTTGTTTAGCATTTTGATAGAGTTACAATTAATCCAATTCTTTTCTTTTTATTTTGTCTGTATTTTAACTATAGTGTATGAATAAAGCGTGTTTTGCTTCAAATTTGGTAGTGTGACCATTCGAATTACATCTGGAACGGGATGCCTGGCACTAGCCTTTAAAATAAGAAAATGTTAGGGTCTAGGCCATCTCCTTGACATGCTTTGAAGGGGTTTGGTCTGGTCCATAACAAACAAGATAATTTAGCCCCTCTAAATGATCCAGTTATTTAGGACTATATCAAAATTCAAGAGGACAAGTGAATTTTTGTACATATTTACATCCATCATCATTGTCATACAAGGGATGAGATTTAACTTTTCCTGGAGGTGGCAGAGCATGTGACAGGAAGGGCAAATAGTTGGGTGGGTGAGCACAGCCACAATACCTGCCACTCCTTCTCACAATGTCTACAATTATATTCTGGGTGATAAACTTCACAGGTGACCTTCCTGACTTCATACCAATTAAGGTCCTTAGGTGGTCAATTACACTTAGGGATCTCAATATTCCACTGGCTCAATTAAAGGTCTTCACAGCAGATGAGAGAAGTGGTTGCCTTCCTGACTGGAGGAAGTACAAGATGATCAGAGGATTAGATAGGGTGGACAGAGAGAGCCTTTTTCCTCGGATGGTGATGGCTAGCATAAGGGGACATAGCTTTAAATTGAGGGGTGATAGATATAGGACAAATGTCAGAGGTAGGTTCTTTACTCAGAGAGTAGTAAGGGCCTGCAACAGTAGTAGACTCGCCAACTTTAAGGCCATTTAAATGGTCATTGGATAAACATATGGATGATAATGGAATAGTGTAGGTTAGATGGACTTCAGATTGGTTTCACAGGTCGGCGCAACATCGAGGGCCGAAGGGCCTGTACTGCGCTGTGATGTTCTATGTTCTATGCCTGTTGGGTCGGTGAGGAGGGGGCCCTCTGTTTTCCTCAATCTAGGGCTGTCATGGCATGGAGGAAAGGCAAAGGTTAGCTGCTGAAAGCGGACCCTCTCCCAGTGTCTCAAACCTATTTGAAACCACTCTTCCCATGATCACCAACCCAAGGTGCCACAAAGATTCATTCATTTACTCAGCAATGCAGACCTTCATATCTTTGCAGCCTTGGCCTACAGTGAGGATTTCCTGCTCTCAGAAGCTGCTAGCCCCTGTTTGACCAGTGGGATAGAGCATGGTGGAACTTCAGTGTGAAACCTGTGATACACTGAGAAGCCCACCAGTCAACTGTTAAGTGGCTGATTGGGACTTGATCTGATGGGCTTTTGGACTGCTCGGGGCAGTGGGTTAGTCATCACCAAGGTGCCTGCATTGAATTGAGTCCAAACTGCATTTTGCTTTAAAATTGCCTAATATGAATTCCACTTTCTTTCAATATCCTATGCTAAAGCCTTCTTTTACAAACCCAACTGAGGTTTTATTTCAAATAAATGTACCCATTGCTCACCTTCTGGTCATCTTTGAAGAAACATCGGTTCCCTTGGATAGACAAAGTGCCAATGAGCTATTTAATGATGGGATGCTTTTTGAGCAGTTGCAATGAACTTCCAATGCATTTATGCCTTTGCATTCCACTAGATGTGTGATGGAACTTTTTTTTTGGCTACAGATCTTGCTTGCAGAAGCTGGCACAGGGTATTTTACTAGAAAGAAGTCTTCTCACAGTAGCTCTTCTTGAAGATGTTGGATTTAACAGACATGCAGTACTTTCAGTACTTTTGTTAACAGATCCCATGGGGATCCATTACATTGTTTGCCACCAGACCTCCAAGACTTTGTTTTCTTATTGTTCCTTTTCCCACTCTAGTGCTAAACTTGAATTTGTAGCCAGTTGCATACAGTTCCCACTTCCCAATACCATAAATTACATATGTTTCAATCCAGAGCAGCTTTGACTCCTGCTAAAATGGGAGTTTTATATCTACTTATGATGAGGAACCAGTGGCTGTTGGAAAATAGCACATTTTCTCTCATTGCTGCTCGACAAGCAATATGTAAATTAGATTCATTTTTACTCATATAAAGACTTTTTTATGGCACAGGGTCAAGTTGATACATGATTTGAGTGTTGGATTGAAAAACCACTGCAGCCCAGTGTAGTATCACTCTCAATCTCTGCCAGCCTGAGAATGTGTGAGTGTAAAGCCTGGAGATAAATTGATAAACAATTGTGAGGAGGCTGGGGCTGGCAAATACAAAGCCAGCTCTTGGAAGAAATGGGAGATGCTGGAAAGGGATGACTGGAAAGGAAACCAAAAAAAGAGTTTGGTGTTGGCCACTGAGAATGGGGTGGCAAAATCTGCCTGGCATAGGAAGACAGTGAGGAAATGCAAGGACAAGATCTTGCCGCAAAATTACACTGAAGAAGTAGTTTTGATTTTATCATTAAAGTAACAGTGATATTAATGCCACTGAACAGTATTTAAGCATAACTAGCGCAGCAACATCAGTGTCAACACTCAAAAAATCCAACTGTGCAATTCCAGTTCTAGTTGTACTTTTTCATCAATACCTTGCAAAAAACTGTCTTTTATTAATTCACTCACGAAGAGCGTTGAATGTTCTGCAGTTGCTATATTTATACAGTGTTACAAAGTAAACTCGCTACAAAGAAAAAGCATTTTCTTTGTTAAAATACACTTTTAAGGTAGGAAATTTTTAAAATCCAAATTAAGACCTAAGTAAACAATATAGAGACACAGGGCCAGGTGATGTATTGTATCTACAAGGTGTGGAAAGCTGGTGGACCCCATTGTGGCTCAGAGTGATCACATTTGTAGCAAGTGTTGGTTGCCCGAGGAATTCCAGCTCAGAGAGGTGGAGCTGGAGTCTGAGCTTTAAATATTGTGACACATCAAGAAGGTGGAGAGTTACCTGGATGCTGTGTTTCAGGAGGCAGTCATGCCTCTTAGATTAACTTCCTCGAATTCGGTCAGTGATTAGGGACAGGAGGGTTTGAGGCAGGTAGAAGGAATCAGGAGGTAATGCTAAAGGAGCCAGAGCCCTTGAGCTTGTCTAACAGGTTTGAAATCCTTACTCCCTGTGTGGATGAGAGTGGGGGCTGTAGGGAGGATGAGCAAACTGACCACAACACTGTGGTACTAGGAGCCATTCAAGAAGGGGACAAAAGAGAAATATAGCTGTAATCAGGCACATTATAGTCAGGGGAATAAATTCTGTTCTCTGGATCGACTGTCAGGATTGAGACTCCCAAAGACTGTGTTGCCTGCCTGATGTCTGGGTTCAGGATGTCTCATCTGAGCTGCAGAGGAACTTGCAGTGGAAGGAGAAAGATCCAGTTGTTGTAGTCCATGTAAGTGCGAATAATATAAGTAGAAAGAAGAAAGATGTTTTACTGGGGGATTATGAGCAGCTAGGGACTAGATTAAAAAACAGAACTGATAAAGGTAAAAAGGTATTATCCTCTGGATTATGACCTGAGTCATGAACAAATTGGCTCAGGGTCAACAAGATTAAAGAGGGAAACATACGGGTCAAAGACTGGCTTGGGAGAAACAAGTTCACATTCCTGGGACATTGGTACCAGTGCTGGGGAAGGAGAGAGCTGTTCCGATGGGATGGACTCCAGCTGAATCATGCTGGGACCAGAATCCTGGTGAATCACATAACTAGGACCGTGGAGGGGGCTTTAAAATAAATAGTGAAGGATGGGTACAGTTGCATGGAAAATTACGGAAAATGTTCAAGTTTGGTGTATGATGTTGTGGGTATCACAGAGACGTGGCTACAAGAAGATCAGAGCTGGGAACTAAATGTCCAAGGATACATGTCCTATCAAAAGGACAGGCAGATGGGCAGAGGGGGCAGGGTTGCCCTGTTAGTAAGAAATTAAATTAAATTAAATCAATAGCAAGAAGTGATATCAAGTTGGAAAGTACAGAATCTGTGTGGGTCGATTTCAGTAGCTGGAAAGAGACAAGGACCCTGATGGGAGTTGTATACAGATCCTAACAGCAGTCATGATGTGGGAAAGAAAAAATAAATCAGCAGTTAGAAAAGCTATGTAAGAAAGACACTATTACAATAATCATGGGGGATTTCAATATGCAGATAGATTGGTAAATCAGATTTGTAGCTGATCTCAAGAAACGGAATTTGTAGAATATTTGCAAGTTTTTTTTGGAGCAGCAGTGGTAGAGTCCACTAGGGAACAGGCAGTTCTCGATTTGGTGATGAGTAATGAGGTTTGATGACGGAGCTTAAGATGAAGGAATTCCAAGGGTCAGTGATCATAATATGATAGAATTCAGTATGAGAGAGAAAAGCTTGAATCAGATGTAACAAAATTACAATTGTGTAAAGGTAACTGCTAAGACATGAGGGAGGAGCTGACCAGAATTGTTTGGAAGGGGAACCTAGTAGGGAAGACAGTGGAGAAGCAATGGTAGGTGTTTCTGGGGGTAATTTGGGAGGCACAGCAAAAATTCATTCCAAGGACGAAGACACATTCTAAGGGGAACACAGTGTAACCAAAGCTGACAAGGGAAGTCAGAGAAAGCATAAAAGCAAAAGAAAATACAATGTAGTGAAGATTAGTGGGAAGCCAGAGGATTGAGAAGCCTTTAAAAACCAACAGCGGGTAACTGATAAACCAATAAGGAGGAGATGATGAAATATGAGGTGAAGGTAGCTAGTAATACAAAATAAGATTTTTTTAAAATATATAAATGGTAAAAGAGAGGCAAGAGTGGCTATTGGATTGCTAGAAAATAAGGCTGGAGAAATATTAATAGGGAACAAAGAAATGAAAGAAGAACCGAATGTATATTTTGTATCAGTTTTCACAGCAGCACACCAGAGTCAGGTTCAGAGGTCAGTGCAGTGGCCATCATTAAGGTGAAGGTGCTGGGAAGCTGAAATGTCTGAAGATGGATAAATCACTTGGACCAGACGGACTACACCCCAACTTTCTGAAGGAGATAGCTGAGGAGATTATCGAGGCATTGGTAGTCATCTTTCAGGAATCACTGGAGGCAGGGAGATTACCAAAGGACTGGAAAATAGCTAATGTAACACCCTTCTTTAAAAGGGAGGGAAGCAAAAGACAGAAACAATAGGCCAATTAGCCTGACTACAGTTAGTGGGAAGAATTTAGAGTCCTATATTAAGGATAAGAGTACGGAATACTTGGAAGTGAGTGGTAAAATAGGTCTGAGTCAGCATAGCTTCATCAAGTCGGAGGGGGGTGGTGGGAGTTGGGTGTGGGCGGTCATGCCTGACAAATCTGCTAGAATTCTTTGAGGAGATATTGAGCAGGTTAGACAAGGGCAAGCCAGTGGACATGATCTGTTTGGATTTCCAGAAGGCCTTTGGCAAGGAGCCACGGGGAGGCTGATAAATAAGATAAGAAACCCTGGTGTGAGGGGCAAGATATCGGCATGGTTCTAGGATTGGCAGTTTGGCAGAAGGCAGAGAATTGGGATAAAGGTGTCTTTTTCAGGATGGCATCTGATAACTAGTGGAGTTCCACAGGGGACAGTGTTTGGATGACAACTACTCACATGATACATTAACACTCTGAGAGAAGGAACTGATGGAATTTTTGGGAGGTTTGTAGATGACATAAAGATATGTGGAGGGTAGTGGTGAGGAAGCGGAGAGGCTGCAAAAGGACTTGGACAGGCTCGGAGAGTGGGTAAGAAGTGGCATGCGGAATACAATGTGGGAAAATGTGAGTTTACGCACATTAGTAGGAAGATTAGAGGCATTGACTATTTTCTAAAAGGGGAAAGGCTTCAGATATCTGAAGCTCAAAGGGACATTGGAATCCTAGGTCAGGATTCTCTTAAGGTTAACATACAGGTTCAGTTGGCAGTTAAGCAGGTAAATGTTAAGCTAGCATTCATTTCATGAGGGCTAGAATACAAGAGCAGAGATGTACTGCTGGGGCTGTATAAGGCTCTGGTCAGACTGCATTTGGAATATTTTGAGCATGTTTCGGCCATGTATCTAAGGAAGGATGTGCTGGCATTGGACCGTGTACATGAGAGACCTACAAGAATGATCCTGGGTTGTCATTTTCGGAGCAGTTGAGGACTCTAAATCTGCACTGAATGGACTTTAGTGTACTGACAGGTCTCAATAGACTGAACATGAAGAAGATGTTTTTAGTGGTACAAGAGACTAAGACCCAAGGACACAGCCTCGGAGTGAAGGGACAACCCTTTAGAATGGAGATGACGGTGCCAGTGGGTGGTTAATCTATGAAACACGTTGCCACAGAGATCTGTGCAGGCCAAGTCATTGATGTGTCTTTCAGACAGAGATGGATAGCTTCTTGATTAGTAGGGGGATCAAGTGTTATGGGGGAAAGGCAGGAGAGTACGGTTGACAAACATATCAACTATGATCAAAAGGCAGAACAGACTCATTGGGTTGAATGGTCTAATTCTGTTCCTTTTTCTTATGGTCTTATGGTTATTAACAATAGCCAAACAACATCCCCAATACAGAAAATAAGCAAGTTTAATTACTCAATTTCATTCCTTCAGGTATTACCAACTGGAGGTCTTAAAAATATTGAAGTTAATCTTTATTTTGTCAGTTTTATTTCTTACTTTGATCTCTTGTTCTTCTCTCCTGATACAATCTTTTCTTTCCTCCTTATTTAATATTTCTGTAACTATTTGACATTGAATGTGTTTGTTCTATTACAGTGGTTCTCCAATATGCTGCCATTTAAGTTTCCATCTTACAATCCAGATGTTGAGGAGATACACAATTTTTTACTCTGTTCCATCATTTCACAGGCACTTGGTTTCTCTCACCCTACATTTGTCAGTTCACACTTTCAGCAACTCGTCACATACAAAAAAGAAAGTAAAAGCCTGAATGTGTTAGAGAGAATGTAATCAATGTCATTAGGTGCCCTGCCACTGCAAAATTTGTCCCTGTATGACCATCCAGCATTGGCAGAGCTCAAACAGGGAGAAAGGGTTCTAATTTTTCCCCGGCCTCTTGCTAGGATAGAAAGCCTGACATCCTGAGGTGACTGTCACCAAGTCAAAGTCCTTACGGTCGTGGAATCAAAGTCTGGGATCAGAGCCAATAAGGCAAGGTTCATAGCGAAAAAAACATGACCCAGATGTACAGCCATTGAAGACCATTGTCTCTCCAATCAATCAGATTCAGTGTAAATCTGTTCATTGAACACCATCAAATAAAAATCAATTTGTTTCAATGAATGGAGGCAGCAAATATCCTTGAAACTCAGAGGGCTTAATTAAAACATAATAGACTTCTGGATTAAAGCCAATCATTATTTTTTAATGTCATATAATTTCTAAGACTATCTTATTTTGGTCTAAATGTAGTCTATTTTTTAGCATTTATTGACCCAAGAAAATCTGAAAGAGATATTTCAATGCAATACTGTTGAGGTGCGACAGAAGTAAAATTGTTTAATTAATTCCTTTGCCTGCTTCGTGTTGTCAAATTGACTGTGAACTTCATTGTCACCATTATTGCTTTCCAAGTGCAAAACAGGGGAATAACAAGCAAATGTGTTATGGTGGAATGTTTGTGGTCATACCATGCCAGATGTGTGCTGAACCAATTGTACTTGATCATGCTGCTTTATAGGTGTCCCCAGCCAGTGCAGGAAATGCTCAAATCAGAACATAGCAACAGGAATAGGCCATTTGGCCCCCTCAAGTCTGTTCCACCATTCAATCAGATCATGCCTGATCTAATTCCATTTACCTACCTTTGGCCCATATCCCTTAACAAACTTATCTATCTCAGATTTACAACTAACAACTAATCCAGCATCCACTGCCATTTGTGGAAGAAAGTTCTAAATATCTACTCAACGTGCTCATAGTGTGATCTCCTCTACATTCGCGAGACAAACACAGCCTGGGCAATCGCTTTGCAGAACACCTACATTCTGTCCTCAGAAATGACCCTGGTTACCTGCCACTTCGACTCACCACCATATTTACTGGCTAATATCTCTGTCTCAGGCTTGCTGCAGTACTCCAGCAAAGCTCAGCACAAGCCAGAAGAAACTCATTTTCCACTTAGGGACCCCGCAGCCTTCAGGAGTCAGTGCTAAAATCAATAATTTTAGAGCCGGAGCATCTTGTTCCATGTCCCACTCCCATTCACCATATTACCAGTCCTTGTCATCACATGGGCTGCTACCACAGCCATCCCATTTTCAACATACCAATAGACCCCATTAGCAGCAATTGATTCTCCTAGGCTGACCATTTCTTTGTCTGAACCCTCTTCAATTTAATAATATCTTCCTAAAGCAGGCTGACCAGAACTGCACACAGTACTTCAAAAGTGGTCTCACTAACATCCTGTGCAATCTCAACGTGGCATCCCAACTCTTGTACTCAATGGTCTAAGCATTGAAGGCAAGCATGCTAAATGCCTTCTTCACCACCCTATCTACTTGCGATGCAACTTTCAAAGAACTATGTCTGTGAACCCTTAGGTCTCTCTGTTCGACAACACTACCCAGGGCCCTACCATTAACTATGTAAGTCTTGCCCTTGTTTGTTTTACCAAAATGTAATATCTCATATTTATCCAAATTAAGCTCCATTCGTCAGCCCGTTGGCCCAATTAATCAAGATCACTTTGTAATCTTAGATAGCCTTCTTCACTGTCGATGATACCACCAATTTTGTTACCCTGATTTATCCCTTCCTCATCCAAAATGGAAAACCTCACACTTACTTACGTTGAACACCATCTGCTACAGTTTTGCCCATTCACTTAGCCTATCAATATCCCTTTCTAATTTTATGCTATCATCAACACTGTCTACACTGCCTAACTTTTGGTCATCAGTAAATTTGGATATATGACTTTTCATTCCATTATCCAAGTTGTTAATAAATGATGTGAATAAATGAGGCCCTAACATACATCCTTGGAGGACACCACTGGTCACATCTTGCTAGTTTTGGTAACTACCCATTATTACTACTTTCTGTCACTTACCACTCAACTGATTTCCCAGTCACACCATTAATTTGTCCTCAGTTTTGTGGGTTGCTACCTTAGTTAACAAACTCTTATATGGGACATTGTCAAATGCTTCTGGAAGCACACATTAACAACACGCATCGACATTCCCCTTTCCACCACCTTATCACCTCTTCAAAAAATTCAATAAGGTTTGTCAGGTATGACCTACCTGCCATGAATTCACGCAGGCTCTCACTGATTAACTGAAAGCCTTCAAGATATTTAGTCAACTAATCCTTGATTATAGACTCCAACAATTTCCCCACCATGAAAATGCTTATGAAGGTAGGTTCCTACTCTTCTAAGATCTTTTTGCAATTATGGTCTCTCATAGTCCTAAGCATTGTCTGGTGATAAACTTCCTCACCAGCTCACAATGCTAACTGGCCATCAGGACTTGAGCAGAGTTAGCTGACTGACTCATCACTCTAAATTGGTAGGTGCCAATTAACATTTAGAGAATGTTTGTCCTCATCAAAGTTCATTCTGTGGGTCTTGCGTTGCATTGATAGATTCTCTACCTCTTCACCACCTGTATCAGAGGCGTGGCATTTCACATCCAAACAGGTTGATGCATTCCTGAAGAAAGGTTCCAACCCGAAACATCAACTTTCCTGCTCCTCTGATGCTGCCTGGCCTGCTGTGTTCCTCCAGCTCCACATTGTGCTTTCTCTGATGCAAATAAACCTTTCCGAGTTCATTCTGAGTTCTCAGAAGTTTTTGAATTGCTGCAGTTTTGTTAGCTGCCTTCAAAAATCTTAGTACACTACTAGTTGGCTGGATGTCTGGAGGATGAATGAGAGCAACAAAGACATGGGAGAAGAAGGAGAAACTTAGAGAAAGGGAAGGAAAATACCAAGCTCATAGTCTATCTTTAGGGTGCCTTCATCCTACATGAACTTTGCTGAAGAGAGATATCTGGGAAACTTCCAAAATTATGCAATCACTGATCTATATAAATTACTGCAGTGAGCTAGCTGCTGAGGAAGTTTATAAAAGCACAGTGAACATAACCTGCAGTTATTCAGGATACAATGAGGCTTAACTTTTACGCCATGGGCTCCTTTGAGGCCGCAGACAGCAGTTGACACATGCAACATCAGAACACAGGAACATCGTAACCTAGCAACAGTAGGCCATTCAGTCCATCGAGCTTGCCCTCCGATTCAATATGTTCGTGGGCTGATCAAACACTTTGATGCCTTTTATTCATTAGTAATCAGACTTCCATTCACAACTACCTTAAATACCCTGAAAGACTGGGCTGCCACAGCATTTTTAAACTGTGCCCCTGGTTTTAGACTTCCCAGCCACTGGAAGCATCTTACTTGCATCAACCCTGTCTACCCCTTTAAATATTTTGTAGATTTCAATGAGATCACCTCTCATTCTTCCAAATTGTGTAGAATACAAGCCCGGTTTTCCCAATTTTTCTTCATAGGACAATCCTACCATCCCAGGAACAAGTCTGATGGACTTCACTTCATTCCTTCAATGATAAAAACATCTTTCCTGAAATAAGGAGACATAGTACTTCTGGTGCAGTCTAACAAAGCTCTTTTATAATTGAAGCAAGACTTCATGACTCCTGTACTCAAATCTTCATGCAATAAAGGATAACACTCCATTAACCTCCCTAATAGCTTGCTGCTTCCGATACTAGCTTTCAGTGACTTATTTGCATCAACAAGGTCCCTTTGTACGTCTCCACTTTCCAACCTCTTATCATTTAAGAAATACTCTGCACGTCTGTTTTGTTCACATTATATTCCATCTTGCCATGTTCTTACCCATCCAATAAACCTGTCTAAATCCTCATGAAGCAGCTTTACATCTTCCTCAGAACACACATTCCCACTTTGCCTTGTACCATCTGCAAACTTGAAAATATTGCATTTGGTCCCCACCTCCAAACATTTGATATATATTACAAACAGCAGGGATACATGTATTAATCCTTGCAGTATCCCTTTGCAATATCAAGTGGTATGCTTCATCTGGGAAGCAGGGAGATTTGGGGGAAGGATAACCACTGAGGGTCTTCTTATCTCGGAATAGCTACACTTGCTTCCAGTTGGAAATGTGAGAGAGAACCTGATTTCACCCAAATTTCATGATGCCACAAGTTGCATGACAGTCTGCAAACTGCACCATCATTGCTTTGACAGCTTCTCATCATCATCCTGGCACCTTCATGCTTAAGAATGGATTTCAACCCCTCAAAGTTCAGTTTGTTAGTGTCCATTGGCAACCCATCATGTAGATCTGCGCTGCTTTTACTCCAAATAAATTGTTAGATCACATGACTGATTATTGGATGACTAGAACTTTCCCCTCAGGTTTGGCATGCTCTTACAAGCTCATTTACCTGTCCTTATGCTCCTATGAAACGCTTTCTCAGCGGCTACAGTTTGTGAGTTGAAAGACTGCTTCAGAATGGCCTTAATAGGTGTTTTCAAACAGATCTGGGTCACCTGCAAACAGCAACAACTTGATACGTTCTAAGTCTGCTTCCAGAAAATGAATCATTTTCCTTTCTTCCATCAGCGTGTATGTCATGATCAGAAATATATAGCAGCATTTCTTGTCTGTTGTGCTTGTGACTGGAGTCAAACCACATTCTTTTTAATTTCAAAAGAATACTTTATTCGTAAAATATATCCATATTTGTATGTAGTCACAAAATTATTTCAGTTCTGTTAAATTGCATATGAAGAAAACAAGCAAACATTGGAGTTTGACTCTATCCAACAAACAAACCAAAAGCAACTCTTCTTTATTTACATGCATCTGAGGCACCAGGAGAGTCCAATAATTAAAAGGATCCCCATTTAACTTCAGCAGGAAGATCTCAAACAGTGGTCTTTCCCCACTGCAACTTGGCGGCAGCTGCCCCAAGCTTTAATGCATCCTTCAGTACATATTCCTCAGCCTTGGAATATGCCAGTCTGCAACATTCAGTCGGGGCCAACTCCTTGTTCTGGAAGACCAACAAGTTTTGGGCAGACAAAACAGCCTCTTTCAATGAATTGATGGTCCTCCAAGTGCAGTCGATATTTGACTCAGTGTACGTCGTGGGCAACAGACCATAGTGCACAGAATCCTGCATCATGGAGCTGCTTGGGACGAACCACTGCCTTTTCAAATTACAGTTACAATAAGATTCCAGGCCTTGCTGAAAGTTTGCAGCTGCGGATCACTTGGTACTTTTTGCACATCACACCTAATTTGAAATGAGTATTTGAGAAAGTGGCTGTGATTTTTCCAGGCTATGCAGATTTTGGTGGATTCGCAGAAAGAGTTTCCTGCAGGAAAAACAATCAGGAGGAAAAAAAGAGATAATTATTTAAACAATCTCTCCCATTAATTTATTCAAAGGATGTTTTACTAAAAGGCATTAAGAGCTGAAGACGCAGATGTCTGTACACTAACTTAATTACATTTGCTCATGGACTCAGCAGCTCAAATTAAGCAGGGCCTTGCCACGCAGAATGCTGCACTGGGAAACACTGAGAGCCATGGCAATTAGTCATCCTGTTCAATGTGCTGATGATTGCAGAAATAGTCATTCTTCCACCCCAGGATACAAATTTTTTTTATCCATTTTTCTTCTTATTAAAAGAAATCTTGCAGAACAAAAACAGCCCCATCAGAAATCCAACCATCCATTCCAGACAGTTGAGCCAGTCCCAATTTGCTGCATTTATTTTTGTTAAAAGTATGTTTATAAAATTCCACTGGCGCTAACCTTCAGTAGTAGTGAGAATTGGGTAAATCATATTGTTTTCATATTTTTACCTTTCATCAGATCGTATTAAACATTCAACAAAACTGCAGAGAGCTTAGCTGTTAATCCATTCAACAAAATTATAAAGAACTGCAATTGTTATTAAAATAAATTGTTTTACTGCAAACAGACGGCATCAGTCCTCTGAGGGGATCTGAGGTTTCAACTCAAAGGCATGGATATTCTTTACTACATAAAACTATGTAAATTAAAGATAAATATAAATCCTATGTCATTGTTAAAATTCTGTGACAGTTATTGGTTATTGTTCAAAACTGTGTTAGTTTATCCCGAGATATTTCACAACAATGCCAAGCAACATGAAATCTGTGGCATCTGTGAGTTATAGCATATTAAGCCTGAGAAATGGTATGTTTTGATCTTCGTCAAATCTCATATAGGTTTTTAGGCCATTTTTACTTCAGTGTTTCAGCAAGTAGCACTTCAGCAAATGTAACCTGTCCATTTTTGTTTTCTTATTTCATCAATTGAATTGGAATTTGCAAGCAGTTATCACTTCTTTGTGGCTGATGTTGGTATCTTATAAGTTCTTATAATTATTTACATTTACCTATTAAGCCTTAAAGAGGCCAGTCAAGATGACAGCTAAATATTACAAACACACTTGATTGTCTATGAGCTCAGCTAATGAGAATACAAAAACATAAAGACAAAAGTATCTATTCAGCTCCATTTTTTCCTGTTGTTCATTTAGACCAAATTCAAGATCTACTTTCTTGGGACCACACCACTTGGTTATAAAACAATCTTGCCATATTGGCATCAAATGAGAATGCTAATTTTTGTACGTACTTTAATGATTATTATTTGCAACTCCATTAAACTCCATTGCAATTCCAACTCCACATTGCTTCACCCACCCTCAGAAAATGAAGATATGGATAACTTCCTGGCGAGCTTCTTCCTTAATGACTTTAGACAGTCTGCTGGGTAGTGAATGAAAGTAAAGACTTTCCCTGTGTTGTTATTGAGTAGCATCTCACCTTTACCTAAAGGATAGTGGCTAATTTGTGGTCTAGAGACATTGGGTATAAACCATGGTGATGGCCCAATATTTTGAACCTCTAATATAACCCCCAAAATTACAAACATGTATTTAAAGGTTACAATGGAAAAAAATGAGCATGGAAAGATCAGAATATTTATTGATATTTTCATTTTATTCAGTGTTTCAGATTTGATGCAGATCTAGAAAACATGAAGGAATGTGTACCATCCAAATACAAAATTATTGACAAACCTTCCTGGGCTGTGAGCATTGCAGACTATAGTGAGAAATTTGGGACAATCAGGTGAAATGACAAGGGATGTCCTTTTTAATTTCGAGACCAAAAAGCAGCATTTTCCAACCAAGCCCCAGATGTTGAGACAAAAGTCCTGCTGGAGAATATTGAAAAGCCTAGTAGTAGGGATTGTTGCTCATTAAACCCTTCATTACTTCCTGATCTTGTCTCATTAATGTGCAGGCCCCTATTGTCTCGCCCATTGGATAGAATGGAGATGTCAAGAATCCCTGTCATGAAAGTCTGAGAAGTTAGCTGGAAACTACAGCTGGTCACTTGCTCCTCGAGACCTTCATCTTGGGCATTCAGCACAATGTCAGAATGTACATTCTATGAGCAATGGCCACATGCACCCCAAATGCACAACTGTTAGCATCCAACATGCAGCAGTCTCACCGTACCATTATGGCACTATCTATTTACACTATGCTTCTGCACTTCAGTGCTGCACTTTGGGTCACACTAGCACCTCTCATTGAAGTGTTGCTGCAAGGATACTGTGCATGCCAGGATGGCATCCAGCTCACAAGGGGAGAGGGAGAGCGGAAATGTGTGTTCCTCTTCCTCCTCCAGCTGGTACTGTTAGTACTACCCTGTCTCATTGTGAGGTCAAACTCCCTCATCCCTCTGTTGCCTTGCAGTTGGTGCTGGGCATCAATGATTAGGCTGAAGAAGTGCAGGTCTGTGCACATATACATCAGACTCTGAGAGTGCTGGACCTGGGTGTCCATGGCAACCACCAAACTGTTAAAGGATGTTTTCCTCTAAAGTGAATGAAAGGAAGAGATTGGGTGAGACGGAAGTGGGTGGCACAGTTGGTGCAAGTAAGGGAAACATAGTGAAGTACCCTGAGTAAGTGAGCAGGCAGTGCAGGGGGCATGTAGGATCACTAGGGTTGGGACTTTGAGGTAGATGAGAGTAAGTGAAGGACAATGCTGCATAAAACAGTGAAAGTAGTAGAGCAGTAGCAGAGACAGAGGATGTGTGAAATAGGAGAAAGGACATGGTGGCACTTACCTTGGCAGAGCTACTTGCAGCAAGCCTTGGCATTCCTCTGTACTGTGGAGACCGCACTGTTTCTGGACGTGACCTCATTCAAGCTGGCAGGGCCTAGGGCTGGAACATTTGCCAAAATGCTGGTGATAACTCTCCCGCTCTTTTTCAAGATAACGCCTGAAGGATGGCACTTCTGCCATTGCAGTATTACCCCATCATTGCTCTGGAATGTCAACTTTGAATTTTGTGCACCTGGAATGAGCAATAGAAAGTTCTCTGTTGTTGAACTTTGAATTAATTTGAATGCAGTTGCTAAATATCTCATGGCTGGAAAGGTAAGTGAGGGAATAACGCAATGGCTGAAGTGCTGTTCTTCAGACATTTTCTTGAAAAAGAGCAGGAGAGTTATCACCAATATTTTGGCAAATGTTTATCCTTCAATTAACAAAGCAAAAAGAAATAATCCATTCACCATCACATTGCTGCTTGTAGGAGTTTGCTGAATCTGTATAAACACTGAACCTCCTGCCAATGCACTGGAAGCAGAGCTGGAAGTCGTGCATCCATTGTTGCTGAGTCTCCAGTGCCCCATTATTCTCTGATCCCCTCACTGCGCTCCTTGCTACTCTATTCTCAGGAATTCTGGACACGTCACTGCCTCAATATAGTAACATATTGGACTAATTTTCTCTTCTTGTCAAATATTCTATTAAACAGCATGGTGTTTGAGAACCACTAACGTGTTGAATGATACGTCTGTTTATTCGTGTTGTATGTGCTGCAAAAATCATAACTACCAGCGAACTGCTGCCACAAAATGTCCTTTTTATACTGGCTGGAAGGATCTTTTTGATTACAGTATCGAAAGATGAACCACATGTCAGACTTAAATAGAATGATCACTTGTCTTAACATGATCTAGTTTATTGCATGATAGCAATGTGTTGGTTTTAGGGCTCAATCTTATGTTTCTTTGGCAAAATGTGAGTCATGTTGAATTTTTTGGAGGATGTCTTGCCATGAGGTCTCATGATATTTCTCACTATATCTTACTAAATTCATCTCAATAACTAACTACCTCACCCCTATAGCATCCCTCTCATCTAATCCTGTTACCACCTTACCATGCACCATTCCCGGAACAAAGTGCCGCGCAGTGGATGTCTACTGAAAAATTGGCATTCCTGGTACTTGTGCCCAGCATGGAAATGCTGCAAAGCACCTGGACAAGGACTGGCAATCTGGGGTTGCTCCTCAGCAGCAATGTAATGATATAGCAGCCACAAAGCCATGCTGTCTTGTCATTGTCCAGTTGGGGACAGCAATTACAGGCAAGCAATCGGACAAATCCAAATGTGAGCTCTTATTTATTTACTTCCACCAAAAGTGAAAATAAATAAAATGAATGGAGCCTGCAGTTCACTCCCACAATATGAACCAAATGCTGGCATCATAACCAGCAACAATCTTACAGTTCATGATAGTCTTCTACACTCAGCTCTCATCTATTGGAACAGGTGCCAGGCAGGTTCTGTTTAGCTTGTAGTGATCAATGCAACTCAGCTCTGTCATACACAAGGAGAGATTCCTCTCTTCATTGTCCTTGTCTTCCTTTACGAAGACTGCTCCCCTTCGCCCTGCTCCTCAGCATCTATCACATCACAATGTTGCTGGAGTTTGTAAATGCCTGCTTCACGTATCTACTCTTTCAGTGTCCTAGCGTCTAGCAGACGTGGATGCCATAACTTCAACCGTCAAAGTGATACCGACACTGCCCACACTGGTCATTGTCCCCAGACACTTTCCAGTTTCATTTTGCATCTAAAGAACAGAAAGTGATGATAGGGAATGTAGCTCACGGTAAACCCTCACCATTCTGCCTGGTCACCAAGTAACCAAGCGATCTCCAAGTCACCTTTTACTTTGCTCCACCCAATGGCCCATTTCCACCCGTTCACCCAAATGGACACTCACCACATGGAACTTCACCTCCAACTATACCCCCATTACCCCTGAATCCTGACATTATATTTTAATTATATCCAGCCTCTTCCTCTACCCTCCACCAGCAGATGCTATTTTGCTGGTCACTAAACGGCCCTCCAACAGCCTACCTTGTTCTCTGATGTTGTTCCACATACCCCCAAGTACAGCTCCCATCATCATCTTTGTTTCTACATCTATAAGTGCTGTTGCTTTATCTCCTCCCTCACCTTAACTCCCATACCCTTTTGACAGTGAGCCTTCTGTTGCCCCTACAGGTCCTCCTTGCATTCCTATCAACAAGAAACGGACAGACCCCAGGGCAGTACTGGCCTCCAAACCTGATTGCCTTTATCAAGCAGCCCGTAGTCATGAGCGACCAGACCTCTGACTCGTGTTTATGACTCCCTGATTGCTGATAATTCATTCCCCTGACTGCTGGAACTGCCCCAGTCCGCAGACCCCAGACTGTAGTTAGACAGATCCCTTGTCCTTCAACAGCTCAATGAGACTGACTGTGGACAAGTCCCTGGGCTGTACCTATGACTGACGGTACTGGACTCCCTGAAAGATACAGGCCCCTCCTTGAACGAACTGAGAACTAGTTCCCACACAGATTCCAACCTGGCCCATATAGTTGAATAAATGTTCAGTGTGTTTGCTGCATAGACAGTTTGTGCATCTCAGTGTGCTCCACATAAATAAGACAACAATCCTCTAGACAGATCTCAAATAAACTGCCTCTCTGTGTGTCTGTGAGAAAGAACACCTCAACATGGCATGTGTGCTGTGAACATGCGGGCAGGCACTAAAAGAATGAATGCCAAGAGACCAAGACAGCAGCACTGAGATGCAGCCTTGTCCAGCCCATGAGGTTGGGTAGTGTCCATGTGCGCGCATTGTCCCTGCTGCATCTCTTCAATGCTAATTCCCGGTGTGCCTGCAATGAGAATCTGTGCTCCCTGACTGGCCTGCAAGTGGATCAAATAGGTGCCATCATGGTCATGAGGGATTGGCAAATATGCTAATGTCTGTGGATGACAAGGTGTATGAGACTGGTGGCCATGGATCATGTGCTGAGAAGCCGTTGCAACATGGAGGCTCCTCATAGTCAGTGATGAGCTGAAGTTGTTAGAAACCTGCTCTGACTTCCATATCGAGGATTCTCAGCATCTAGTTGTTCGGTGTACTTTAATAAACTATAAACCTCCATAATTATGTTGCCTAGTGGGAAACTTGCCTCACTGCTCAGGCAATAAATAAATGATGCACTGAGTTGCCTCAAAATAGGCATCAATGAATTTCTCACCTCATATTGCCACAACTCAAAGTGAGAAGTCACATCACACCAAGGTTATAGTCCAACAGGTTTTTTTTAAATCACAAGCTTGTGGAATGCTGCTCCTTCTTCAGGTGAAATCGGCCTCCACCAAGGACCTCAAACCGGACTCCTCTTTTCCCCATCCAAAACATAGAAACATAGAAACATAGAAGGTAGGAGCAGGAGGAGGCCATTCGACCCCTTGAACCAACTGTGCCATTCAATATGGTCATGGCTAATCATTGAGCTTAATATCCTAATCCCACTCTCCCCCCATACCCCTTGATCCCTTTAGCCACAAGAGCTACTTCTACTTCTTTATCAAAAACCCATAATGTTTTGGCCTCAACCACTTTCTGTGGTAATGATTTCCACAGGCTTATTACTCTCTGGGTAACGAAATTTCTCCTTGACTCAGTTCTAAAAGGTTTACCACTTATCCTTAAAGTATGAACCCTGGTTCTGGACTCCACCACTATTGGGACCATCTTTGCTGCATCTTACCTGTCTAGGCCTGTTAGAATTTTATAAACTTTTTTGAGATTTCCCCTTCATTCCTTTAAATTCCAGTGTATACAATCCTAACTGATTCAACCTCTCCTCATATGAGAGTCCTGCTATCTCAGGAATCAATTTGGTAAACCTTTGCTACACTCCTTCTAGTAAGAACATCCTTCCTCAGATAGGGAAACCAAAACTGCACACAATATTCCAGGTATGGCCTCAACAATGCCTTGCATACTTGCAGCAAGATACCTTGTTCCTGTACTCAAATCCTCTCACTATGAAGCCCAACATATAGTTTTACTTCTTTACTAACTGCTGCACATGCAACTGGTGCAGGAGAACACCTGGGTCTTATTGAACATTCCCCTCTCTCAATTTACAGATATTCAATTAGCAGCCTGCCTTCCTAGTCTTGCTACCCAAGTGGATAACCTCACACATATCCACATTATACTGCATCTGACATGCGTTTATCCACTCATTCAGCCTGTTCAAATCACACTGCAACATTTCTGCATCCTCCTTACAATGCACCCTTCCACCCAGCTTTGTGTCATCTGCAAAGTTTGAGATATTGCATTTAGTTTCCTCATCTAAATCATTAACACATATTGTGAATAGCTGCGATCCTAGTAACGATCCCTGTGGTACACCACTAGCCACTGCCTGTTGTTCATAAAAGGACCTGTTTATTCCTACCCTTTGTTTCCTGTCTGCTAACCAAAACTGTATGACATCATCAGTTTGAATGGAGCTAAAGACAGGCTCCAACATTAACCCTTTCAGTTTCTGAACTTATAGAACAGAACTGAAACATGATTGCATGAAGCAATTTATGTTTTTTTTAACAGAGTAGAGGATGTTGATGAATTGGTTGTTTCAATATCCTTAGCAATGCAGTTTTTCCGAGTTTGCATTTGTGCTGTTCTAATAATTCTTATTGTAAGCTTTCTGGTGGAATGCAGTGGTGCCACTGGCAGTGCAACTGCATGTGTGGTGAGTGCACCCCCTGCAGCTGCGATTATAGCAAATACAGCCATGAACAAACCAATGGTGCATTTCCTACATGATAACGGTGACCACACTTTGAAGGTACTTAATTGTCTGAAAGTGCTTTGAGATGGTTGGTGGATGGAAAGAGCACTCTTCAATTGCAAGTCTTTCTTTGTTTCCCTTCTCACACTGATGAGTAGCTTGAAATAATTTACAAGGTAAATGTCAAGATGAAATGAAGCAATCCAAAAGGACAAGGAAACTGAAGGAACAGAGAGAATTTGCATGTGAAGGTAGTTTTGTAAAAAAATTCAAAGGGCAAGAATTTCTTAGTTCCAAGGTTGGCAGTTAATGATGGAGTGAAAAAAATAAATGACAAGCAGTAAAGTGGAACATGTGGGCTGTGATCTGGGTCTGGAGCAGATTTCCAAAATAGGGTGGGACAAATCTCTCAAGAAATTAAAAACATTAAAAAGCAAATCGCCCACAACAAAAAAACTTCTGTCTTTATTTTAAATAGCTCTTGGATCAATTTTTGATTTCTAAGATCATCTTAGCAGAATTTCTCAAAGAGAAAGGACTGAGATTTATGCTGCCTGGAATTTACAAAACTAGTCATTTGCTTCTGTTCAACATTTGACTCATTTTGAAGTGTAGTGTGTGAGCGTGGCTCCAAGTGCATCTAGCAAGACATCCTGAGAAAGTCAGGGTCTGCTACCATAGAAATCAGGGCTTTGCAGAGGGAAATGTGTTGTCCCTTCCATGCTCAAAAGGTCTATTAAATCAGTTGAAAAGAATGATGAAATCTTGTTTCTTTGACAGCCCTTCAGAAGCCTGTGGCTTCTACCACTGAGGAGAAGTACAGAAGTTTTGTGAGAATGCTACCATGTGGCTCAATATGGGGTAGAAAATACTTATGCATGAGTTATGAACAAGAGTGTTGTATAATCTCCATCTCAGCATTCAGCTTTGGGAAATACTCAATCTGTTATCTACTTCTGGGTCTTACAATCCCATTTAACAGCATAAAATGAAAGGCCCTACCTGGCCTGTGGTCTATCTACACACATTTTGTGTCTGGCAAAAAAACTTCCCAAAGCCTGCCCACTATCTGTAGGGTACAAATCAGGATTGTGATGGAACACTCCCCACTTGCCTGAATGAGTGCAGCTCCAACAACACTCCCCAAGCTTGAAATCATCCAGGAGAAAGCAACCCACTTGATTGACACCTTCTCCACGCTATCCACTCCCTCCGCCACTCATGCTCAGTAGCAGCAGTGTGTACCATCTACAAGATGCATTGCAGAAATTCACCAAAGCTCCTTAGACAGAACTTTTCAAAAACAGAACCACTGCCATGTAGAAAGCAAAGGCAGCAGATATATGCAATTTCCCCTCCAAACCACTCACAATTCTGACTTGAAAGTATATCGCTGCTTCTTCAGTGTTGTTGGGTCAAAATCTTGAAATTTCCTCCCGAACTCCATCGTGGGTCTAGCTACAGCACATAGACTGCTGCAGTTCAAGAAGGGCAACTGGGGATGGGTAATAACTGGTGGCCCTGCCAGCGATGCCTGCATCCCATGAATGAATAATAAAAGTACACAAATAAAAGCATTGTTACAACCTTGGAAAAATTAACTGTGCAGAAAGCACACCTTCAGGAAATGTGTGCTACATGCAGCCCATCAGTGATTCTCAAAGAGGCCGCTTGAGGCTGTCACCAAAAGATAAGTTTAAAAGCTTCTCACCTGAATGTACAGCTTGAAAGAACATTAGTGCTTTCCAAGTTATGCTGCAGTCCCTCCTCTTGTCACCACCACCTTCCTTCACTTGAGTCCCCTTCCTGAATGTCCAGCCTACTTGAATACATTACCCCTCCAAAATCTATAACCTACAACCTTTAAGTTGCTTCCTTCATACTGATAGTCCTGTTGCCTCACATCTCTAACTTTATCACTTCCCAATTTTCCTAATTGTCTCACAGTTTGAAACACCCACCAAATTCCCAGTCAGCCCCTGACCTTCCCCATTTTCCCCCTCCCTCTTAACAATGTCATTCCTTTCCCAATTGCCACTTCCCCTCCTGCTCAACCACAACCACAATATTCTTTTTCTCTGTATCCATTCGTACCTATCCGGGATATTTCATGATAGTAGCAATGGCCCAAAATACAACACTGATTTGTTGGGGAGCTATCTAACATGTAACTGTGCCTCAACTGTCACATTGAAATAGGCCCAATATTGGATGTAACTCAGGCCTATTTATTTATTCTTTTGCCCAGTTCATGTCAGCAGGCTGGCACAAAGAAATTTCTAGCTCCTGACCTTTTCTCATTCTCAAGCTCAAGCTGCCTTTACACAAGGGAACAAGATCAGACATTTGAACTGGTAAATAATTTCTGTGATAAATAGTACCAGCATATGCTTTGGATATTATCCTAGAAGGCAAGTAGGTAAAGAATTTCTTGCAATTCCACCAAATTCACATTAAACCATCTGATTCAATCCCTGCTGTACTGAAAAATGTGTTGGTTTCTGATTGCTGAGTTACATGCTTTAGGAGCAGATGCACTTGGTATTATTAATGACACTCCATGACAGACTCACTAAAACACACTACAGGCAATTTCAGGGTGGCATTTTTGGAAATGAAGTCAGTGTTTGTATTGAAACAACCTTTATCGGTCTACTGTGTTAAAATGTTTGACTGTTGATGCATTGTGATAAAATGGGAATCTTATCTGCAAAATTAATCTTTTCCTCTTAAATTGTGGCATCCAACCGCAGAACATTCTGAACTTTAAAACATACTGAAAGATACTAATTCCTATTTATAATACTTATTAAAATGTTTAAAGTTCAGTTAAAAGTTATAAGGGAGTTAAAAGCATCTAAAAATATGTAAGTATTCTGACATTGGTGACATCTTTATAGTCACTGTGCCCATTGCTTATTCATTGCTGTTATTCATAGCTATTAGTCTGTCACGGTAATTGAATTCAATGCAGTACATATTCATCATTAAATCTGCAGATGGAAGCAAGTTATCATACTCACAAAGTTAAATACTTCCTTAGAACATATATTCTATTATAAACACTTGGGAACGCAGAGGAACTGTACTAGATCACAGACCTGTAGGGCAATTTTTCTCTAAAGTCTTCTTTAAACTGGCCTATGATTTCTACTTCCCTCTCTTCTCTCGGACTTTTCAGTTAACTTCCATAAATTTGGTGCAGATGATGCAGTTTTTGCCGTGATTTTCACATTTGCCCACTTAGAATATGAGACATTGGATCTCTTAATATTCTATGTCCATAGACCAGCAGCCGGGGCACCGGAGTCAAGCATGACATCCTCTTAGGTAAGCATGCTCAGTGCGTGAGCCTGCATTGGCCCCATCACAGTGAATAGGTATTTTGAGTGTCTTCTTTTTGGCACATCAAAGGTTATTGTGGAGTAAGGTGTATCATATTGGTAAAGGTAGAAGCTTGGCTTCCAGCACGAAGCAAGAAGTGGCATAAATCGGTCTTTTTCAGGTTGGCAAGATCTAACATGTTGTGTGCCACAGGCATCAATGCTGGGACCTCAAGTGCTAACAATTTATGAAGTTGATGGTTTAG
>NC_063356.1:33031101-33044428 GCF_021869965.1 Rhincodon typus | reverse complement strand
CTGCTGTGTTCATCCAGCTCTATACCTTGTTATCTCAGATTCTCCAGCATCTGCAGTTCCTACTACCTCTGTTGTGAATTATGCTGGTTCTGGTATCATAATCACATTTCTCCCTATCCACCTTAAAATTGTACAAATAGTGTTGGGAAGTTTATACTCTGTTTGTTAGATTTGAGTAGGTTTAGTGTATGGATAATTTTAAAAGGATATCTTATAGGCTTCTGTCGATGTACTAAGAATAAAAATATGCCTGAGGAATGAGGCAGCTTCTTATTAACAAAATAGAAATCTATTGATGGAGGGCAAAAACATGGTTCATGTATTTTGCATTGGTATTTATCAAAGAGAAGAATTTGTCAAAAGTGTGGTAAATGGAGAGGTTAGTGGTTTTTATAGGCTGGGATAAAATTAGATAGAGAAAGCACCAACAAAACTTATGTTACTTCAAGTGGTTAAGTCACTTCATGCAGTAGCATGTATTCTAGGTTGATGAGGAAAGTAAGGGTAGGAATTTTAGAACTTTACCTTTGATTTTGCAATCCTACATAGATACAAGTTACCAGATTATCGGAAGGTTGAAAATGTTACATTCTTGATCAAAAAAATGTTTAAAAAGTGTCAATGTCAACTTTTAGAAACTCTGAGTAGAATACATACAACGTCTGAATGACATGGGCTTAATGAGAAAGTTGAGGGAATATGGCAAGAATGAAGAAAATTAGATTTCCTGATGTCAAGAAAAGATGCCCATTTTCTCTTAAGGTTGCAATTGCTGGATGAGAAGCTTGCTAGTGAGCAGAGAAGGCCCTGTTGGCGTGCATTAACAACTCATTATTACCCAATCTCACCTGTTTTAAATGCAGGCTGTTATTGGTGAGAAACTAGATCGTGCCAATTCCTGCCTTGAAGGCCACAGAGGCTACCTGCCAGCTGTAGATCAATGGATCTTCTCCAGGCCTCCACTTTGGATAACGTTCCCCAACACCTCAGGGTATGCTCCATGGTCAGTGACCGCTTCCACCCTCCAGCCACGTAAGTCGACATCGGCAAAGTACCAGCATCAACTTGGCATATCTTGAATTAAATTATAGCACAGTTCAGCACTTCACCATTTCACTTCATAGTTCACCAATACCTTACATTGCAACACTGCTGTCAGATCACTTCACACTCAGGGATAGGTACTCATCCCATGCATCAGAACAGGGTGGATCTCAGAGTTCTTAGCTCACATTCCTAGTGCTTGCTCTTCACTTACTTGGATGCTCACAGCATCTCTGCCTTCCTTGCTTTTCAGAGCAGACAAAATGCCAGGCAGCTTGTGATGCTTGCCAGCATTGAATAGTCAAGGGGTGGACATGTGACAAGGGGTGGCACTGTGCAATCATGCACTTACAGCATGTGACAACAGCTTATGTGGCAAAGAAACTACTTAAGCCAAACGGCTGTGTATGAAAGTCTAAAAGGAGTATGTCTGAGTTCAGTCAAGGGGGCTTATAGTCTGTCAAGGGGCTTGTCCGTCCTCATTCTGGAAAGGTGATGAGGTGTCTTGAGTGACTGAGTATGAAGCTCAGAGGGCATGGAGTGTCAGTAGTTTAGGGTGAGGGGGTGGGTGAAAGCCATTGAGGTAAGATGCTGCATGCAATAGTGAGAATGCTAGTCAATAAGCATTGATGGGAGGTGGGTGCAGCAGCAGATTTAGAATCTGTGTGAGATAACAAACAGAAGGTGATGGCACTTACCCTTACCGAGTGCATGAGGTCATTAACGTTTGTTGCCTGTAAAATATTTTACACACACACTTTGACCAGTTTATTATTCATAAAACACGTTTACCTGGGTTCTTTTTCTGTATGATACATACAAAGGACTGTGGTTCAAACTTAGTTTTATTAAAACACTCACAAGTTAAAGAAAACAACTCTTATACAAATTAAGTTAACTTCTTCCAAACTAGACTGACTGTTTAAAAAAAAATCACTACTGGCTCTGGTGAACTTGATTGGGCTGCTGGATCCAATTCACTGAGCTCTGTCGATACAATACTCAGGGTCTTCTTAGTGCAAAGGTGGGCATTGCATGGTGTCTTCACTAAGAGGATGGCCACTGGTGTTCCTTCTTATCCTTTATTTCTCATTGAGTTATGCACTTTAGTAACATCTACAACAATAGATTTTAAGAATATGCTCGCATTTTGGAGAAGTTTTCATTAAATGTTCATTTTGTTGTGTAAAGTTGCTTATCTCACTGAGTTATTGCGCATCCCTAATTGCCTAGAGTATGCAGGTCGACCACATAGCAGTACGTCTGAAGACAATATAGGCCAGACCATGCAAGGATGGGAGATTTGCTTCCTTAAAGGTCATTAGTGAACCAGATGTCATTTTTTTCCCAAAAATCAGCAATGGTTTCGTGGTCATCATTAAACTCTTAATCCCAGATTTCCTGGCATTACAAAATCCCATGGTAAGATTTGAACCCAGGTGCCCAGAATATTAGCTGGATTAATGGCCCAGATAATACCACTAGGCCATCACCTCCCCTGACCAGCTTGATTTTGATGAGGTAACAGAGGGATAACTGAAGGAACTACAGTTGCTACTGCATTCATGAACTTTCAAAAGATCACACAGTGCACTTGTTAGCAAATTTGAAGTTCTTTGAATAACATAAATGCAAGATAGGCTAAGCAATAGGAAGTGAGTAGTTGCTTTTCCAGCAAGAGGGATGTATGTATGGCATTGCTTAAGGTTCAGTCTGAGGACCAATGTTGTTTATACATTAATTACTTAGACTTGTGTGGTAATGTTTGAGATTTGAAGATGACATGAAATTTGTAAATGTAGTAAACATCTGGGGAAAAAAAGCTTCAAGGGGATATAGAGAGGCTGGTAGAATGAATGCATGATTGACAAATGAAATTCAAAGGAGGGAAGTGTGTGGTAATACATTGAAGTCTAAAGATGACAACAGACAGTACATGTTATATGGAACATTTTAAAGGGAGTTTAAGAAAGAAGACATTTTGTGGTGTCTGTATGCAAATCTTAAAAGGTGTAAAGACAGGTTCACAAAGCAGCTTACAAAGCATTGTATGTTTCTGAGATTTATAACATAGAGTACAAAAACCAGGAAAAAATGCAAAACTTACATAACACACTAGTTTGGCCTCAGATAGAGTGTTATGTCTAATACGAGGCACAAATCTTTAGAAAAGGTATACAGACTTTGAAGAAGTTACAAAAGAGATTTGCAGCACTGTTTCTGGAATGAGGAATTTAAGTCATGTGAATAGACGAGAGAAGTTGGGCTGGTTTCCTTATAGCAGGGAAAGCTAAGAGGAACTTTGATGTAGCTATTTAAGATTGTGCATGGTACAGATTGAGCAAATTAAAAGAGACAATTTGCCACAGTTGAAGGGTAACATCCAGAGGGCACAGATTTAAAATGATTGCCTAAAGAACTTGAGCCAATTGAGGGGAAAAAATATAATGCATCAGATGGTTCAAATTTAGAATTCATTGTTTGATAAATTTGTGGATATAAGTTCAATAGTAACCTTCAAAAGGAAATTGGATAAATATGTAAAGGAAAAATTCAAGGAAAAGAATGGTGCCTGGCGCTAAGTTGAATAACTTTTTGAGAGAGCTGTCGCAGATTTGATGGGCTGAATGGCCTCGTTCCGAGTTGTAACATTCCACAAATCTCGAAACAAAGAACAAATTCCTGATCAGATTTCTTCTCTCATCCCCAACTAGACATTGTCTGTTCCAGAAGTTAGCCCAGTTAGCAAGAAAACCAACAAAGTTCACTTGATATAGATGGAAGGGACAGAGTCGGAACAAGGGCTTGATTTGAATTCCAGGAATCAAAGGGGAACTGAAATACTCCAGAATTAGAGCTGCAAAGCCACTGTGACCCACTGTGTTTTTTAAAGCATTCTATCTAAACTCAACAAGCAGCCGTCCATCAAATGAAATAAAAATTGATTCCAAATGTGATCCAATGCAAAACAAAATGATTCAACTATGTCTACTTCATAAAAATGCAATTTCTATTCCTTTTTCAATAACAGTGAACAGTTCAGTTCAGTTTGTACTCTGCTGTCGAAGCAAACAATTTCAAATCGGCACGTCAATTCAAATGCAGATCATTCCAGTGCTCTTCATCTGGAATGGAATGGCACCACTGAGTTAAATGCTACACACTGTGCACTTAACAAGACCCCCCTTCCTCTCATGGATGTTGGCCAGGTCTTATGAAACCCTTGGTCCATGGGATAGGGAATTTTCTTTTTACAAAAAAAAGAAGCATGTTCTTTCTTGTAGCATAAACAATGACATCATTCATTGATCACAGGAAGCAAAGCAATGAGAAAGATTTGTGGGAAATCTTTGAAAATGATCTCGTTCAATCCTGACAAAGAGCTGCCGTGAAAAGATGCACTTGCTCAAAAGCTGCTTTTGCCCTGAAACCAAAATGAGGCAAAACAGGAAACAGCGCATCCCTCAGATGTTTTGTTACAATAGTTTGTCGACTGACAGATGTGGGTCATTCAGCAGACTGGTTAAAACTTGCAGTTTCCTGACATGGGTGGAAAGGATCCAACTGAGAACAGTGAGGTTAGTTTCAACTGCCTTAATAAAATGTGGGCTGAGAACAATGACAATCAAAATTACAAGCCAATATCAAGACCATCACTTTTTTTTCATGCAAATCATTAGGATGTCCAAAACTTATGTTTTGCATTTATTTATGTGTCATCTGAATAGAACAAACTAGCAATTCTACTTGGTGACTGTATGGATGATGTTAAAACTGAAAGAGGTCAACTACAATTCAAAGCAATTGTATTTTGGAACTGAGTTTTTAAAGAAAGATTCATTCACAGAATGAACTCTGATGATGGCAGTTAAGAGTCAACCATATTGCTGTGGGTCTGGAGTCACATGTAAGCCAGACTGGAAGTTTCTTTTCCTAAAGGGATACTGGTGAACCAGATGGGCTTCCCCCCACCCCCCGCCACCCCCAACAATTGGCAACACTTTCATTATCATCATTAGACCCCTAATCCCAGATCTCTTTTTTTGTTTATATTGGATTCAAATTCCACCATGATAAGATTTGAACCTAGATTCCCAGTTTCTCTGGATTAGTATTCTAGCAACAGTACCACAAGGCTATCACCTCCCGTTAAATTTTGTTTTAAATAACAAAGATAAATTTGGTTCTGCTCCAATCTCAATACTACCGAGTTTAGTTTTATTTTTAACAATTCACTTTGCACTCTAAAGTCATAATTACTACTTTTATTAACTTTTCACTTGCTCACATGAAACAAGGATTACTCTTTGATGGAAATATTAATCCATTATCTTTACTCGCAGCCCCCTGTCACTCCCAGGCTGCCAGATCTCAAATTAAAGCCAATCTCAACTCCATATGTTGCTTTGCTTCTTATGTGCTGAACACACTCTGAAACATCATTCTGGTCCTATCTCTGGCTGGTACTTGTGTAAATGCTATGCAATTGCATCTCCTGGAAGAGGCAAAAATGAATAAAACTATCAGGGACAAATATCTAGAAAGGTTTACTCATGCTTCTAAGAAAACAGAAATAGTCCAGGTGACTGTAACTTTTGCATGGTGTTTCAACTGCCTTAATAAAATCTGGGCTGAGAAATTGGGACTATTTGCATACCCATTTTTGTGGGTGCTACAAGTGCATTGAGAACTGCAAAATGGCATGAAACATGCGTATGTATGTTTTTGGTAAAATTGTGCTGAGACCATCAGCTTGTTGGCTGACACAGGTTCTCAAAATAGGGAGAAAATGATGATAATCAAAGTGTGACCTTGATTGAATGCCAATAGTGTTATTTTGGAGCTAAATACTTCAGTTAATGGTCCGTCATACCTCTCACAATTGGACAAATGTTTAGAAAAGGGCTCCTCCCCACCAGCTGGGAATACAGAATGGTTTGGAGAATGAACAGAAGAGCTCAAATTACAGGAAGAGGGCAAGGGGTGTGGAAATGTGAAGGAGAAACAGCCTCAGGACCCGGAGGTTCAAGGAGCAATTCTACGTGAATCTCAGCAAGGAGCAACGGCTCGGATTTTACGATGGCCAGACAGTCGTAATTCCAATGTAGGTGGGAGTTGTGAATGGGCCTACAGAATCCTCATGGCAAAAGATCCTGAAGGAGTTGTCCAGGAAATTAAAGATTCTTCCGGGGAATTCATCTATGCCAGAAACCCTCTGAAAATCTCCAGTCAAATCAGAGAATTCAAAGAGTTCCAACGAAATTAAGTAAAATGGATACTCAGGAAAAGTTAGACTATTCGATATATAGTTAAGTTCCTGAAAAACAATTCAACAGACCTTCATACCTCACCTGCCCAGTTATACCTCCCTCAGCCCCTGGGCCCTGACCTCATATCCCCACCGTGCTCCGGATCTGGTTCTCCCCTTTCACCCACTCTGGACTTGACTCCTCTCACAAGACCCAATCTCCCTTCACCTCCCAATACTGGAACCCTCCTTTAAGCCTCCCTATCACTCAAATATTCCTCTCCTGCTCAATTCTTCCTCTGCTGCTCCAAAACCGTTGCTCCTTCCCCTCTTCTGGATTGACCTCTCTATTTCCGCCAATCCACAACCCTAAATCTCTTTGTCCTCTCCAGAGCCAAATCCCCTTCCCCCACCCTCCTACTCCCATTCTGGAACCAATCTGCCTCTGGACCTCACTGCCCAACCCAGCGATCCGAACCCTCCTAGCCCCCACTGCCAGACCATTCCCTCTTACTCAGCACCCACCCACTAGTGCCTCTCCCAGACCTGATGTATCACACCCATCCTGACCTACCCTAAACTCTGCATCACTTATGTGGCTCCCTTGCCTCCTTGCATCCTACCTACCTGACACTCTACCCCTTACCCAAGTGGCACATTACACACCTAGCATCCTGGCACTGTACTCAGCTGACACCCTCCTAATGGTCCTCCCTACCCTGCCAGCACACTAACCTCATATTATGTATTTTCCATTTGATAGCAGCTGTCAATGTAGCTGCCTGATTCTGGACCTGTTAAAACAGTAGCTGTCTGCTTTGAAAAGGGACCATGATTTGCCTTTCCCTGGCAGTTCTGTACCCTGAAAGAACTGTCAGAATGGAAGTACAGCACCAACAAAAACACAAAGTGCTGCCGAAACTCAGCAGTTCTGGCAGCATTTGTAGAAAGCAAAACAGAGCTGATGTTGCAAGTCCAGTGCCCCTTCAGTGTAGAATTGACTTGTGGTGCCCACAAAATACGTTGCATACAATCAAGGACGTTCTGCATCCTGGAAAAACCTGCATGAATGAGATTGCTACTTCTTGGAAAATTCATCCCAGTGTACCAAATTTCTGTGCTTCAGGACAGATGCCCTCAATGAAACCTGTTACCTGTTGCAGCCACAACTACAACATTACAGATGTCAACATCCCATTGCCTGGTTTCTTCCAAGCCGGAGATATTTGCAATATATCGAATTTTTCCAATTACTTTGCGTATGGGAGAGTTTTGGGGTTCTCTATTGAATTCTAGCTAATTACATTTCTTTTTCCCTTGTTAGAAAAAAAGCAGATGAGTAAGTGCATTGCTTCACTGGGGTTGCAGGTTTTTCCGTGGCACAGAATGCTCGTGACTGCACACACATCATTTTGTGGACACCAAAATTCAATTCTGCCCTATACCATAACCATAAAGGATGCCACTCCTACAACATCCAGCTGGTGTGTGACCACAGACAGTGACTCATACAGATCAATGTCAATATGCGCAGCCATGAAACGTTTATGCTGTGGAAATTTGTAGTCTCAGTGCCATCTGAACAGTGGTCCAGAATTTGCTGTAACCAGTCAACAAGTCATACCTGTGATGTTAACCTTGTGCTTGACAGGTTCATCGCCATGCTATTCTGCACAGTATGCTTTTGCAATGAGCTAACACTGACACAGTGATTTCTAGCAAGTATTTTAGACATACTTGAACATGTTATGGATCCAGATTGTCAAAAGCATACTGAGGCTTGAAAATTGACTATCTAAATTTCAGTGAGTTTATAACTAATTTGCAACGCCAGCAAATACACATAAACTTATACATGCCAATGGTGAGATATACAGTGAGGTGCCATTATCATGAAGTTAATAGTAGATGGCGTATCTCAAATAGTAATGTTTCAATGTCCATGTTTAATCACATATCCTTTTTCCCTTAAGTTGCTATATGATTTCTACATAAGGGGAAAGCGCTGCTTCTTTGAAAGCAAATTATGGGTCAATGCTAGCATCAAATAATGTCAGATGTGCAAAGGAACGCTAACTGTGTTCATTTAGCAAGCATACTGGGTTTATCAGATAATTGAAACTCGGAGCTCAAATTCAGATTCAACTGTATAATTGTTACCATAGGGCAGGCACAGCTCTTAGTTAGGAACAAAATAATAAATTACAACAAAAAATTGAAGTAGACATAACCACTTAAGGTTTGGAACAATACTTCTTCTCCAGAATAAAATGGAGCACTGATCATGGATAGGAATTTAGGAGGCAAGATAAAAAAGTTTTCCATAAGAGGAGAAAAGATGCTCTTGTTATGGACAAATGTGTTTAGGCCAGTTACATTGTTACTATGTATAACTTAATTTTTCAAAAATTTCATTCAGGTTAGTAGCTTGTACAGAATTTGTGAAATATGAACTTGAAGGATTAAATAATAGCTCTCATCTATTAGAATTTATTTGCTATTATAATTCAGTGTTCAGATAGAGGAATGTTACATTGTAGAGGCCACATTGACAGCTTGGAAATTGAGCAACTAAAGAAACATATATATAAAACTAATTTTGTTGAACTGTCTAAATATTTGACAGTTCAGCTCAGCTGGATGCCACAGGAATGCATTATTGTCACCAGAGTCTCTGCCAGTAGTTTCGATGCTATGTGGCCAATTAATCAATGAGCGTATGCTATACATTTGCACCTCTGCTCAACCATGAATGCACAGTACAACCGCAGCCCTGTTCTCAACACTTCCCTCTTGGTCATGGATTTTTGTATGGGGACTACATTGTTTCAGTAGAAAAAATATTTCTGAAGTTGACTTTCTGAAGAGAGATATGTTGTGAACTTATCAGAAAAAAGATATAAAGAATGCCAAGTTTCAACTTGTATTACAGAGAAAAGGAGTGCTGATAGGTTAGCAATTCAACTGTAAATGGCTGAGATGTTGGCATAGGGAAATCAATGGGGAGCTATAGGCTGTCTATGCTTTTGCGTGATTAAAAAAAAGGAAGGCATGAACATCTGATTGTATTTGCATGATTTCAAGATGGAATGGGATATAGCACTTGATGGAACAAACTGTCGAGTTGGATGATCAATCATGGTCATAATGAAAGGCAGAACAGGCTCAAAGGGTCAAATGGTGTACTCCTGCTCCTATTGTGAATATTTCTGTATTCCTTCTGTTTGCAGAGGCTGAGTACCTCCACATGAATATACACGTATGAAGTATAAATAAGCTATATTACAAGTCTCAGAGATAGTAAAAACTGCCGATGCTGGAGTCAGAGATAACACAGTGTGGAGCTGGAGGAACACTACAGGCCAGGCAGCATCAGAGGAGCAGGAAAGTTGACGTTTCGGGTCGGGACTCTTCTTCAAAAATGAGGGAGGGGGAAAGGAGCTCCAAAATAAATAAAGAGAGGAGGATGGGGCTGGGGAAGGTAGGTGGGATGGTGGTAGTTGAGTGCAGGTAGGCAGTAGTGGGTAATGGTTAGTGGGATGGGTGAAACGGATAGGTGGGAGAGAAGATGGACAGGTTGTGTCAGGTCAAGGAGGCATGAATGAGACGGAGGGTTGGTCATGGGATAAGGCCGGGGGTGGGGAGATTTTGAAACTGGTAAAATCCACATCTAGGCCATTGGGCTAGAGGCTCCCAAGGCAGAATATGAGATGCTGCTCCTCCAGTTTCCAGGTGGCATCACTGTGACACTAGAGGAGACCCAGGATGAACATGTCGCTCAGGGAGCGGGAGGGGGAGTTGAAATGGTTTGCGACTGGAAGATGTTGTCGTTTGTCGCGAACAGAGCGCAGGTGCTCTACAAAGCCGTCTCCAAGCCTCCGCTTGGTCTCACTGATGTAGAGGAGGCCACAACGGGAGCAGTGGATGCAACAGACCACATTGATGGACGTACAGGTGAACCTCTGTCTAATGTGAAAGGTTTGTTTGGTGCCTGGGATGGAGGTGAGGGAGGAGGTATAGGGGCAGGTGTAACACTTCCTGTGGTTGCAGGCAAAGGTGCCAGTGGTGATGGGGCTTGTAGGGAGTGTGGAGCGGACGAGGGAGTTGCAGAGAGAGCAGTCCCTACAAAAGGCAGATAGGGGTGGGGAGGGAAATATATCTTTGGTTGTGGGGTCAGATTGCAGGTGGCGGAAGTGGTGGAGAATGATACGTTGAATACAGAGGTTAGTGAGGTGATATGTGAGGAAAAGGGAGATTCTGAATTTGTTTTCGTTGCGGGAAGGGGATGTGAGGGCAGAGGCCTGAGAAACACAAGAGATGCGGTCAAAATTTAAATTGCTAAACTGCTAAATTTAGTGACCAATATAATATTTCCATGGAATTCCTATACAGGGTCATCTTTACGGTTTATTTTTCAAGCTTATTTATCAACATTTTTATGACTTTAAGTAATTGCATATGGATTGATTTAGTTAAAAAGAGTTGCTGTAAATTATGTCTGTACCCAAGAAGTGTCAATTGAACTGTTTTATTTTGCACTCTGTAGTTATTAACCGCCATAAATGAAGAAAGTCAATCTGGATCAAAGCCAGAAGTGTGCAAAACAGCCTGAAGCACCAGCCACATGCTCAAGTCTGGGGGAAAGGCCTCACAGCTCAGAATCAGATATCCATCTGAATCTCCCTTTGTTAGATGTTTAAGCTGACAATTGAACACAATACACTGCTCCACAAATGTCCACCCTTTTTCAAAAAGATAAACCCAGCAACTACAGTTTTGGTGGTGGGAATGTATCTATTAATAATAAAATGAAAAATCACTTTGCAAAATGATTTAATTAAGGAAAATGAGCATCGAGTTTTTGATGCATATTCTTTTGAGGAATGTGGGCACCATTGAGAAACCAGCATCTATTGCCCATCCATAATTACCTTTGTGAACTCGGTGGTGAGCTATCTTCTTGAACCGCTGCTGTCCAATTATGCGGGGATAGCCCCCTGTGCTGTTATAAAGTTTTACAATTTTGACACAGTAACAGTGGTATGATTCCAAGTCAGGCTTTGTGGAAAATTTGCAGGCAGATGTTCCCATATGTCTACTGCCCATGTGCCTGTAGGTAGCAGAGGGAGCAAAGGTGCCGTGGTGAATTGCAACGGTGCATCTTGTAAATATAACACACGGCTGCCCATGTGCCCATTTTCTGAAGAAGGGTCTAGACCCGAAATGTCAGCTTTCCTGCTCCTCTGATGCTGCTTGGCCTGCTGTGTTCATCCAGCTCTACACCTCGTTATCTCAGATTCTCCAGCATCTGCAGTTCTTACTATCTCTGCCCATGTGCATCAGTGTTGTGTTTAAGTTGGTAATGGGGTGAAGATCAAGAAGACTACTTTGTCCAGGATGGTGATAAACTTCCATAATTTTGTTGGAACTGCACTGATCCAGGCATGTGAAGAGTATTCCATCACAACACTGCCTTGTGCCTGGTAAGATGGTGGACCTGCTTTGGGGAGTCAGGAGGTGAGTTTTTTGAGGCAGAATTCCCAGCCTCTGACCTGCTGTTGTAACCACAATATATATAAGCAGCAACTCCATAGCAATATGGTATGTCAAGAATTAATAGTAGTCATTTCTTAGTTGTGTGGACCCTCAAGGTCTTTTTGCTGTAGATCTTGCACATGTTGAGGTCAATGTGTTGGCACACTGACTGACATACATGGAACCTCAGAGAAGCTGCATGCAGCTTAGAGGGAACATTGGCTAACAGCCATTCTTAGTGCCCAATATTACAAATGTCATAAGGCACATCTTGATACATGTTCTTTCAAAAATCTCTATTCAAAAATCTATTCCATATTGGAGAGGACAAATACTATGCTTCCAAGACCTGTGATGGGAATGTACAGCAAGACAGGCTATGGCAGAATACGTCCTGAGCATTTTTCCACCTCTGCTAACCTGGGTCTATTAAAGAATTGGGATATTTAGCAAGCAAATTACAGACTATGTCTACTGGGGTGCTGGGCTACTTGAATGACATTTGAATTGTCACCTGCTAGCAATATTCCAGACTAATGTATTCCCAAATATTTGGTTCAAAAGATGGAAATAAATTAACCTGTCAAAAAGACACTGATAGAGCTTCTATCATATCAAAGGATCACCGACTGGTGTCTTTACATCTTATCTGGTAATTGAGTGGAATACAGTTCTATTCATAAATCTTTCTCCAAACATGCTGAATAAATTGTTTCTTAGAATTACCCTACAGCTACAAAGTAATAGAATTGCGTTTGTGATGAAGGTTCCTCAAACATTTTTCTTGTTAAAACTACTTCTCTTTTTAGAAGCACTTATATAATTTTGAGATGAAATGAAACCATATGTGAGTTTATGTAAGAATGCAGATGTGTTCAGTTTCACTGCGCAATTACATGTTGCAACAAATAATGTTGAATGACGTGATCTGTATGTTTTCCACTGTGAAAATATATTGTATTGGAAAGTTGTTTTAAACTCAGACATGTTGTTCCTGCCTGGAAGAGAACTATCTTTCTTTCTTTTGCCTTTTTCATATATTGCACACCATAATTACATTGAAACATAAAAGAAAGTGGTTTACTTACTTACTTATTTCCAGTTTCTGAAACTGTGTCTTCTCAGATGATCTCTCAGCTTTCTTTTTCTCTTCAACTGTCCCACCTAGTGGTCAATCTAACAACAGGCAAAGTCGAATCAGAGATAGTAGGAACTGCAGATGCTGGAGAATCCGAGACAACAAGGTGCAGGGCTGGATGAACACAGCAGGCCAAGCAGCATCATAGGAGCAGAGAGGCTGACGTTTCGGGCCTAGACCCTTCATCAGAAAAGGGGGAGGGGAAGGGGGTTTTGAAATAAATAGGGAGAGAGTGGGAGGCGGATAGAAGAGGGATAGAGGAGAGGATAGGTGGAGAGGAAACAAACAGGTCGAAGAGGCGGGGATGGGGCCAGGAAAGGTGAGTGTAGGTAGGGAGTTAGGAAGGGGATAGGTCAGTCCAG
>NC_063356.1:32950601-33030601 GCF_021869965.1 Rhincodon typus | reverse complement strand
CTCACTAACAATTGGCTGCGCAACCACTGAAGTCTGGGCCACTGGCCTCATGAGCTCTTGCCCTGGAGCTGATCACTGCACCGCTCGCTCTGCCCAGCAGTTTATGAACAGCCTAATAGTGTTTTTGCACAAGACACGCAAAAACATTAGTTTAACATGAAAATCAATACTAATAAGATGAAAATTGGCAGAGGTACATTTTCCTAGTTTTTTCAGAAGGAACGTCCCGTGCATTGATATAAATTGAGTAATGAGGCACAGTTTTGGGGAAGCCAGAGTGTAAAGCAGGCGAGTTTGATTGAAACTAATGTAAGATTAGGCTTGCATTTGTTTTAAACATGAGAGCTGTTGTTTTGTTTTTAATTTTGTTCAAGAACGCTTTGTCATTGTCATGATCAAAATTCTGACAATGAGAATTTCATTAGAAATTCCTCTCTTTAGGTTATTTGGAGCTTGTTGGGAAATGTGTAAAGACGTCCATTGGAACAGATGCACTGTTGAACACACCTGCTGTTACCCAAATTGAGGTTAAAACCAGATCAGCCGTGTCTCAAAGGGCCGAGTGGCCTACTCATGTTCCTTTTTTGTATGTTTGCACATCTTTAAGCCAAGATACTTCAATAGAAAGGCAATTGTAGGTTTGTTATCTTGTGCATCCCAAATTTTCTTTACCCTATCATTGTCGTTGGTGTACTTCAGCTGTGTAGAGCCTAAGCTGTGGAAATCCCTGCCTAACCTTTTGAACATCACTACCTCTCTCTTTTCCTATAAACTAAAGCTTAAAACCTAACATTTGAACTTATTATTTTGGTCAACTGTCTCCTTAAGTTACTCAGTGTCAAATTTTGTTTCACAACAACTTGTGAAATTTGTGCCTTAGACAGCACCTTCCAAACAGAGAACAATTTTGTCTAGAAGGACCAGGGAAGCTGACAGATGGGAACACCACAAGTTCCTCTCCAAGCTACTCACTATCCTGACATGGAAACATATCGTCATTCTGTCAGATGGACTGTGTCAGAACCCTGGAACTCCCTCACTATCAGCATTGTGGACCTGCCCGCAGCATATAGATTGTAGTGGTTCAACAAGGCAGCTTACCACCTCAAGGAAAATGAGGAATGGGCAATAAATGCTGCCCCAGCCAGCGATGCCAACATCCTGTGAATCAATTGACTTGGGAGGTTTTATTCAGGCAGAGGTACAATATTAACATAAGCTGTTGATGATTGTAAAGCTGGAAAAGTTATTAAGATAAAGTGGGTGATGTCATGGAGACTTGAACAGTAAGTTGAGAATTTTAAAATTAAGCTGGTGATGGGGTGTTAGTCAATGAAGGACTATGTGAAGGGAAATGAAATTCAGAAATCTGTAGAGGCCAAATCACTGAATATATTCAAGGAAGATACTGATACAGTTTTACATATTAAAGGCATTGAAAGGTATAAGGAGAAAGCAGGAACATGACATTGAGACGTAGGAAAAGTCATGATCATATTGAATGGCCCACTCTTGCTATTAGTTTCTATATTTCCATGTTAACAAGATGACTGCCCTGATGGGAGTTTGAATGCAAGGATTTGAGTTTCGAATGAGTTCAGCTTTCAAGAGGTTGGAAGACAGAAAAGGTTAAAAAAAAATTGCTATAATCCCAGGGAACCATAGGGCTGCTCACTCATTAGAGAGAGATGACTGGTCGAGTTTTAACCAGAGAGCCACCTTGTCTTAGGTGAGGGATAAGGTTGAGAAGGTGGATCCTTCAGTAGTCTGACTTAGAAAGCAATATAACAATTAAGCCTGAAAGGGAGGAAAAGAAAGCATCAGGATTTCAGTAACTGAGACAGCAGAGACATTGAGCAGTGTTGATGAGATTAAACAGCAGTCTACGTAATGAAGATGGTTTGATGCTAAATGCAATGTTGGTGGTTGGAGATAATGTTGTCCCAGTGTTCAATGGGAGGAAATCATGGTTCGTCCAAGCTGAGTATGGGGAAACTGGAGGGACTGAGAGCGGTGATGATGAGATGGAATTCATGTTGTCATATCATTGTAGTGACTTGTCATCATGTGTGGATCATTTCACCCAGGAGCAGCATGTAGATGAGATGCAAAATTTCTAAACTTCCTGTTAAAAGTTAGCTTTCAGTTTATGTTAAAATCATTGTGATATCCAGTAGTTGATGTGAATCATATGTTACAGGACCTGTTATTCAATCAAACTAATTTGGAATTAGTATTCTGCATCAACCTATATAAAATTTCAAAACAAAAATGTGCCTCAGCCAGTTGAGCAAGTCTTGAAGAGAAACCAAGTTTCGGGGTGTTGGCAAATGTGAGCAGATGACACTTAACTGAAGAAATAATCTTTGTAGAAATCATAAAATCAAGGCAATAGACAAGAACAACCATATTTACTGACTTAATCATTTTGATCACAGGATGTGGTAGTTGTTTTAGTTTCTTGGAGTATTTCTGCACTAGTTTGACTGGGTTATGATTTTAAATAAGATGATATCTGCTCTAGTCCCACTATTCCTGACCAGCGTTCAAAATGAATTATTCCTGTGACTGCCAGTTCATTGACATTATAAAATCAAAGTCCTACAAGTACATACAGATCTGCAATTGGACAAAATACTAACTTATTATCACAATACAAAATTATTGCATTTTGAGAATTTATTCTGAAAGTATTACATTTCATTGTATGCCTGAGTATTTTTGTTGCTCCAAATTTCAGGAAGGGCATGTAAAATGAAACAAAAAAGTAAAGTATTTATATGCCACTTTTCATGAGCAGGAGATTTCTCAAATGCTTTACAACCTAATGAACTACTTTTGAAGAGGCTTTAATGTAGGAAATGCAGCTGAAGTTTGCACAGAGCAAACTCCCAGAAACTGCAAGGTGGTTGAATGATGAATGAATGATCATTTATTGTCATTTGTGCTCTACAGTGAACAACACAGTAAAATACAGCGAAAAGCTTCAACTGTCACCACAACCTGATGCCATTTTGAATATTTTAAAAATAACAGGATAAAGCTGAAGGACAAGCTGTCTTCATTTCGCTGCCTCCTCTATGCGTCATGAGCCCTGAGCTGGCCGACCAATGACACCTCTACCCATTCACCGCCTGCATTGGACCCACCAATGTCGGAGTTGCCACTCTTCAGGCACTCTTTGTCGCTGGGCCCATGTCGCCAATGGACCACCAATGCCAGGTCCTGTGCTGGACCCACATTCACCCTGCAACCAGGAGACCCCGGTTCCACTGCTGCTGCCACTGCCTTATCAATAACCAGCAGCCCCCGATCTGGGCCTAAGGCAACCAGGAATCTTGTCTCTGAGGCCGCAGCTGCCTCGATGAAATCTGGAGTCCCAGCTCTGGGCCTACCACAACTAGGAGTCCCTGGGTCCACTGAAGCTGTGACCCTGTTGATGCCAGCATTCCCTGAGTCTGCTACCAGGCCAGGCCACCACATGACCACGACTCCAGTTCTGGATGCCCTCCTCCTCGATGTCCAGGAGGAAGATGAAGGAAAGGAAAAGAAAGAAGACAAAAATGGTGAGAAAGGAAAGGAGGAAGCCTGTATGCCGCCACATTGCTGCTGCTGCCATCTTGTGATCATGACCAGATAATCTGTCAGTGTAGAATTGATTGAGAGATAAATATTGACAGGACGCTGCTCGTCCTTGAAGTTGCCCCATAGGTACTTTTGCATTCATCCGAACAGGTAGGTGAGGCCTTGACTTAACATCTCATTTGAAAGCTAAACAGCGTCTTATACAGAGTAGCACTCCTTCCACACCGCACTGAGTACTGCAATGGATCGGGAGTAAAGAATCATAATAAACATTTAGGAGCAAAAGATTTGTGGCCTTTAAGTTTTTTTAAAGTTTAGGTTACTGAAAGTTTTTAAAAGAATAAGTCATTCCTTCAGCTACTTATCTCAAAAGTACACTTTATCCAGCAGTTGAAAATTGCCTCAAATGTTAACTTTGCATGGTAACTGATGTTGCAAAGCACCTACTAGCACTTGTCTCCAGTTTGTTTACCATCCAGACTGACTTGACAAGTTCAGGCAGCTGCACTCATAATTAGCATGATTGATTGATGGCAATTTCAAAAGGTTTAATGAAGGAAAAAGAAAACTCTCATCTATAATTGTAAAGATGTGAATGTTCAGAAATTATATGTATATATATTTATTTATATATTGTATAGTTCAAAGCGTTATATTTTCTTGTCAGCAAACAGGAATTAAAAAGCATCCGGTAGAATTAACACCCAGTGCACCGTGTGGTCTTGTGGTCATGATGAAAATAAGATCAAAAGTACTACCTTTTTCCTCTATGCTTCTGCCATATCTACTGTGCATGGCAACAATCTATCCAGACCTTCTTATGGAGGCATTTTTCAGAAGAAAATGTGTGACAGTTTGAAATATCAGCATGAGGACGTTCCATGATGACCACTGCCTGAAAGACTTGTGGTCAAAGGTGCTTTTCTGAATGTATTTTTCAATAAGGACAGGAAATATGGCACAGTCCAATGGACCATTCCATGACAATGTGGCCAGACCCATCCTTCACAACACCAGAAAGAGGTAGAACCTTAGCATTAATGACACTGAGGGTTTGTATACTAAGGATCTACACAGAGCTTGAAGCAGCCACACACAAAGGTGGACATCAGGCTAAGGGCAACATTGTTTATATTGTTCCCCTCTGTCCAGGGTTTTGTAGATGGCAACCCTGTGAATGGAGGGTTTGAGGTATAAGGAAAGATTGGATAGGCTGGGACTTTTTTCATGAGAGTGTATGAGTTGAGAGGTGACCTTATGGAGATTTATAAAATAGTGAAGGGTAAGATAAGGTGAATGGCAAGTGTCTTTTCTCTAGGGTGGGGGATTCAAGACTAGGGGGCATATTTTTAAGGTGAAAGGTGAAAGATTTAAAAAAGATATGAGAGGCAACCTTTTTACACAGTGAGTGGTTCGTATGTTGAATGAACTCCCAGAGGAAGTGGTGGATGTGGCTACAGTTATAATGTTTAAAAGACATTTAGATAAGTTCATGAATAGAAAATGTTTGGAGGGATATTTGTTTGCAGGCAGGTGGGACTAGTTTAGTTTGGGATTATAGTCAGCATGGACTGGTTGGACCAAAGGGTCTGTTTCTGTGCTACAATACTCTATGACTATGACTCTAACATGATCCATTTTTGACCTTCAGATAAAGTAAGAGATGGCTTGGGTGCCCACTGCAGCCCTGGCTCAGGAAATGGGCCAGAAATCCTCGTTATGTTCAGAAACACTGAGAATACCTCACTCCTGATGAGCAGGTGGTACCCACATCAGACAGGGAGGGTCACTCTCATGTGCCCAGTTTCTGCCTCATCCTGGCAAAGAAAGTCTGGAGAGAGATGAAATGTTTTTTGTTGAGGTTTATCTCGAACAGGTATGTGATGCTAGCATCTGTGATCTATGGGCTGTTCCTAGATAAAGAGACAAAGATCAACTGCACCTGGAAGATCATCAACTCAGTGAAAGATGCTCTTTGGTCTGCCTGAAACTTGCTGGTCTTCAATTGCCAGGAGTTGTTCTCAAATGAGTGTTGCAAGGGCACAGTGGGGAAAGGCAATTGTTTAAGGCCTTTCAGCCAAAATATACTGAGGGCCTACTAATTTAGAGAATCCTTTCCGCTGTTTGCTCAGAATGGAGTGCACATATTCAATGTCACGTGTTTTGTAATTGGTTTGAGACACAAGTGTACAATAGGCTCAAAAAAGAAAAGTGGCATGTAGTCACATACTTTGTAATCAAGTTGGAATGTTATGAATACTATTTTTAGATATTATAGGAATAACATATGATTTTGCAAAATAAAAATAAAATGTGTTCAGATTTCTTGGACACATGAACATTAATAATATCGAGATATCTGACGCTATTTTACTTGCTCTCAATTTCAAATTAGGAGACTACCTTGTCAAGCACCATCATTTTATGCACAAAATTGTCTCTTAACCTCCTAAAGATCATCAACTTAATTCCTCAACTCTAATTCCCATTCAAATCTCAACCTTTGACCATCCACAGTGTTCGAAGGAAACTCAACACAAGTGCCAAAAGCAAAGTCTTGGACAGAATGTCATGGTCTCAGAGGGGGCAAACTTGAATATAGCAGGGTCACTAACTGAGGGGGTGTGGTGACTCTCTAAAGCCTTGTCACCTTCTCAACTCCACCAGAATTAGGTCCAGGGTGAAAAAGCCCATGGTCAACCTTCCCACCCCATGGTCAATTCAGGCCCTTAAATGGACAATTAAGGATGACTCTAAGGGCCTCAGCCCAACGGTGGGTTAATCCACCTGCAAGTGAGCCTGTTTCCATGTGATAAGCCTGACAGGGCAACCTTTGCAAGTAGCCTGTCATCTTCAGAGGAATGTCCCTTGATCAAAGATGAACATAGGGCAGAGGTATATATGTTGAGAGCCAGTCCCTTTCATTTGCTTCTAACAACCCTGCCCAAAGACCCTCAACCACACTCCCCAACACTTACTTAATCCTTATTGCATCCTCCACAATCCTGGATGTTCTTCCACAAGCAGCTATAGTCTTCTCTGTGGCACTGTCAATTGCAACAGTCTCTAATTGGCCTCTCATTAGGCAGGACTTTCTCCCCCAAGATCTCAATTGCTGGTGAAAGTTCATCAGTGGCCTTGCTGAACCTCACCAGTGTTGGATTCAGTGAGCCTTCCCCAGAAGATGCATTGAGGATCTCTCACCAGTCACCCAGTTGCTGTCAAGACTCGCACCAGTTTAACACACTTCTACCCCTTGAGAATCTGAAGCTTTGTATCATTGACAATGGCTTTTAATTGCTTTAGAGTTTAACTATTGCATCCATTTTTTTGAAAACAGAGCAACCAGTAATATAGAATTAATCAGATTTGAGAAAGATGGTGAGCTCATTCAAGTTAGCATTGCAAACACTTCAGTAGAGCACAGTGCTTATGGAGGAATCTGTACCCTTGCCCCTTTTGAGGCTGACAAACCTAATTTTTTGAAATATGGAACTTAAAAATACAATACAAAGTAAATACTGTATGATAACTCTTTCAACCTATAACCTGTTCACAGACCAATCCCTCCCTCTCATTGACTCACTCCTTATAGCTTCCTTGCTTGACTCTCCCACTTGCTTCTTCCTCTCCCAAACCCTGCTGCTTGCTAATTCCCTATTGAATCCTCCTGCGCATTGCATCCTCTCCTGAAATTTTGCTATGAGTGATGGCTCAGTAGGAAGGAAAAACAGGAAAGAGTGAGTGGAGGTCTTACTGGGAGGGTTTTGGAATGAAGCATGAAGCTGAAGGGGTCAGAAGATGAATCAACCAGAGGGAGAAAAACAGATGTTGCTGGAAAAGCTCAGCAGGTCTGGCAGCATCTATGAAGAGAAATCAGAGTTACCATTTTGGGTGCAGTGACCCTTCCTCAGAACTGAGGGTAGCTAGGAAAATGTTGGTTTATATGCAGTGGATAGCATGGGGTAAGGGGGTAAAGAGTAAACGATGGATGGGAATAGAGCTCAAAGAGAGAGAATAACAGTTGGACAGACAAAGGAGTTGACAACAATCTGGCCAGAAGAGTGAATAGCTGTTAATGGAAACTGTTAGTGGCTAACAATGGGTAGTGTGTAATGGCAGACTATGTGATAACAAGGCCTGATGAGTGGGCCTGGCATCTAGGACATGGGAGAGTTCAGGCCCTAAAATTATTGAACTCGATATTGAGTCAGAGGGCTGCAGGGGTCCCAAGCAGAAAATGAGGTTTTGCTCTTCCAGCTTGCGCTGAGCTTTGCTGGAACACTGCAGCAAGCTTGAGACAGAGATGTTGGCCAGGGAACAGGGTGGTGTATTAAAGTGGCAGGCAACTGGAAGCTCAGGGTCGTTTTTGTGGGCAGAATGCAAATGTTCTGCGAAATGGTCACCCAGTCTATGCTTCGTTTCCCCAATATGGAGGAGACCATATTGTGAGTAGTGAATGCAGTAGACTAGATAATGTGAAGTGCTGATAATGTGTTGCTTCACCTGGAAAGTACATTTGGGTCCTTTGATAATGGGGAGAGAGGAGGTAAATGGGCAGGTGTTACATCTTCAGTGGTTGCAGGTGAATGTGCTGTGGAACACTGCGGGGTGTTGGGAGTGAAGGAAGACTGGATCAGGGTGTCCCGGAGGGAATGGTCCCTGCAGAAGGTGGACAAGGGAGGGAAGGAGTATATGAGGGAGAGTGGGGCAGAGAAACGAGAGCAGGAGACTTGGGCAGAGAGTTGAACAGAGTTCTGGAAAGTGCAAAAAATTCTTATCCATCAGTCAACAGCACATGACCGAACATGAATGAGCCAATATGGCATGATGCACACATCATGCAGTAAGGCTACCAGGAATGAAGATGCATGATGATACAAAACAAACATTGTGATATAATTTTAGGAACAGGCCCTATAAAATAAATGACTTTAAAATCAGACAGCATTAAGCATGATAACCTAAAATGGGAAATTACCATATTATGAGAAGAAAACAGATTGCCTTACTAATAGCATGGCTATGTTGTTTTAAGCTCATCACGCAGGCAAATATGACACCAAGAATGTGGGTTAACCCTCCAACAGTTCTCAAGAAGGAATGGATTTGGTGCCTAGGAAATAGAATTTGCAGCAGGGACCGAAAGCAACAGCTTCAGTGGCCATAGTATTTAGTTGGAGGAAATTTCTGTTCTATAGTACAAGATGTAACTTATAATACCACTTATAAGAGAAAGGACATTTAGATTTGTTGAATGATTTATGAAATATAAATAAGAAGCACTTGAAAAATAAAATGAGATTGCCTGCAACTGTGGAAATATGAATCTTTCATGGAAAATGCCACAAACATCTGTTAATGTACATATCCTTGGAAAAAATCATGTTTCTTCCTTATATGTCCAAATGCCTTGTTAGCACATTTTCAAGGGAAAGTTGCATATTATCATTAAGTTCGAGGTAACTCTAATTTAAATCACATGTAACGTATTTCCTGGCAAACATTTATGAAAGCTTTTCTGCAGGGCGATACATGACTTGTCTCATTTCAACCAGATTTCAGAACTCGTGCACAACAGAATAACATCATGCGGTGTCTTCAGAGCATTAGATACCACGATGAATTAAGAGAAATGTGTCCACTGTCCAGAGTAAAATATAATCAAAACTATCAATGTTAAGATCGAACTAATGCCGTAGCCATGAGTTAAAGAAAGTAACAAAATATGGTCTGATATCATTAATTCAGAGCATTTTTAAATCTATTTTTGTTGTTTAGGGATTTTTTTCTTGATTGTTTATCATGGGAATGGTTATCTGTTCTAAGAATGGAAAACACAAAGAAACTGCAGAGAAAAACTTTCTTTTGTGATAAACTTATGACATAGAATTGCTCAGGAAGAGCATAGGAGAAATATAATGTTCACAGCAGTGGACAGGTAGAAAGTGGCAAATTCACCCAGCACCCCTTGCAGCCATTCCCCCTCCCGCTTTTCCCCATGACCTGATTTATTGCTGATCCAGCATTTATCTGGTCTGTGTCTGGCTCCACTTCACACTCAGGGCAGCTGCCACCTCTGAGCATTGCCAGACCACCAGAGGCAGGCAGCTTTCCTTTGCTGGTCCAGGAACAGTGGTCACTGTTGGTTCTACACGGAGCCCATGCTTCAGGATCATCATTGAAATCCAAAAAGGACGGCATGCCTGTGTCTGTTGGTGATGCCCTGGTGAAGAAGGAAGTATCTCCTCCATGAACAGCCCAGATTTCTTCAGTGTGTATAGCTGTTCAAGTTAAAGGCGCTCTCCCTCACTCCCATTTAACAAGATGGCCACATCGAATGCAAGAGGTAAAGGGATGAGGCCCTCTGTAGATCTTACATTTCCACTTAGGGGGCTTATTTGTCTTCCAGATGGATGGATCATTCCCATTGTAGACTTAAGAGGGAGCAGTCAGGGCACAGTCTCCATCCTTCAACTTTCTGTCCAAATAAATGGGCCTCATTCTGCCCTATGAATTATACCATCTTTACATAGTCTATTCCAACAGTTTCATTTTATCTTCTCCATTATCTACAAGAGAGAACAATAATAGATTCAACCTCTAGTTGACGGGTGACTTGAGGTACTGATTCTCTCATTGTAACACTGCCTCATAAATCTGATAGAATTTTTAAGGACATGACGAAGCTGATTGATAAGGGTAAGGCTGTGGATTTTATCTATGTAGACTTTACTTAAAGTATTTGACAAGGTCCCTTACAGTAGGGTGGTCCAGAAGATTAAGCCACAATGGGATTCATGGTGAGCTGGTAATTTGGATACAAAATTGGTCATAAAAGACAGAGGGTGGTTGTGGAGGGGTGTTTTATGACTGCGGGTCTGTGACAGTGCTGTTCTCGCAAGGATCAATGCTGAGACCTCAGTTTCTAATTTGTATAAATGTTTTGGGTGAAAATGTAGGTGGTCTGATTAGTAAGTTTGCAAATGACATGAAAATTGATGGAGTTTGGATAGTGTAGAAGTTTGTCAATGGATACAGCAGGATATAGATCAGTTGTAAAGTTGGGTGGAGAAATTGCAGATGGAGTGTAATTCATATAAATGTGAGGTGATGTATTTTGGGAGGCGACATGGAAGAGGAACATATACAGTAAGTGGCAGGAACCTTAGGAGCATTGATATATAGAGGGATCTTGGGGTCCAAGTCTGTAGCTCCCTGAAAGTGGCAACACAAATGAATAATGTGGTAAAGAAGGCAAACAGCATGCTTGCCTTCATAGGTCGGGGCACTGAGTATAAAAATTGGCAAGTCATGTTGCAGCTGTATAAAACTTTAGTTCGGCCTTATTTAGAGGATTGTGTGCAGGTCTGGTCACCACACTATGGGAAGGATGTGGGTACTTTGGAGAAGGTGGAAAAGAGGTTTACCAGTTTGTTGCCTGGATTGGAGCATATTAGCTATATAGAGGGGTTGGACAAACTTGGATTGTTTTCACTTGAGCATCAGAGGCTGAGGGGTGACCTGGAAAATAAATCATGAGAGGCATGGATAGCTTGGACAGTCAAAGTCTTTAAATGTTTTCTATTTTAAAAGAAAATACTTCTATTTATGTAGCGACTTTCATCAGCACCAAGCCTTTTAAAAATGCTCTGTTGCAAATTAAGTACTTTTTGAAGTTGCTTTCATTGCATGAAATATGTCAGTCAATTTGAGCACAACAACACCTACAAACAACATATGATAATGGCCAGATAATCTAATGTTCTAATGTTGATCAAGGAGGAAATTTTAGCAAACAAACCAGGATTACTCCTTTGGTCTTCTTCAAAATAGTTCAACGGAATCTTTTACAGCTACCTGAGGGCAGATCAGGCTTTATTTTAACATCTCATATAGAAAGGCAGCACCTCCATTAGTGCTGCACTCCCTCAGTACAGCAGTGGAGTGTCAGCCTTGATTTTTGTCCTTAAGCCCTGGAGCAAACTTCTGAGTCAGAGGCTTGACATTTAGCCACAGAGCCACAGATGACACATCTTTATCAAAGAAGCAATTTTAATATATGAGCTAATTAGTGAGTAGAACTCAGTGACATTGATAAGCGTATAGTTTCTTCCAGGATTTACTTAAAGTAGTTTCTTCCAGGATTTATTTAAAGTAATGAAATCGCTTTTGAACTATGATGAAGATATCATCAAAGAAAAGGCTTTCAATAAGTGAAACTGTTCAGAAATAACATGAAATAACTCCACAGAGGCAAGTATTCCTAACACCAAGTCACCCTTTATTTACATGTGGAGAGTCCTTCACACTGATTCATCTCCATCAGAGCAAACAGAACCTCTGACAATCCTGCAGAGAGGCTGATGTTTCGGGCCTAGAGCCTCTCTGCTCCTATGATGCTGCTTGGCCTGCTGTGTTCATCCAGCCCTGCACCTTGTTGTCTCGGATTCTCCAGCATCTGCAGTTCCTACTATCTCTGACAATCCTGTTTATTTCTATCAGCCAGGGCTCCCCGATTGGACCAGGTTAACAGACCCAATCAAAGAGCTCAGATTCTATGAGATGCACCTGGCTGACCTCATTACAATTACTACATTACACTTGTTGTAAGTTTCAACAGAATTAACCTAAACTTTGTTTTGATTTTAACTATATTTACCTGTTGTATGCACGTTTGTGGTCTCCATCATTCACTAGTTAAATGTTAATGTTGACTACCATGTGTTATTTAATTTTTGCCTCAAATCCTGCTACCTGATATTTAAGATTAGATATTGGAAAGAAATTGTTTTGCAAGATTACAGTAATATGTTACAAAACTAATAAATATATAACAAGCATTGAAATATTATCAGGTACAAGACTGGCTCCCAATTTCAACCAACTTCCTTTACTTGGTATTTTTGCACAACCACAAATAAAGCTAAAACGCAATATAATCAGATATCATGGTGCAACGTGTGTGAAAAACGGTCCACTACAGTTCAAGCATGTGTACTGAAATAATGGCAGCTAAGGTATGACATACCAATTACAACAGTAACTTTCCAATTTAAAGATTCATAATGCATGACATAGTGCTGTCTTTAAGTACAAAGCCCTGTAAGTGCAGAACTAAACCTGTTTCAATCTCTGGTAAAAATGAAGGCAAGGGGAAAATTTGTTTTACTTACTTGACCTGTAAGAAGTGGATTGGTCAGAAATTTGCAAGGACCCCACAATTCAGAAATCCCCACACACTGGGGTTTAAAATCAATCAGAGGACTGCTGAGGAAGGGGTGTGTGAGTGGGGGTGGAGTTGAATGTTGAAGGTCTTGTGATGGTGAGGAGAAGAGACTGTGGGAGGGGCAGATCACTAATGCCATGTGCAATGGGGAAGCAGAGGCCTTTGTTCATTCCCCAAATCACACCGTATTGCGAGGGGAGTTGTGAACCCAGACCTAGTTTTTGCAAGCGCACTGAAGTCCGGTGACCTTTCCTCAGAACAGTTCTGAGGAAAGGTCACCGGACCCGAAACGTTAACTCTGTTGTTTCCTTCACAGATGCTGCCAGACCTGCTGAGCTTTTCCAGCAACTTCTGTTTTTGTTCCTGATTTACAGCATCCGCAGTTCTTTGGATTTTTGTTGTTAAACAATACTTACTTCAATTCCAAATCAGATATGAATGTGAAATAAGAGAGAAAGAAAGACACTATTAAATGAGTGAGATAAAAGTCTAATTGACTCCCTGATAAGGGTGATCATGAGTCTAATACAGGCACAGGGAAGATTTCTCTGCACTCTCCGTTTGCCAAATGATATATTCTTTCCATCAGAAAGAGTCAAAACAGGGTAATTTATAAATTGTCATTGCCACATTCACAATTTTCTTTATTCACTGCTCCCTTGTTATTGAAAGAAGATTAATGGAAGTGATAAGTGGCTGCACTTCCTACTCAGCAGCGTGTCTGAGAACTAATGAATCACATTGTGCATATTGGTTGTTGGACAGATCCTTTAATCCATGATTGCTGTGGTGTGAGCTACTAAACCTTGCATTCTTGGGCTTAATCTCCTCACTCATTAGTTCTGTCACAAACAAGCAAGCAAGAAAACCTCAGATGTTCGCAACTCAGTTTTCAAATGACAAACTGAAAAAGTAGGCCTTTGATGCATTGGCAAGTTGTGCTACTGTGTCTGAAGTGTAAAGTAACTAACCATTGCCTTTGCATCCGTGTGCCATTGGTAATCACTTGTGAATAGAGGAATTACTTAACTATCCTGTGCTATTGACAAGCATTGTATCTAACAACAGGTAGTAAAATCTGCAATTGCAATGGCTTTGTTTTGGGAGCCTGTGGCAGACATAGTGACTCCACATACTGAGTGTGAAATGGCCACCTGCAGGGTAAGGGGCTGAAACTTTTGATCTTGTGAGGTCTGACTTTGATGATCCTATAGCATAACACCTCAGAGGAAATGCTGATGGTGGTCTGAGGAGTGCGGCAGGTGGGAAGATGTCAAATGAGAATTAGCCCCATGCATACTGTCAAGGATGCTGCCATTGATGACGCTCATTGGAGCGGGAGCAGTCATATGTACTGTTACTGAATTGAAATGAACCATAACTTCCAACTGAGGTCTGGACATCATCCAAGTATGAGTGCTGCAATTCGTTAGACTGGAATTGGTTATGCGCTGCTTGTTTTTAAAGTGTGTAAAGAAGTAAAGATTCATTAAGATTAAGCTGTTGTCTTTGTTTTTTCATAGTGTTAAAATTCAAGTAGCTGTCTGTTTTCGTTAATCAATTATTACATCAATAAAAATAATGATTTTTTTCCCTTATGCACTTCCAAATTAGGTTATCAAAACATCTTAAAGCATTCCATCCAATGTTGCTAAACAGTGAGGACTGTTGATATGTGCACTGGATTTGAAAACAACAACAACTGGCATTTATATAGCACTTCATAGATCATAGATCGTAGATCATAGAATCCCTACAGTGTGGATACAGGCCCTTCGGCCTAACAAGTCCACACTGACCCTCAGAGTATCCACCCAGACCCATCCCTCTGATAACCCACCTAATCTACACATCCTTGAACACGATGGGCAATTTAGCATGGCCAATACACCTAGACTGCACATCTTTGGACTGTGGGAGGAAACCGGAGTACCTGGAGGAAGACCACGCAGACACTTCGAACAGAGAAAATGCTCTGTGGTGCTGTCATTCTTTGTTTTCTTCTACTGAAGCTAAAAGTTCGAAATTAGGATAGAGCTGAATTCACCTAAAGAATATAGTACCATTGTGGTGATTTACAACATAAGAAATCTAGAGGGCTTGCTCAATGATCTGGAGACATGAGTTCAAGTCTCACCATGATATATTGGGAAATTTAAACTAATTAAGTGGAATTAAAGGAAGAATGTGTGATTTCCTTCTAAAGCCCATGTGACTCCAAATCAAAACCAATGTGCTTCATTCTTAACAACCCGCTGAAATGGCCTAGGACGTTACTCAATTGTATGAACTCTGGCTCCATTAAATATAAAACTAATGATCATGTTTTCCTTGACATCTCCCTGCCCTGAGTTGGAGCAGTTCCTGCCCTTCAGGGTCAGGTCAATCGAGCTGCAGTGTCTTGTAGTCCTTGGCAATGTCAGAGCTCAGTAATGGGTGCTGCTGGGACTTTAGGTGGTCCCGATAGGAAGGCAGCCCTGGGTCCTGGACCGATATAAGTCAATGGAATTGACCATTGAAGAATCAGGCATCTCAGGGAGGGAAAATGGGGGGTGGGTTTTACTAGAAAAGAGGGGAGGAAGAAAGTGGTGTACAATTTTCTGGAAGTTGCTCCCACTGTGCATAGGGCATCCATCAAAAATTGTACCCACCTTCTTTTCTGCATTTTAAAAACATTTATTTTTAAGATTCAGGGCACTCATTCTTACCCACTTGTCCATGCCAACTGTATTGTGGCATGAGAAGACCAATAATGGGTCAATTTAGTTTGGATGAGCACAATTGATCCTTAATTATTCATTTACAAATATTGGGTGTGTTGTCAATTTCAGCACCCACCCATCCACCATATTATTGGAGAGAGCTCTGGGGGCAAATGGAAAGGTATTGAGCTGGCCATTCAATCTGTTTATGTGACACACTCCACTGAAAATATGCTAGGCGGGAGCATGTATTATCCAGACCATAGTCATGCTCACAGAACTATGTCTTATACTCAACATACCGAGATATATGTGTCTCAATAAAAGGACTCTGTCATAGTGACATAGAGTCAGGAAGTAGTGACTTTAGGAGTGATTGAAATTTACCGATTATGACTGACTACCTCCAGCAACTGTATCTCCATCAGTGATGAATCAGTGCACCTGATCAGGTACACAGGGAGGTGATGGGCTAGTGGTATTGTCATTGGTGGAATCTGAATTCAATAAAAGCCTGTAATTAAGAGTCTAATGATGACCATGAATCCACTGCCAATTGTGGGAAATACCCATCTGGTTTGCTAATGTCCTTTAGGGAAGGAAACTACCATCCTTATCTGGCCTGAGCTACATGTGATTCCAGACCCACAGCAATGTGGTTGCCTCTTAACTGTCCTCTGGGCAATCATGGATGGGTAGCAAATGCTAGCCCATCCAATGACAACCATTTCTCATGAATGTATAAAATAAAACCTGTAGGTTGGGTCAATTAGCTCAGTTGGTTGGTTGGCTGGATACCTGATTTTGCAATGCAGAGCAATGCCAACAGCATGGGTCCAGTTGTACACTGGCTATGATTACCATGAAGGATTCTCCTTCTCAAACTCTGCGCTTACTGATCCTCAGGTTAAACAACCACCAATCGTCTCTCACTAATGAGGGAGCAGCCCTATGGTTTAGTAGGACTGTGGCAACTTTAGGTTCACCACTACTTGGAACTGGCATTGAGAGTAGCCTAGGTTCACAGATAAAGAAATAATTGTATTTATATCACACCTTTTATACCACTGGTCATTCTAAAATGCTTCAGAGCCAGTGAAGCACTTTTGAGGTATAGCCATTGTTCTAACTTATGAAAAATAGCAGCTGATCTACAGTACAAGATGTCACAAACAGCAACGTGCTAATGATCAAATAATTGGTTTAAGTGATCTTAATAAGATGCATAGGTACCAGAATAGGATAACTCCCTTACCTCTGTTTGAAATTGTACCATGGAACTTTTATATCCATTTGAAGAGAAAGGAATAGTCTCACTTTATCACCTCACCTAAGAGATGATAAGTTTGACAATGCAGCATTCCTTCAGTAGTGCATTCATGTATCAGTCTTGATTTTGCTACTCCAGTCCAGGAATGAGACTGAACCCGAATAATCTAGCTCAGAGAAAGAGTGCTACAAACTCAGTAATGGCTGACGCTTTTGAACATAAAAGAAAGCAACAAAATTTGGAACTATATTCACTGAACATTAAATAAACAAAATAATTGCCAGTTTGTGATTCAATGATGATTGATGTGTGTTCAGATGAATATACATGATCTGTTTAACAACAGCATGCTTGATAATTTGCATTGTGCTTTCTGCTGCTTCACTTGAAGCAGGAAGACACAATGGAACACTCAATTTTTACCCCACTCATTCTCTTGAAATTTTCTGAACAGGATTGAGATCTGCTGTGGAAGAACTGCTCCTCTCGGAACCCATAAGCAGCAAGAAAACTACACAAAATATCTAAAGTTCAGCATGTAGGTGTTTAATTCATCAGAAATCCTTCAACCCACTTCTCATGATGTTCTATCACAAGGAATAACTATTGGCTGGATGGCTAGATTATGTTGCAGATTATTCAAGTGCATGGGTTCAATTCCTGTACTGGCTGAGGTCACTACGAAGTTCTCACCTCTTGACCTTACCCTTCCCCTGAGGTGTAGTGGTTAAACCATCACCAGTCGTCCCTCTCTAATGAGACAGTAGCCCTATAGAACCGTGGAGACTTCATCTTTAACTGTTGCACTTCAAATTCTGCAAGATCTGTGTATAACCTTTGGTACACACTGGTTGGCCATTTCTCTGATGCAACACTTCTTTTCTGCGGACTCACATATTGCTTCATTATGTCTTCTATGTCCAAATATACTATTGACTACTAAAATAGCTTCTTGCTAGATTCCCTGGCAACTTCATCCTGAAATGTTGATCACGAAGATCACAAAGCAACTGTGACCTGTACCTTTGAGGAATCAGAGGTTGAGCCTCCCACATAACACAACTTTTATCAACTGGGAGCTCAGTAGCCTGATTTTTATATCAAGTATTTGTGCTAGCCATCCATTGGCAATATAGTTGTATCCTTGCCAATAAGGAAATGCTGTGAATTGTTCTACCGATGCGATCTGCTATGAGTCTGCCACCTATCATTGGGGTGACCTCTGTCAATGCCACCTGCCGCCACATGCCATCTGCACGTAAAAAGAAAACACATCCTCCATCTTGGGCCTTACCTCCATTGAGAATGGTGATCTGGAAGGCTCATCAACATTGATCCTCTACATTTGCACTTCATATTGCATTTATAAGTAGACAAAATCAAAGGCCATTTCCACATAAAAGCAAAAGCTAAAGCTAAAGTAAGTACAGAAGACTTAGAGTTCAAAATAGCTGTCAAAATAACTTGAGAACAGTTTTGATTGTGAAAATAGAATTATACACGTATTTATGAAGCCTTAGTTGTCCGTGTTGCAGACAGGCATATTCCAAAGGCCATAACCAAATATTGAAGGACATGCAGAGGTGCAATTGGGAAAGTTAATGTGTAAGGCCTTTCAACCATGGTACGCTGAGTGTCTGGGAACTGTGGAACCACTTGGACTGTGTGCCTCACAAAAAGTGTACGTTTTAAATCGCGACTATTGAAAATGTATTGAGGTGCTTTAGAGTGAAACGTGTTTAATATCTATTTGCACTTTCTATTAATTCCAACTTGAAATGTTTTGCCCTCAGGCTGCAACTGGATTTGGAATGTATTTTGTAAATATTGAGACTGTTATCAATCAAGTTGAGTGCAATATGTTGTCTTGGGAGATGTTGAATTTTCTTGCAAGTTCTGCAATATTAAGGTCAAAGTATTTTAGTAATGCTTTTGTTTATAAGTTTTATTGATAGAGTATATTTTTGAAAAAAGAAATTAATGTCTTTCTCCAGAAATGAAAACAATCACTCATGTTCTATCTGACAATAATTTTGCTAACTGGCACTACATGAAACAAATGCAATCAGTTTCTCCTCACTGTTATGTAGGATATGAGAGATCGCAACAACTATTTCATTTCGAGAGGTACCACATGCTAACATAATCTTTTTGGACACATCGTAACGTACAGGCATTGTACTGGCTACCAATTTCTTTTTACATGAGTGCACTGCTTTGTTACACTCCCTTGTCCAATTCCACAGAACACCGTTCCTCAAAAGTTTGATCAGTACATACAATAAGGTTGTAAAATGTTATATGAGCTTACTATAATAATTCACTTGACCCAACTAGATCTGAACTCAGGAATTGAGCTTTTTGTCGACATTGTGACTCTACAAAGTTTTGACTCTGAAGGCCTTTTAAACATTTTACATTATATGCCTTCACATGAACCCTATAATTTTCTGAAGATTGGAGCATATTGTACAGCCTGGCATTGTGAGTCTGCCTGTTTGAAGATGAAATAAGTAAGTCACCCAAATAGCACTCTGTTGCCTGAGGTCTATTACCAAATTTGGATCAGTACCCTTGAAAATTTCAGATTTGAAGCAACACTAAACGGAAAGTTATGAAACTGAAATAGACCCATTTGTATATTAATGACCTGATATGACTTAGGCTCATCATTTCATGCAAGTTGCAGATAAGAATCTGTCACACTTAATTTTGCAAACTCTCTGGTGTCTTGACAACATTTAAAGAGATCCTCCAAACGTGGCAATTTTTTGGGTGGGGAAGTGGTATTGTCGCTATCTAGTAATCTTAGATTAGTAACCAAGGTAATGCTCTGGAAACCCAGGTTTGAATCCCACCAGAGCAGATGGTGGAATTTGAATTCAGTAAGCTCATTAATTAAAAGCCTAATAATTATTATTAAAATGTTGTCAATTATCAGGAGGGAAAGAAACATTTGGTTCATTAATGTCCTTTAGGGAAGGAAACTGCCATCCTTACCTGGTCTGACCTACATGCGACTCCAGACCCCCATTAACTGGTTGACTCTTAAATGGTGTAGAAAGACACTCATTGGTAACAATTGCTAGAAAGTTTTGAAAAAGGAATGACTGCCTGTTATCCACCAAGGCCCCAGAAATGACGACAGTAAACATAGCCCTGTCAACCCTACGAGTCAGCTACTGCCAAAATTTGGAAAGCTGTCTCACAGGTTTTGGCAGTTCAGCAATTCAGGAATCACGTGACTGCTATTTTCATCAGAGGTCCAATGCCACTTGCGTTACTATGCCCTCTGTATTTCCTTCAGGCAGCTGATCCTATGGATTGCAATTGTCCCCTCATCAACCTTTTCTTTGTCCCTCCATGTGACTGTTATTTCTTCAACCTGAAATTCTCTTCATTTACCTTTTTCCAAAATATCTTGGCAAGATGACACTTGTTTTTGTGGCTTTCATAAATGGACAATTCAATGCCTGATGTTGACCCAACTACCAGCAACCAGGACTTTGCAGTTACATTGCTCTACTAACTGCCTATATTGAAGCATTTGGCTTACCCAACTTCACCTTATTTACTTCAACAACTGGTAGTTGCTGAATCTGATTTCTCTCTAGTTAGACTCCATCGTGTTTGTGGACATTGTTGTTCAGTTTGGTAACATCTGCAGCAACCTAATGTGACTTCATTCACTTTTAAAACTATATAATTCATCATACAATGCTCTCTCCTGAAAATTTCCAAAACTACCATGAATTTTCAGCTTTTTCAAAGTCACAATAAAATTTACAATCTTCACCGGGCAACTGATTCCTTGTTCAAAACTGATAGTTTTCTGTCGTGTTGCTCAAATGTCTGACAGTGACATCATTGGTTTTTGACTTAGAAGAGAGAAGCAAATTCCTGACTGTTTCATACACTTCTGATCCAGCTTCCATTAACAATATCAACATCCCCAACCCACCAATGACCTGATGATTAGGATTACCAGGAATGTTATTCACAATTTAAAGACATTTTGAGCTACTCTATATTTGAACTGTAACATTTTTGAGCACAATTACACTGTCCTATTCTCCCAAACGTGTTATCTTTGCAGGTCAGAAATGAGACAGGATGCCACATGAAAAATTAAGTACCCAAATAAACTCATTTACAGTTTGAATTTAAAGACATACTTACATAAGTGGCCACAAGAGAGTTCTATTACATGTACGTGCTTTTCTACCACATTCAACATTCACTCCATTCACTACTGACACAATGGCAGCCACATATGCCATCCACAATGTGCAATTTAGCAACTCACACAGGCTCCTCCAATAGCACCTTTCAAACTTGTAAATTATCACCTATACACAGCAACACATTTTCAAGGGCTATTAGGCATGACCAATAAATGCTGGCCTAGCCAGCAACACACAAAGCCTGTGAACAAATTAAGAGACCTCTATAGACCTTAAGTCAATCAAAATTGAGATGTTCATGTTGTAATATACTGCAAGTCCTGTTCCCCTATTATCCCTGTGCTCACTGATCTACATTAGCACTCACTCAAAGCTTTGTTTTTTTTTCAAATTTTCATCCTTATTTTAAAACTTTCCATGTTTTTGCCCTTCCCTATCTCTGTAATCTCCTCTAAGCTCACAACTCTGAATTATTTAAACTCGTTTAATTCTGGTCTCCTGACCATCCCTGATTAAAATCGCTCCACCATTGCTGGCTGTACATTCACTTTAGGCACAAGTTTTGGAATAGCCTCCAAGTGCCTTCTTGTCTCTTCCCCTGCCTTTTGCACATTTAGAGTCATAGAATTCTACAGCACAGAGACAGACCCTTCACCCAATCTGATCCATGCTGACCAAAATGTCCATCCACGCTAACCCCATTTCCCTGCACTTGGCCCATATCCTTTTAAACCTTTCCTATCCATGTATTTGTCCAAATGCCTTTTAAATGTTGTTAATGTACCCACCTCAACCACTTCTGCTGGCAGTTCATTCCCTAAGCGTACCACCCTCTGTGTAAAAAAATTGTCCCTCAGGTTCCCATTTATTCTTTCCCCTTTTACCTTAAACTGATGCCCTCTAGTCCTCGATTTCCCAGCCCTGGGAAAAAGACTGAGTGCATTCACCCTATCCATGCCTCTCATGATCTAATACAGTTCTATAAGATACCCCCTCAGTCTCCTACACTCTAAAGAAAAAAGTCCTACCTTGTTCAACCTCTCCCTATTACTCAGTCCCTTGAGTCCCAGGAACATCCTTGTAAATTTCTTCTGGACTCTTTCCAGTTTAATAACATCCTTCCTATAGCAAGATGACCAAAAAATGAACACAATACTCCAAGCGTGGTCGGCAACATAACTTCCCAAATTCTATACTCAATGCCCTGACTGATGAAGGTCAATGTCCATAAAGCCTTCTTCACTTACCTATCTACCTGTGGCTCCACTTTCAGAGAACTGTGCACCTGAATTCCAAGCTCCCTCTGTTCCATTACACTCCTTAAGGCCCTACAATTCACCATGAAACTCCTACCTTGATGTGACTTTCCAAAATGCAACACTTATCAACGTTAAATACCATTTGCCATTTCTCGGCCCACTTCCTCAGCTGATCAAGATCCTGCTGCAATTTTGGATAACCTTGCTCACTGTCCACGATACCGCCTATTTTAGTGTCATCTACAAACTTACTAATCATGCCTTGTACATTCCCATCCAAATCATTGATATAGATTAGAAATAGCAATGGACACAGCACCAAACCCTGAGGCACACCACTAGTCACAGGCCTCCAGCCCGACAAGCATCCTTCCACTATTACTCTCTGCTTCCCACCATCGAGCCAATTGTGTATCCAATTTGCCAGCTCTCCCTGGATTTCATGCGATCTAACCTGCCCCAACAGCCTATCATGTGAAACCTTATCAAAAGCCTTCTTAAGGCTCTTTAATCAAGCTTTCGACCTTATAGCTCGTTGTGTAGCTCAGTAAAATATTTTGTTTTATAGTGCTCCAAGAGCTGTTGTGGGACTCTTCATTACCTTAAAAGTGCTTCATAAATCTATTTTCTTGTTGTTGCTGTCATCATTGTTTTATGTCCTAAAGATACACCAAGAGAAAATAAATAGTTGTCCCAGACTGTGAGGAGACAAATGCCAGTTGCTTTGGGTCTGCATTCAAGCATTCTACACTGGATTATTGGTGTTGACCCACAGAGACTGGCATTCAATGAGACCAGAAAACAGAATGCCATGCCCTGAAGAACCACATCCTCTCAAGTCTCTTACAAAAGACATTCAGTGTTGGTTAGTAATTCCTTAATTATAACCCATGAATAAAATTATGTACCTACTTTGACTCGTCTTAGTTACACAAATGAATGAATTTCTAACCATGTTTTGCTTTATAATAATGTTGGTTTTTATTGTTAACTTATTAGAGAGATATGACCTGACACCTGAATATGTGACAGAGGAAACACAAACATATGTATTTATCTTTTGCATATCTATCATATTTAATTGTTGATGAATGCTGCAATGCAGGAAATGCAGCACAGAGTGTAAACTGCTCAAAACGGTTTTCTTCACATATCTGATAGATCAAAGCACATACAGATAAGATCCCAAGACAGAAACCAACTACTTTTTAAGATGAGTAATTTTACCGGCGCCCTTGGTATGGAGTTTGTTCATCAAAGTTTCAATATTGTTAGCTCGTAAAAATGGCTACATTTGTCTGCCTCAGATTTCAAGAGTATGCACTTAATCTTCTTTCCTCAGAGATTCCTAGCCTCAGAGCCACTTCTGATGCAACAGGCCTTCTAAGAATAAGGTTCTGTCTGAAATAAGACATTCTAGAAAAATGTTAATGAACTTTAGGACCGTGAGGTATATTGGTGTCCTGACCTGTCTCCTGAGCCTACACCACTCACACCACACTGTACAGCCCATGAGAATTCAGGACTTGAATATATAAAACTGATGTGCATTCATTGGAATACATACATAATTTCAGCCTGGGGTCTTGTGTCTCTGTGATCACCAGTCTTCAATTTTCCACCCATTTAGTTTAATGGCTAGAAAATTGCAGGCTGGCAAGCTTGAAGCACGAAACCCTGGTCAATTGATTAGAGTTGTAAAACAATAGCCAAGTTTCTTCCTCCATTCCAAACTGATGATATGAAATAGCTTTTGAGACAATATAGCCTGTTGTGCACTTTCACCATCACTTCTTTTTGAAGAGATACATTTTGAACTAAAATGAATAACTTGTTAAAGTAACACACTCGGCTGCTGCATACAATTAATGTGCATCTTTGCTGGCAACAGGGGTCAAAATTCACATAGTACACAGGAGAGGTGATTTTTCCATTTGTTCTTATTGGATCTGATATGCAAAATTTTGGGAGTTAAAACAAAAGTAAGTTTTACAAGACTTTTAAAAAAATTGGCCCAAATTCTGCAATTGGAAAGTGCACACAAATCCATTTAATTCCTCCTTTTTTATCATGTCATTGACGCAAAACATTCTATACAATCAAAATGCTCAGCAATGCCAAACACCAAATGAAAGTTGCACTCTCTGCAGCCTTCTCTGCTAACCTCAGGTATTAAACCTCAATAGTCACTGTTTAGATGTGCAGGATATATCTACTTTACTTTGAAATCATTAGAATTTAACCACAAAGCAAATTCATTTATAAGGTCCTGTATAGGATCATCTGCTCAGTTTGAAAAAAAAGCAGAATCTTCATGTCCCTTGTGTGAAGGTGGAAGGCAGCCTTACCTTTGATGAACACTTTGCAATAAAATTGGCTGACATCTGCACGATTACTTGCACAGAATTGGTTGGTGCTACTGTTTGCAAATTAGCATCGTATTGACAATCATTGCAGAAAAGCAAAATTGGGAGGGAATGGAAATAGGATTGAATGCAAGAAGAAACTTTTCAGAGCTGTCTTCATTAAGAGATGACTATAAAACATGCATTGTTTAAGAGTCCATCAAAGTTGAAAAAGGTTAAGAGGGAAAGGTAGACTAGATATCACCAAATTCAGCATTTACCAGTCTCAGGATTTAAGGAGAATTGAAAAAATGACCACAGTGGCTGAGGGCTACTCTCTCATCATAGAGAAACATTTAGTAGTGGTTTATCCTGAGTGCCACTACACATCAGACAAGGGGCAAGGTTGAGAAGTTGGGACCTTCATGGTAACATCAGCCAGGATAGAAATTGAACCCCTTCTGTTGGCATCACACTGCATTACTAAGCAGCCATCCAGCCAACTGAACTAACTGACCCCCAAGGAGAATTGGAAAGCTGGCTTAAATATGGAATTCCACAGTGTTAAAATCCCCGGAAAGGATTAGTACAGAAGATTGTGTTATGCCTTGATAGTGGGTAGACAGGTTTGAGGAGAAAGTGCAGGTGTTAACATAGAAAATTCTGCAGTTTTGAGGAGGCAAGACAAATTAGTTATTGTGGCATTGACTGTTATAAGACCATAAGACATAGAAGCAGAATTAGGCAATGCAACCCATTGAGTTTACTCTGCCATTTGATCATGGTTGATATGTTTCTCAATCCCATTCTCCCACCTTTTCCCTGTAATCCTTGATCCTGTAACCAATCAAGAACCTTTCTATCTCTGTCTTAAATACACTTAATGACTTAGCTTCCACAGCCCTCTGCAGCAATGAGTTCCACAGGTTAACTACCCTCTGGCTGAAGAAATTTCTCCTCAGTTCTAAAGGGTTGTCCCTTCATTCTGAGCCTGTGCCCTCAGGTGCTAGTCTCGCCTACAAGTGAAAACATCTTCACCATGTTCAGTCTATCTAGGCCTTTTAATATTCTGTAAGTTTTAATTAGATCCTCCCTCATCCTTCTAAACTTCATTGAGTACAGACCTAGAGTCCTCAACTGCTCCTCATGTGACAAGACCTTCATCCTCAGCATCTAAGACTAAGCCGTTCCACATTTAGAAAATAGTCTACACCACTGTTCTTCCTGCATAACCTTATATTTTCCACATTGTATTCAATCTGCCACTTCTTTGTCCACTCGCCTAGCCTGCCCAAGTCCTTCTGCAGCCTACCCACTTCCTGTCCCTCCGCCACTCTTTGTGTCATATGCAAACCTTGCAACAATGCCCTCGGTTCATTCATCCAGATTGTTAATGTATAATGTGAATAGTGTGGTTTGAACACTGATCCCTACAGAACTCTATTAGTCACCAGCTCCCATCCTGAAAAAGACTCCTTTCTCCACTGTCTGCCTTCTGTCAGTGAGCTAATCCTTTATCTATGCCAATACCTTGCCCCTAATGCCATGAGCTCTTATTATTTAGTAACCTCCTGTGTGGCAATTTATCAAAGAACTTCTGGAAATCCAAATAGATCATGTCCACTGGTTCTCCATTGTCTAACCCACTGCTTACGTCTTCAAAGAATTCTAATAGATTTGTCAAGCCTGACCTCCCTTGACTCCAGTGATTCCTGAAAGATCACCACTAATGCCTCCACAATCTCCTTAGCTATCTCCTTCAGAAGTCTGGAGTGTAGTCTGTCTGGCCCAGATGATTTATCCACCTTCAGATTTTAGCTTTCCCAACACCTCTTTACTCACAAATTTCATCTTCTCCCCTCTTATTGCTTTTTTAGTTATCCTCTCCTCATTTTTTAAGACTTGCAAATTTTCTGGCTTCTTGCTAATCTTCACCACGTTGTATGATTTTTTCTGTTGCTTTTATATTGTCCCTGACTTCCCTTCTCAGCAACGGTTGCCTCAGACTCCCATTAGATTTTTTCCCTTGTAATCAATTTCTGCTGTGCTCCCCAGTTATCGTTAGAAACTCCTGCATTTGCTGTTCTACCACCTTCCCTACGAGGCTCCCCTTCAAATCAAATCTGGCCAGTTCCTCCCTCATGTCTTTGTAGTTGCCTTTACTTAATTAAACTGCCATTACATCTGATTCCAGCTTCTCCCTCTCAAACTGCAGGATGGATTCTATATTATTATGGTCACTGCCCCCAAGGGGTCCCTTCACTTTGACCTCCCTAATCAAGTCTGCCTCATTGCACATCACCAAATCCAGAATTGCCTGTTCCCTAGTGGGCTCTACCATAAACTGCTCCAAATAAATCTCATAAACATTTCATCCTCGGATATTTAGTTCCCAAGCCTCATTCCCTCTGTGCTATCAAAACATCATACCTGCCAATTTCAATCTGTGCTATAAGCACATTTACCTTGCTTTGTATACTGTATGCATTCAAGTACATGCATTACAGCACGTGCATTATGGTATGTAAATAAAACAGAAAAACACAATGAGGGATTGCAGTGCAGAAGGTTTTCAATTTGGAGTACAGGTGGGTGTCTGTATTATACAGTACATAACTCTGCGTAAGTCTCAAAAATCCTATTTAGGCTTAAATTGAATCTCAGATTCATAAACAAAATTTGCTGGCAGTGTTAAATGTCAGCTTGTAAAACTGACTATTTATATTAAGGATGGCTTTGTGAAATAAATACAAAAGTTAGCTGTCTTAAAAATAGAACAATAATACTTTCCATTCAATACAGCATTCGAACAGCACTTCTTCTCTCCTGTCTTGCTCTCTGGGTGTGGTATAGTTCATTACAGCTCAACAGTAACTTTTAACTTGCTTATACTTTATTGGAATTGACATCCTTAAAGCATATACTAATATTTTTACAATTTCTAAGGGGCTATAGGTGCAAAGCACAAGCAAATTGTGGAACACTTCTCCACAATTTGAGGTTATGACTGTTTGCCACTGTTGGTGTCAGATTAGACCTCAAGATGAACTTCTGACCTCATATTTATGCCTACATTGCCTAATTCCACCACCATAACTGCACCCTTGTTTTACCTCAGGAACAAAAACAGAAGTTGCTGGAAAAGCTCAGCAGGTCTGGCAGCATCTTTGAAGAAAAAAATCAGAGTTAACATTTCGGGTCCGGTGACCCTTCCTCAGAACTTTGTCTTACTTATCTGCTGCTAAAACATTTAGTTATGGCCTTGTTATGTCCAGGCTTGATTCTAATGCAATCTTAGCTCATCTGCCATCTTCTAATTTCCTTAAACATAACTTCATCCAAGACAGTGGTGCCCATGTCTCAACTCTATGTCCTCTTACCCTGTAGTCCCTGATTTATGTTTGTTCTAAGTCAAAGCAACATCTTGATTTTAAAATACTTATTCTTTATTTCAAATCATTTCAAAGATGTTACACCACACTATTATTGCAATCTTCTCTAGCCCACAATTCTCCAAAATATCTGTGTTCCTCTAACTTTGGCTTCTTGAATATCCCTGATTTTAATCACTGCCTTCAGTTGCCTGGACCTTAAGGTCTGCCCTTCTTGTATCCTTCTGCATCTCTATGACATTTTATTTTGGAAACGATGCATATAAGTACAAATATGCTTCATTGTATTGCAATATTCAGTGCGCCATTCATGATGCATTTGTCCATGGTCAGAGTATCTCATCACCTTCCGAAGAAGTATCATCGGACTGGATTAAGCAATAGTATAGCTCCATTGTTTTCATATTAACTCTGCTGACTGTATCGCTTGGCAATATATTATTTTAGGTTAACTCATTCATTGTCAAATAAAAAAGGCTCAAGAAATTCCTCATTTGCTATTACCGGGGTTTTTTTTGATACTTTCATCCAGCAATGAGCATTTACCAATTAAGATTGCTGCCATTATTATTTGAGTAAACCGAATAACGTAAATGTTTGTTTTCCTTCCATGCGACTTTGAAGACAATTTCAGTTAGAAAATGAAACAGCAACACGGAACTCATTTTTTTTTCCTTTAGTCATTCACAAAACAAGGGCATTGCTTTTACACAACATTTAGCAGTTCAGGATCAACTACTTTGCTGTGGATCTGGAGTCACATCTAGGCCAGACCAGGTAAGGATGGCAGTTTACTTCCCTAAAGGACATCAGTGAACCAGATGTTTTGTTTCCCCGACAATTGGTAAGAGAATCACTGGATTCCTAATTCCAGATATTTACTGAATTTAAATTCCACCATCTGCTATGGCAGGATTCAAACCCAGATCATTATTCTGGTCTCCGGATTAACAGTCCAGCGATAATACCACTAGGCCATTACCTCCCCATCCACAATATAAGCACAAAATAAATAATTGTCTGTTAAAACCCCATCAAATGCATTTAGCTGCAATCCATTTTTAGTCTAAATTCTTCACAAAGATGTTCCTTTCTAATGGTTGATGATTTGGAAATCCACTGTGTTCCCTTGGCTAAAAGCCCTACATTTCTCAATTACTAAACTTCACCTATATTCTCCTCTTTGTATACTTTACAGTTTGGCAACGATATGCAGTGTATGTACACTTGGTTGTCAATTTGATTTTTGTGCGCGGTTAGTCAAAAATTGAAGGGTGGACATCTGGAATTTCACAAAATACAAGAATGATGAGTCTCCACATCAAGATTACGTACATAATATGAGTCCTTCTCTCTCCCCTGTATATAAATGAGTTTCCAGATTTCTAAACAGTGATTCTTTTTTTCATTTTTAACAAACTTTGCATTACAGGAATTGCATTGTAAATTGAATTGCTCAATTCGCCTAATAAAACATATTGGGCAGCTGGACAGCTTATAAAAAACGCAAACCCTGTGGCAAATTTCTCCTCATTGATCGTCACCATTGTTTACTGGCATCAGTAGCCCCAAGGGAGTCTTTGTTAACTGCGTGCATTGCAGATAAGACAGATTGTTGCAAAATGGGATAAATAGGCACCTTTCTTCATCGACACAAGAGCCTATTGAAGCTGATTAATTGGAGTATGGAACTTTTACTTTCAGGGAATACCATCATTTGCTGCAGGCAGTGTGTAACAGTCCTACAGACCAGCAGGTTTTAGTTCAATTCTTACCTCATTTCAGTTGGGGGTGTAATTGGGAAAATATATTCAGTGAAGGGTGACCTGATTTTCAAAAGCCACAACTGGAACACATTGGAAAGCCATGGGAAGACTCTTGATTGACATGCCATGTCACTAATGGCAGGGTTCTCAGGGAGGGGCAGTTGAAGATGTGAGCTCAGGTGATGGACATCCCCAAAATGCATCCAGGCAAAGTTACCAGCACTGTTCCATGAATCATTTAAAGGCTGTCATTGGCTATGGAGCCATCAGTGCTAACAAGGGTAGTGACCGCTCACTTAGAAATGTCAAGGGGACAATGGGGGAAGTCGTACAGGTTTCCTTCATGTGTTGTAATTCAGTAAGATGTGATGGGCATTTACAAGAAAATGGATGACATTACACAGATTTTCTCCTCCCTGACATCATTGTAATTATCAAAAAGGAAAAAGGTGAAAACCAGAACATTTGAAACATTTTTAGGAAATTATCAGGACATCAGAACATTTAATAAAGAGCCAGCAGTAGCCCAGCCAAACCAGGATGTCTGGTTGCATAAATCCAGCATGTTCTGCAAGAGAATTGTGATGACCCCCTTAAGGTCGGTCAGGAATCACTAATTAATTTCCCTATAGAGCTTGTTGAGAATGAGTTCCCTTGGTAAAAGCCTGCCCAGCCAGAACTCATCACCTGGACCCTTTATAAAGCTGACCCATTCTCTACCCGTCTTCCGCAGTTACATTTGTGCCTGAGTGTCATTGGAGAGGGAGCACATGATGCCCATTAATGCACTTAATGCCTCTCGAGGCAATGTGGGGAATACAGAACTTTAATGGCCCCCTCCAACTCCATTTTGGTTTAGCCCCTTCCCTCTCTCCCTACCTCTCTCACTTTTGCTGGTCCGCATTACCCATTATGGTCTTTGCTTGTAAATATTTAATTGGCTTTATGGGGATTACTGGTGGTAGTTAAAAGGGAAAAAAAAACATAGAAAAGAAGCAGACTCAGTCAAGAAAAATTCTAGCGATAGGTCTGCAGAACGCTGTGGCCCAGACTGGGATCAGCCTATGTACGCCACACGTTGTAATTTGGTGTTCAACAATAAATAATGTTCCTTTCCAGTCACACTTCCTGAATTATTACAAAAATGGAAATTCACCAGGATACTTATGCTGCTAGCATTGTGTGTGTATGATCATTGCAGGGAATAGGCTTGACAGAAATGCAAACCATCCCCACTCTTCTGTCATCAAACAGCCTGAAATGATCCCAGTTTAGCCTCACACACGAAGAATACTCATTAGGATAAGATATTGGTAGGTGCTCTGCACCCAATGAATTGTTCCTCAGTGGGATCCCTCACCTTCATCAGGGAAGAAGGCAAGATAAAATATATGGATAAAAACCTGTCTCAGAGACAACATTAAAATAATGCTTGATGCATGACACTGGTAAAAAAAGAAAAATGCGTTGTTTTAATTATTTGTTGTGGGAAATGTGAATTACTGACTAGGCCAGTATTTATTGGCCAAATATAATTGCCCCAGAGATGTTAGTGATAAGTTGTTTTCCTGAAGTGCTGCAGTTTTTGAGTGTAGGGATACCCAAAATGCCATTAGGGAGGAATTTCTAGGATTTTGACACAGCAACATTGAAGGAATGACAAATTAGTGGGATGGTGATAGATTGGCTGGGAAACTTGCAGGTAGTGGTGTTCCCATGCACCTGCTGCCCTTGTTTTTCTGGATGGTAGATGTCACAGGTTTGTAAGGTATTGTCTAAGGAACCTTGGTGAATTACAACAATGCATCTCATAAATGATATGCACTGCTGCTACTGTGTGTCTGTGGTGAAGGGAGAACATGTTGAAGGTATGAATGGAGTAACAATTGACCTGGTCCTTTTGTCCTGGCTGATGTCAAACTGCTTTAGTGCTGTTGGCAAAGGACTCTTCCAGATCGGCTGAAAGTATTCCAATACATTCCTGTCTTGTACCCTGTGGAGAGTGGAAGGACATTACATTTTGAAATTAGCTACTGGCACACAACTGATAATGCTCTCCTTCAGAGTAGCAGATTGGAATTCTTAAATTGAAATTTCCTGATCTTGCCCGTGCAACATGAAGATTGACTGGGACGGGCTTGAGGTGGGCTGGATTACAGTGGGAGAAATTGAGAAACTAAACAGGAGCACAAATGCCTGAATAGCAATCAAATATCTTCCAAAAACATGACCACTACCATCTAGAAGGATAAGGGCAGCAGATTCTTGGGAATACCACCATCTGTAAGTTCCCCTCCAAGCCACACACATTCCTGACTTGGATACATGCTGCTCCTTCAATGTCACTGAGTCAACGTCCTGCAACTCCTTCCCCCATGGCATTGTGGATCTACTTACACCAGATAGACTGCAACAGTTCAATAAAGCAATTCACCATAGCCTTCTCAAGGGCAACTAAGGATGAGCAATAAATACTGGCCTAGCCAGTGAGGCCGAGATTCTATGAATGAATAACAAGAAATGACGAAGTATCTCCAGCTCTAAGCCAGCTCCCCAACGAAAACATTCAGTGACTGGCTTACAAATGTATTTGGCAACATCATGAGAATAGGTGCCTCAATGGTCTTTTTTGCTAGAAATTGATAAAGCGCTGAGAGAGAGAGAGACAGAGAGACAGAAAGAAACTGACTGTGTAATCAGGGGACACTAATGAAAATTATGTTGCTGTGTCCAAGGTAAAATTATTACGTATGTTTCTATGGCAGGGAGTCCACATTTTTGAATCCCAGTCTATACTGCAATAGCCAGACCAACTCATATCCATACAGTGGCTCAGTGGTTAGAACTGCTGCCTCACAGTACCAGGGGCCTGGGTTTCATCCCAGCCTCAGCTGACTATATGTGTGCAGTCTGCACATTCTCCCCATGTCTGAGTGGGTTTCTTCTGGACATGCCAGTTTTCTCCCACAATCCAAAGATGTGCAGGTTAGGTGCATTGGGTGTGCTAAATTGCCCATTTCCAGGGAAATTGCAGGCAAAGTGGATTAGCCATGGGAAATGCAGTGTTAAGGGCTGGGATTGGGGGATGGAAATGGGTCTTGTTGGGCTGAATGGCCTGCTTCCACACAGAAGGAATTTTATGATTATATTTATTAGTGTATAACATGAGCAGGAGGAGGGATGTTTAATGCATCGATAACTGTTAGTTCTGGTGAATTGTGCTCACAAGGCTCCAGAATTTTGAATGAGGATCTCCGTCTTCTGATCTCCAGCATAGCTGTGGTCAATGCTACTTGTTGGCCTTACTTTATTCATCCATGGCACTTGTCTAAAACTGAGGTGAGGAACAGTGGGTGCCTAATAAATTGGTGGAAATTATAATACCTCTCTTTTCCGCACCATATTATCTATTACGGCTCACTGATTGTTGTATTTAACAATTCTAAAAGTCACTTACAAACCCTGTTCAGAATTTGTCACCAGGGACTCTATGCCAGCATTACTGAAAGAGATACTCAGCTGCTGTTAGGTAGTTATCTAATTAGTCATTTTAATCTGCCATTAAGCTGATAGTGGTTTTCATGTCTATTTATGGCTGCTTTAGCCAACTTCAAAAGTTGTGGCAGATGTGTTTTTTGGAGATGAGGTGGTTTCCATTCAAATGTTTGTGCACTAATTACCTGTGGCACAATGGTGGGATGCTTGTTCTGTCACTATGGCTGAAGGACCAAGGCAGGAAGAGCAACAAGCAATGCTGGAGAGACTCGCAGGGAGGGAAGACCAAGTAAAGGAAGGCTCAACTGCCTATTTCCTGCGAAGAACAAGAACATCATTAGCCCAGGTTAGTGTACAGCGGTGCATCCACAGCACTGCTTGGCAAGTTATTGTAAAAAGTGAAATGCTGAAGGTGCTGTAAATAAAAAAATATATAGAAAATATATAATAGGTCTGACAGCCTCTGAAGCTGTGTTAACATTTTAGACCTTCTGATAAATGTTCAGAGATAAGGTTCTGTCTGCCGCAAAGACATTCTAAGAATCTGAGCACGCTGTTAGGCAATGCTGACACATTGGAGGTTGAGCCTCAGAAGTCTGCAAAGAAGATAAAGTAACTAGAGGCAATGTAGGTCACAGATCTGAAATACTGACTGCTTCTGTCTCCTCAAATGCTGCCATGACTTGTTGAGTATTGAGGCATTTTCTGTTTATATTGCCAAGCTTTACAACATACCAAATCCAGCACCAACAACAACCCATCACTTCATTACAGAACATTCCTGAGGAGATTTATAGACTCAATTCCTCAGCATAAGCATCAATCCAGGAGATTTAAATGACATCAGTCCAATTGCAGCACATTCCTGCATCAAGCAGGTCTCAGGTGTAATCTCTAACAAAGAAACATTTTCAACACCTTCTGGAGAGGTAATGGAGCTGGAGGATAGTGCTCTGGGCTTTGCCTGAGGCTTCTCTCAGATATAGGGCATTACTGATTGAGCATTGCATGTGCTGTTATATCAAGACCCAATAGTATCCATGAATAGAATGGCTTCCACTGATTGAATGAGTAACTGGATTACAACAATAGATTATACATCATACGAATCTGTGCCTGGTTTCCTTGGCTTTTGTCCTGATATCTGTTTCCTGAATCATTTTTTCTTTATTGCACACACCTCCGCCATAGGATTTAAGTTTTACTACTTGGAGACAAAGGATACCCTGAATATATGGTTCAGGGCATGTGTCAGGAACATGATGATGATACAGAGGAGTGGCATAAACACTGCAATGTGTGCCATAATACTGTAACAATGATTGAGCAAACTATCAATAGTTTGAAACAGAGATTCCACTGCTTGGAGTGTTTTGGAGGTGATCTTGAACATAGTCCTGAGAGAAATTCCTGATTTGGTGTAGTGTTCTTTATGGATCATAAATATATCCAGCAAAGGGGTTCCTTACAGTTGCATGTGGAAATGTGTGGAGGTAAAACAACGGGAAGCACACAGAACATCATGGAGCAACAAGCCCATCAACCTTGTCAGCAGGAAGAGCTGTATGCCAACAGATCATTGAAGCTTTTGGCTGAATCATCAAAACCCCATACATCAGCACTGCTACCTCACAGTACCAGGGATCTGGGCTTGATTCCACCCTCAAGTGACTGTCTGTGTGGAGTTTGCACATTCTCCCCATGTCTGCATGGATTTGCTCCGGGTGATCTGATTTTCCTCCCATAGTCCAAAGATATGCATGTTTGGGTGATTGATCATGCTAAATTGCCCATAGTGTCCAGGGATGTGCAGGCTAGGTAGATGAGCCATGGGAAATGAAGGGTTATAGTGTAGGGAGGTGGATCTGGGTGGGATGTTTCTCGGACGGTCAGTGTGGACTCGATGGGCCAAATGACCATGTTCTGCAATGTGGCAAATCTATGATTTATTCTATGAAGATAATCTCCTCATCTCTGCAATCCATCTAGTGAACCACCTCTGAACAGCCTCCACCACAGCAGTGGAGCGCCTTCCTTTAAAGGTCTACAACTTTAAATGATGTCAACCCTTCTCCAGTGTCTTCTCTTTCAGTAAAGCATAAAATTTCTGATCAAAAATAAAATGCCCTTTCTTAAGGAGCATCGTTCACTTGGAATTTATAGGTTTCTAGCCACAACATTGTTCTTAAAAATTTCAGATCACACCCAACCAGAATGCAGTGGACAGCAATGGAAATATGAAATGCTAGAATTATGTCTTAATTGAATTATTGCTTAATTTATGAAAGAAACCACAAGTGTGGGAGCATGAGGTAAATCATTGTGAGGGCAATATTCAACGCAAAGTGCGCAAATATCTCTAGGAGCTTTAATTGGAAGAGATGGACAGGAAACGGAGAAGGAAAAAGTTAGGGTTAAAGCTGGTGCATTGCAACATGAAAGGTAAGTGAGGTACTAGTAAGAGTTTTATTTTTTTTGGCTTTAGTCAGGCAATCATTGAATTTTTGCCAACACTGCTGCTAGGTTCTCAGTGCAATGCTATGCTGTCCAGTATTGCCATGCTAATTTGCTTGGGCACTTTTCTCAGCCGAGATTTCCTCCTACTAGGGCTGTAAGGCATCCAAAGCATTGTTTAAAACTCAAGAGGGCCTTGCAATCCTCAAATTTACTGGTCAATACAGTGTGGAGCTGGAGAGACACAGCAAGTGAGGCAGCATCAGAGGACCAGGAAAGTTGATGTTTTGGGCTTATGAAGAGTGTAAACATGAAACGTCGACTTTCCTGCTCCTCTGATGCTGCCTGACCTGCTACATTCCTCCAACTCCACACTGACTCTGACTCCAGCACCTGCAGTTCTTGCTGTCTCAAATTGACTGGCCTATGTTTCAGGTTTGAGGGGGTCACAACTTGAAAATGGTTTGTGACTTTGCCCCAAACTATTGCATGACTGAGGCAGACACCCACACCAACTTTGTGCCAATTTGAGTACAGGTTGAAATTTTCCCTCATGAAATTCATGGAATGCAAAGAATAATATACATTTTAAAAAAGGAAACACAATACCTATCATCAATGCAATTCAATCTATTTGAATTGCAAACACTGTGATATCATCATCAGTCCAAAAGACAGCTTAATATTTTTTTTTAAAAATATGCCAAGTATCCCCTCCTCCAATGCCAAGAATGAGGATGATTTTTGTCACAAATGGATTTTGCCAAAAGCAGTCTTCTGAATGCACTTAAACCTAGGGCTCAGGTTTGCATAATGTAAGGATCGAAGCACTTACATCAAGGTAATGCAACGCATTAACAACCTCAGATGCAATGAACAGGAATGGTGAGACGGAAGTCAATCCTCATAACTGCATTCAAAGTAAACCATTCACAGACACAATGGGGACAGTTTCGGGAAACATAGTTATCAATTTTGTCAATTTTACCAAATATTCATTTCTGTGCTTCAGCTCACACAGCAGTTTGCAATTGGTACCATTTAACATGGGCAATACAAATGCATAGTAAGTGAAGCGTGTAGTGATTGTAATGAGGTCAGCCAGGTGGACCTCATAGAATATGAGTTTCCTGATTGGAGCTGTTAACCTGGTCCGGTCAGGGAGCCCTGCTTGACTTATATAAACAGGAGTGTCAGACATCCTGTTCACTCTGAGAGCTGCTCTGAGGGAGCTGGATCAGTGTCAAGGACTCTTGACATATAAATAAAGGGTGACTTGGTGATGGAATATCAGCATCTGGAGTTATTTCAGAGTAAAATTGGGTAGACTGCGACTTCATTAACCCAGCTACAAAAAGCATTGCTCTTGCCCTAAATTGATAGATGGCAAAGAAAACTTACCCAGGGCATTTTATTTTTAAACCTTGTACAGAATAGTCTGATGCAACAGAAACAGCATGAGCTCAGTTCTGGGGAAGGGTCACCAGAGCCAAAATGTTAACTCTGATTTCTCTTCACAGATGCTGTCAGACCTGCTGAGCTTTTCCAGCAATTTCTGTTTTTGTTTCAGAGACTGTATGGTAGATTTGCTTCATCAGGGATTTTCACAACTGAGACGTATATCCAAATCCTGTAAAATGGTAGTATCTAGTGATTGATGGCCTATAACAGCAGGATTTGCAAAGTACTTTATCAATGTAGGTCATATTCCATTGGCCTGTCACCACATTATAAAATTATTTTTTAGTGTTTGTGTCTCAGGTCACAGACTGTTTTCCTTATGTGGGTTATTCTTTCCATCTCATCCATGGCTGACTCCTTGTAACAAGTGATGGGAGAGCCAGCTGTATTAATTTTCTAAAAAACAAAATGCTGGCTCCTCCAAATCCAATCAATCTAAAATGGGTCAAGCTTGGACTTGACCTACATATCTTCAACTTGGCTAATCAAGCTATTCTCATTACAAAAATGGAATAACTGCTCAATCCAGATAATTGCTGCTTCAAATTGTGCTGAATACAGATTTGTCCTGATTGTATTTTCTGAAGAAGAAGCCAATCTATGTCAGAATCATGACTAGTTTTGTATTTAGAGATTGGGCATTTCAACTTTTACATTATTCAATCAGGCAATGGTAAAAAATGCTGTGGATCGAAAACATTTCAAATAATAAAATTCCAGGGAAGGGATTTGTTCATCCTTGTCTCTCATTGTCTCTTTCCTTGCGCTCCTGCTATAAAACAACTTATTTATTGAATTTGAATTTTCAACATTATTGCTATAACATTACTCTAATGATTCAATTAGCTGATAGGATGGGAACTTATGTATTCTTGGAACAAACAACCAAAGGCCTATGGATGCTGGAAATCAGAAGCAAAATAAGAAATTGCTGGAAAAACTCAGCAGGTCTGGTTGCTTCGGTGGAGAGAGAGCAGAGTTAACAAATACTGTCAAACCTGCTGAGTGACAGTATTGTTAACTCTGCTGTCTCTCCACCGAAGCAACCAGACCTGCTGAGTTTTTCCAGCAATTTCTCATTTTGGTATCTATTCACGGGATGTAATTGCCATTTCCTTGAGGAGATGGCGAACTGTCTTCCTGAACTGTTGCAATCCATGTGATACACCCACAGTCTTATTAGGAATAAAATGCCAGGATTTTTACACAGCAACAATGAAATGATCAGACACAAGTCAGGATGATGTGTTGCTTGAAGGGGAACTCACGAATAATGTCAAAGAAAGTTCCATTCTCAAGAAGGGTCATCAGATTCAAAACATTTTCTATCTACAGATGTTGCCGCTCTGCTAGGTTTATCCAATGATTTCTGTTTATGTTTGTTTCATTTCTTCAGCATCCACAGTTCTTTGGTTTATTTTAAAGTTCCATCTCCTTTGCTTGTTGCTCAGTTATTTAATCTCTACAGTTAGACTCTATAATTAGCCTCCATAATTGCAGGTTAAGAAAATTAAATTAAAGCTATGTTTCCACAAGACCATAAGAAATTGGAACAAGAGCAGGTCGTTCGGCTCCTTGAGACTGCACTATCATTCAATAGGTTCACAGCTATTGAAAGACTCTTGTTAGAAGGTGCACATTAGTCTATGTTAGGATAACACTCAAGTCTGATGTTGCTAGTATTCAAATATTTTGCATGTGAATGATGATTATTTTAAAGAGGTCTACATGAAGAATGGAACTAGATGATATACCAGGAGCTGGTCTGTTTCCCTGGAACCGAATGTTGTCTAAAACTAACACCTTTACAACAGGAGGACAGAACTTTTAACGGATAAAAACAAAATGAATATAAAACAAAAATGTTATGACTGGCTAAAACAAACTTTGAATATGCTGTGTGCTTTTCATTATCCAATCAAATAAAGATCTTAATAGTCCTAATGTACTTCATGACTCCTGTGTTAGAAGCAGGTGAGAAGCAGTCAAATGGCTCCCATTTTATTCCTCTCCGTGTTTAACCACAATAGGTTTTTGAAGAGGATAAACTTGCCAATTCAGGTAGTGTTTGCTTACATACAGTTAAAATAAATGAGTAGACAAGTTTCCTTGAGTTTCTGAAAAGAGGATAGTTTTCTTTTCTATACTTAACCCAGTCTGAGTAAAATAATAAAAATGTCCTGATTATTACACTCACACACATTTGAAGTTCACACACCTGTAAATAGATTACAGAGTCATGGAGGCTACGTTGAGTAAATTGTAGTCCCATAAAATTAAAATGGTGTTCGACTCTTGAAGGTCAGTGATTTGATTGGCTTTAGGTTGAGCTCAGTAATTCTTTCAGCTAATTATCCTGCTGCTTTCAACATCAAGATAGCTTATAGATGTAGATAGACAATTCAGCTGCCCTTCTAGAGATGGAAATACCAGGTTGAGTTCTTTTTAAAATCTCTGTAACACTTATGTGGTCAAAATCAGGACACAGGTTCAACTGGCAAGTTGGATGGAACGAAAGCGAGAAATAAATAAAGAACTTTCTGAAGAAGGGTCCCGATCTGAAACATTAGCTTTCCTGCTCCTCTGATGCTGCCTGTCCTGCTGTGTTCATCCAGCTCCACATCATGATATCACTCACTCAAGGTATTTTTCCTTCAGTCCCACTGCTGCTTGTTCAATTCTACAGAGAAAACAGTGACTTAAAACACACATAGATTTGGCCTGTCCGCAGCCTTCTATCACCTACTGCTCAATGATCCAAATAAAGTCATTGCTAGAATATTGCAATTTCCTGGCTTACATGATGAAATTATATCTGTGCTCTTACTTTTTGTGCCTAGGGTCCCATTATAGAAGTGGTTCTAATTCTATAATGGTTTGTTGCAGTGTAGTTAAGTACCACAGGCGATTGTCTAGATGCTATGCTGATAGGATCAGCGATACAAACCTGTTAGCTTCAGAGATAATAGTTCATGTAAACTACACAGACACATGCATGTAACTTTCCAAAAGAACACTTGTTCAATCAGAATGTGTTGACCCAACATTCAAAAGCAAAATGTCAGGTTACTGCTTCTTTCTGAAGTTTCAAACATTCACTTTAATCACTTCAGATTTTCTGATGCATTTTATTAAAAGGGTCATTTTATGTAAATACATTTACACCATAAATGTTGATTGGAGAGCAATTTTTAATATTCACTGAGTACCTTTAACTGTCATTCGGCTTCTGATAACATACTTGCAAAATGTCAGAGGACAGCAGGCACAATACACTGCCTATGTTATCTGGTATCACAGTATTATTAAATTCATTAAATCCTGCCAGATTATAGCATCCAGTTCAACCACATTAGCTTAAGTCTTTTTACCAAGTAGACCTTGCAGTGAGGGTGCAGATCAAATCCATTACCAGTGATATGTTGGAAATAGAGCCCACATCAGTGTGTTCTAAGTCTTTAAGTCCAAATCACACCAGGTCTTTTCATGGTACTTCGGATTGATTTCCTTCTGTAATGATTTACTGTTTAGCATCAGAGATAGCTGAACCATTGTAAACAAATATAGCCAAATAATGTGGATTGGTTATTTACTATTACCAAATAAAGATAAATTCCTTTGTTGATTACTATACCTAGCAGACTGATGAGTTTACACCGCTTCTCTTAGAAGAAGTGTATTTTTATCTACATCAACATAGTGCCTTTCACACCCACAGGACATTCTACAGTATTTTGCAGCCAAGACTTACACTTGAATTACAATTACTGTATAATTACTGTTGTTACAAAGGAAAATGCAGCTGCCTATTTGTACAATGGGGTCTCACAAACAGCATTAATATAAATGGCCAGTTTAAAGGTTCAAGCTTCCACTGGGAGTTATTTGCAGTTGGTGTTGCTGAGTTATGCATGTTTATTTCCCTCTGTCATCACAGCAGGAGTTATGGACCGTTAATGAAGAAGGGGAAAATGAAGACAAGATAAAAATTTAGCACATCAATAGGTAATGTCAGAGACAACAAGGTGCAGGGCTGGATGAACACAGCAGGCCAAGCAGCATCATAGGAGCAGAGAGGCTGACGTTTCGGGCCTAGACCCTTCATCAGAAAAGATAATGTCAGTCTGTTGATATTCTTTGGTGGTTTTGATACATTGATAAAATGTAATGGAGATATGTTGAATGAATATGCGTTACTGAAATGCTAATGCGGTATTTATTATGACATCTTAATATACTGCCAATTTACTACAGAATTCTTCCTTTTCAAAAATACTGTTTTACCCAATTTCAGGAGATAAAAGATAATTGCATGGTGTTTGCAGGGCATAAACTAATAACACTATTATAAACTAATAGCACTCACCAGAGGGGGAAGATCCACAAATATCCCCATCCTCAATAATGGAAGACACCAGCACATCAGTGTGAAAGATAAGGCTGAAGCATTCGCAGCAATCTTCAGCCAGAAGTGCCGAGTGGATGATCCATCTCGGCCTCCTCTAGTGGTCCCCAGCATTACAGATACCAGTCTTCAGCCAATTCAATTCACTCCATGTGATATCAAGAAATGGTTGGAGACACTGGATACTGCAAAGGCTATGGGTCCTGACAACATTCCGGCAATAGTACTGAAGACCTGTGCTCCAGAACTTGCCGCTCCCCTAGTCAAGCTGTTCCAGTACACTTACAACATTTGGTATCTTGCTGACAATGTGGAAAATTGCCCAAGTATGTCCTGTACTCAAAAAGCAGGACAAATCCAACCCGGCCAATTACTGCCCCATCAGTCTACTCTCGATCATCAGTAAAGTGATGGAAGGTGTCAGTAACAGTGCTATCAAGCAGCATCTGCTCAGCAATAACCTGCTTAGTGATGCCCAGTTTGGGTTCCACCAGGATCACTCAGCTCCTGATCTCATTACAGCCTTGTTTCAAACATAGACAAAAGAGCTGAATTCCAGAGGTGAGGTGAGAGTGACAGACCTTGACATCAAAGCTGCATTTGACTGAGTGTGGCATCAAGGAGCCCTAGCAAAACTGGAATCAATGGGTATTAGGGGGCAAATGCTCTGGTGGTTGGAGTCATACCTGACACATAGGAAGATGGCCGTGGTTTTGGGAAGTCAATCATCTCAGCTCCAGGACCTGTCCGCAGGAGTTCCTAGGCCCAACTAACTTCAGCTGCTTCATCAATGACATTCCCTCCATCATCAGGTCAGAAGTGGGAATGTTTGCCAATGATTGCACAATGTTCAGCACCATTCATGACTTCTCAAATAGTGAAGCAGTCCATGTTCACATGCAACAAAATCTGGATAATATCCAGGCTTGGGCTGACAAGTGGCAAGTGACATTCGCGCCGTACATATGGCAGGCTATGATCATCACCAATAAAAGAGAATCTAATCAACGTCCCTTGACATTCAATGATGTTACTATCACTGAATCCCCCACTATCAACATCCTGGGGGTTACCATTGTCCAGAAACTCAACTGGACTCACCACATTAACACAGTTGCTACAAGAGCAGACAAGAAGATAGGAATACTGCGGTGATTAACTCACCTCCTGACTCCTCAAAGCCTGTCTGCCATCTACAAGGCACGAGTCAGGATTGTGATAGAATACTCCCCACTTGCCTGGATGAGTGCAGCCCCAACAACACTCAAGAAGCTTGACACCATCCAGGAAAAAGCAGCCTGCTTGATTGGCACTACATCCACAAACATTCACTCCCTCCACCACCGACGCTCAGTAGCAGCAGTGTGTACTATCGACAAGATGCACTGCAGAAATTCACCAAAGATCCTAAGGCAGCACCTTCCGAACCCATGACCACTTCCATCTAGAAGGACAAGGGCAGCAGACATATGGGAACACCATCACCTCCAAGTTCCTCTCCAAGTCACTCACCATCCTGGCTTGGAAATATATCGCCATTCATTCACTGTCGCTGGGTCAAAATCCTGGAATTCCCTTCCTAATAGCATTGTGGGTCAACACACAGCAGGAGGGCTGCAGCGGTTCAAGAAGGCAGCTCACCACCACCTTCTCAAGGGCAACTAGGGATGGGCAAAAAATGCTGGCCAACCAGCGATGCCCATATCCCAGAAATAAATAGAAAAAAAAAACTCGATCAGAATCTTCATAGCATAAGAGTTCTAGAATGTATATAACACTATAACCTGATGAGTTGACAACAGCCCCTTGTTTTATACAGTCAATTGAGAAACATCTACAGAAATGACATACTGCTTATACATTAGATACAATTTTCTGTGCATGAAACCGAGGAGAATCAGGACTGGTATGTAAGGTTTTATCTGTGATTTAAGCCAAATGTGAACTACAATATATGGAGAAGGTTAGTCGTAAAGCTAAATGCTTAAAGACATGAGAGTCACAATCTTGAATTTTTTTGTTCCCCTGCTGCTTGGCTTGCTCTTCTGCATGCAATTTTCTCCCTTTTCATCTGGAAGACTGCCTTCATGATAGCACCTTTAATAATATAGAACATCCCAAGGTGATCCTCAGGAGTGCTATTTACACCAAACAACATTTGATATCATTAGGAATGATAATCAAAAAGGTAGAATTTAAGGAACATCTTACAGCAAGAAGAATAGTTGAGTGCAAGAGGAATTTAGAGAGGGAATTTCAATACTTATGGCTAGGCAGCTGAAGGCATAAGTACCAAAGGTGCAAACTGCATGTGCTGAATAGATGAGCACAGATATTTTGGTATAGGGCTTGAGGAGATTACAGTGATATGGAGGGCTGAGGTTGTGAGGTATTTTGAGGGAAGAAGATGAGGTAATTAAGTACCGGACTGATGTGTGAATAGGACTTATTGCGAGTAAGAATATGAGCTTCAGAACTTTGAATGAACTTAGATAGACAGTACAAAGTGGGAAGCTGGCACAGATGTTGGAATAGGCAAGTCTCAGGGTAACAAACATGGATGAGGGTTCCAACAGCTAATGCTATATGTAATAACATAACAGGATAGAAAGTGCACTGCAATTTTGAATTAATAATTTCTTTTACCTTGTTAGTTGAAATTTCTCAAGTTAAGTCAGAAGCCTTAAATGTGTTCCACAAAAAGAGAGAAAGCTTCTGAATGAGAGATTGAGGTGGATGATGGGGTTCCATTTGCTTTGAGCTCATAAAAAGTAAAGATCAGGGTAGTTTCTAGTATGAAGCATGAAGTTAAACATAGCGGATGTCCAAAGAAGCTTGAGGGTTCAGCCGCATAGATCTTGTAAATGTCATGAACAGTTGCAGAAAGTAATCAAGAAAGCTGCAGGAAAGCTGGTTGTTATAACTAGAGGACTGGAGCACCAGGATGCAGAAGTCATGCTACAGTTATACAAAACTCTGGTTATACCCTACTCCAAGTACTGTGAGCAGATCTGAGCACCACACCTTAGGAAGGATATATTTGCCTTAGGTGGAATACAGTATAGGTTTACAAGAATGATACTTCGACTTCACAGATTAAGCTATGAGAAGATATTATACAAATTAGGCCTATTTTCTTAAGAATTTAAAGGGTTAAGGGATGATCTGATCAAATTTTTCTAGGTATTAACAGGAAAAGAGACTGCAGATAAAGATTAAACTAGTTGGGGATTCTAGAAGTAGGTGGAAGATGTTTGGAACTCTCTTCTACAAATGACAGTGGATGCTGGATCAGTTGTTAATTTTAAATCTGAGGTAGATAAATATTTGTTAAGCAAAGATATTCATGGATATTGGCTACAGGAAGCTGTATGGAGTAGGCCACAGATCAGCCACGATCTTATTGAATGGCACAATAGGCTTAAGTAGCTGAATAGTCTACTTCTGTTCCTATATTCCCATGGAATCATCCCATTTAAAAATGAAGTAAAAGAATTAACTCTGAAAGATTTGTATACACATTGAAATTAATCAGACTAGGGTTCAAGTTTAAATGAGGAACTATAGAATGCTGCATTCTCAGGAGAATTGTTCCCCTGTTTGTTCTTTGCAGTCAATAAATAGTGTGTATGTACATATATAAAAATATATAGATGGATAAATATCCCCATCTGTTCCATAATAATGAATTGTATTAAACATCTCCTGCAGGTACATTACTAGCAAAACAGATAACTTTGGTTGTGATTGAATGATATTCATGCCCCATTTATGGGAATGTAGTTTGTTTGAAGCATTTAAATACAATTCAAAGATAGACTAAATATAAAACAACTTTCACAATTTACGTCATTTACTTCAGCTACCCACCCAAAATTTCTTCAAAAACAAGACAATAGACTTTAAAACGCAATGCAAATAAAAATAGTAAACCATTATTACACTGATGATTAATGAAAATTTTCAATGTTTATTAAATATTTAAATTTCGGGCTGTCTTACTGTTAGAATTTTGGCGCTATAAATTAATCAAAACATTTTAATTGAAAGATCAAACTGTTTTGTAATTGTTTTCTCTCTAGCAAGTTTGGAGAAAGTGTTCCACTTTTAGCTGGTGGTAATTTGGCTAAATGGACTTATAACCTGCATATCCATTAAACTAGTCTGGGTTTCATTCTGGTGTGGGTGAAAGGGAAATAAAATTACTTGTGTTGCTTCCGTCTGGAAAGCCACACTGTTAGGATCCATGCCGTTGTGCTTCCAATATTGAACTAAAGTCCTCTGAAACAATGGATCACAAAGGGAAACAACAAATAAGGAATGATAATGGCACAACTTACTCTTGTTAATGCTGAGAATGGATTCACACATTGGACTGCTTTTGAGGTTGCCAACACAGGCCTGGCACACCAGTTAGAGAACTGTTGTAAACTTCTATTTTGTCAGCAGGAGAGGTCCAAATTAGATAGCTGACCAGTAATTAACTGGCAGCTTCAGGCATTCCCCAGGACTGCGGGTAGATATTATGCCTGCTGAGATCCTGTTAGCTGGGAACAGTGGCTGTTGCTGGTAAGAGAGTAAGGTTTTCACCAGATTGTGTAATGCCTGGAGAGATAGTGAGAAAGGTTAGGAATCGCGGTGAGGAGGTTGACAGTAAGGGATTGGAGGCTGGGTGAGTTCAGTTGCAAAGGCAGACTGTTGGCCTTCAATAAACAATCCTCCTTCTGCTCCTTTCTCAGAAATCCTATCCTTCTTGATGCTGGGTCCCTTGATCAGGCACTAATTGCCTTAGAAAGGAGGACCCACCTGGGAAACCGCTGTCACACCTGATAGAGAATCCCTGTGGGTTCACGGAATCCCTGACCACTACTAAATCCCTGTGGGCTCAGGGATAATGGCCTTTAAGTGTGCAATAATGACCCTAATTAGCTAGCAAGCAAGTTCCTGGTATCAGTCAGTTTCCACCACTGACCTAATGGTGTTAATTTTCCTGCTGTCTGGAATAGTACGCATGGCCTCCCCAATATTATGTGGGCTCTGCAACCACCCATCCACTCCAGTAGGCTCGATTAATTGTTTTATTCAGCAGTGTATGATTTTCCATGCCTTCTGCACTCTGTGTCACAGATCTCCAATTCAATTCGCTTCACAGTCTAGTGTAATATTTTAACTTATTTGTACTTCTTCTTGGTTTAACTTTAGGATAGTTCAAAATTTTAAGTGATCAATAATACATATGATCAGAGACAATATTAGTGTATTATGACTGAATTTTATATATAATCTGAATATTACTTAGATTACCAAAGATATTTTTCAATCTTCACTGTGTTGAATGATCTGCAGCATCAATGGTTTAAAAGTAGATTAGCAATAATTTCACTTGCAATTTAAGAGTCTGTTCCAAACTGTTGCTTCAGTGTAAAAAATCTCAACATCTGGCGATAATGGGGAAATCTTCAGACTGCCTCATACTTCAGTACAACCAATTCCTCTTTAGGAAAACTCCTGCTAAGTGACATTCTGAATGGAAATTGAAATGTATCCAGCATACTTTGAATTGCAGTGTAAAAACGAAAAGCACAACACATTTTCTATTTTATGCCAATAAATTATCAGTTTTTGGAATGTCAGAAATATTCTTGTACTCTGTGATGTACTGCAGAACATGACTGACCAATTAAAAATGTAAACATGTGAGAATACGTAATCTTCATAAAGGAACATTCCTTGTCTTAGATGGAATTCTACAACTGAAAATCTTCCATTATTAGGAATGAATCCAGTGAACAAAGATAGAAAACAGTTTCAGTTTTTCCATTGGACAGGGTGTTCCCTTATCAGGTATGACTGTTCTTAATCCTTAAAAGAAAATATCATAGGAACTAAGGAATGCACATAATCAAAAAATTATTGTTTTGTACAATCTAGTTGGGCCCAGAGTTTAAAAACCTGAAAGATCAGTTCCGTATCTATATCTGTAATATCAAAAAGGAATACATTTAATATTTAAAAAAAACAAACATGCCAGAAAAATTGTTTTAAAATTAATTGAAAATATATTTCCCACAAGTGAGCCCACAAAAAGCTTCATGTCAAGTCCTAGCTTAAAAAATAATCAATTAGGCAAAAATACAGGAGAAATTTGATGTACCAAAAATGAATAATGGTTGTCAGTTTGTTTCAAGCCTGCACTGTCCCATTACAATTATGCTTTCCAATAGCTATAAAACTCTCACTCTTGCTCTCTGAAAAAAAGCTGAGAAAAGAAAAATACAAATGAATACAAATGGAACAGTGACTGCTCGCCTTTCTTCGCTGCGCAAAAACAAATTTGCCCTTTCTGTCACTTATCACAGTGCAGCTTCTTGTTAAACAATTCAATATTCACCTGAATTGATGAATCTAAAATAAATATTTCAAAAACCCTGACTATAGTAATAGGTATATAATGTAAATAATCCAAATGAATGATGGATGGCTACTTCGCTGGTGAGGCCTTTATCAGGGTTGCTGCTATTATTTTAAATAGCTATTTCACAGGACTTAAGGATGAATGCACAATTACCCAAAATGGAAGTCACAGTTTATAAGAAAGAGAATGATGATATAATCACAGAATGACAGAAATATTACAAAACAGAAGGAGGCCATTCAGCCCATTATATCTGCACAGGCTCTCTGAAAATGCAATATGACATTGCTCCATAACCCTGGTTACCATTTCTATTCAAATAATTATCTAATGCCCTTTTGAATGCCTCAATTGCATCTGCCTCTACCACACTACCAGGCAGTTCATTCTAGAACCATGTACAACAAAAAAAGTCTTTCTCACATTGCATTTGCTTTTCTTGCAAATTACTTCAGGTGTGTGTCCTTTCATTCTTGATCCTTTTATGATAGGAAGGTTTTTCCCAATTTTTCCCAATCTACTTTGTCAAGAAATCTTATGAATTTGGAAACCTCTATATATATCCTCTTAGCCTTCTGCTCTCCAAGAAAATCAGTGTCAGTTTCTCCACTCTATCTTCACAACTCAAGTTTCTTATCCTTGGGACCCAGCTGATAAAACTGCTCTGCACTCCCTCCAATACATTCACATCCTTCCTGAAATGAGGCACTCAGAACCATACACAATACTTCAGCTGAGGTGTAACTAATATCTATACAAGTTCAGCATAGCCTCCCTTCTGTTGTGCACTATGCCACCATTAATAAAGCCTAGCTTACTGTATGCTTCATTCCTTACTTCTTCCACCTATCCTGCCACCTTTAACGCCTTATGCACATGTACACCCAGGTCCTTCTGCTCCTGTACACACTTTTGAGTAGTACACTTTATTTTATTTTGTCTGTCCATGTTGTTTCTCCCAATTTCTATACCTCACACATCATCGCATTGAACTTCTGTCATGTGGCACTGCATCAGACACTTTGTGTGGAGGTCCATTTGCTCCAAATTGAAAGGATTCTCTTTCCCAATCTCTCCTTTAACCTCAGATGTGGTAAATTTCAGGTTAAACCATCACCAGTCATCTCTCTACATGAGAGAGAGAGAGAGAGGCAATGTGGTACTCCATCTCTTACATTAAACTCTGTCCCTAGAATCACAAACCTGAATTTTATCAGTTATTTAGAAATGGGCTGTATGGTGAGAAATCTAGTAATGTAGCACATGAAATGATTGGCCTAATGCCCGTTATCTTCCCTCTACCATGTTATTTTACCAGTGACACTAAAGAGCGCTTATGGACCACAATAGGGGTTAAATAGGGAACTCTTCCAGTCTCTGTTTGAATTTTACCAGCTACTGGGGGTGCTCTGTGTTGCTCAATGAGACCTCCCAGTGAACTCTACAGGGGGCACTCCCTTGTTTCACACACTCTTTGTCATGGAGGCCACGGGGTCCTTTCTGCAGCAATGGCTGTAGCAGCAGCACTAACTGCCCTCAATAAACAACCCCTCCAACCCCAAACATCTCACCAGAAACTGCCTGACTGGCCCCTCAGACTCTAATCAATTGACCTTAAGTGTCTGTGATCCTCAATGTGTCCCTATCCTCCAGGTGCAATACCAGCAATGGCCAGTGTTGGTGCTGGTGCTGCTGAGGCTGCTGAGCTGCCAGCCCTTTGGTGGAAGCTTCTGTGGCCCAATGTCAGTGAAACTGAGTGAGTAACGCAACACTGCTGCATGAACTTTTGGCCCAAGTGATGGGCCTGCATAAAATCCAGTTCGCAGAGTGAATGTGACACAGAAAGGGGCAATTCAGCTCTTTGAGCCCACAGTAGGTCTCTACAAAGCAATCCAGTCAGTTCCATTCTCCCACTCAATTCTCATACCCATCCAACTCCCCACTTGGCCCATCTAGCACCATAAATTGATAAAGAAAACTGTGATGCACTATTTGAATCTCCAGTCTCCAGACTACTCTCTGTACTAGCTAGCACAAGCACATTGCATCAAACATGTCCCTGCAGGAAGTGAGGGAAGCTTTACTCCATGGAGAAGAAGAAATGAATTGAAGCAATTTGAACTCTACACGTCCAAGATGACTCTTAGGCTTGTCCTTCTGGCGGCAGGTCAGGTTCCAGGACTGAAATCAGTTTGTACTGAATGGAATTTCCAGGGCAGATATAGCTAGTTGTGATTGCCATAGGATTGCAAATTTAGAAGATTGATGAGTTTCAGTTTGATTTAGTCAGATACCTTGGCAACCAGTGGAGGTTTGGGAGATAGGGTGACAGTGTGGCAATAGGTTCGTAAGGCTTCAGCCTCCATTTAATCTCCAGCACCCTGTTCACATGGAGGGTGTCAAAATTTAATCTGAAATCTCTGCATAAACCCTTTTAATTGATTTTAAAATTTTCATTCCTATGTTCAAATCCTTCAAAAGGCTCACTCTTCCCCACCGCTGTATCCTAATCCAGCTATACAACCCTCCAGGATGTATCATCCCTTCAGTTTTTGTCCTTGTATATACCAGATTTCCTTTATGCCAACATATTAGTGGCTGTGACTTCAGTTGCATAGGCCCTAAGTTATTAAATTCTCTCTGGGAGCCTCTCTGTCTCAATTACTTGAAGCTTCATTCCAAGTGTCAGCCACACTTCGAGTATTCTTTCTCTACTGAGTTTTATTCTTCACTGTCTTCACTGCTTGTCCCAGAGAAAGATCAGTCCACATATCGATATTGTCCACCTATGTTACCTTGGATTTTTCTTGTGCATACTTTTCAGGTGTTGTGTCTTGCATGACCTTATATTACAAATCTCTTCTACTGTTATTGAATATTCAATATATGTGAGTGTTCCTGATACTGCTTCAAGCAAGTTCCTCTTAACACAAACTTTTTCAGGAACCTCACTGTATAGGCACTTGGCAGTCCATGACAAACTTAATACCCATTTGAATCCTTTCATTTCAAAGGCTGTTGTTAGAACCTCATCAATCTATTTGATTGTTCAGCTCTAACGGCAATACATTGGCACCAGCCACACAAAGGCTTTCAGTAGATGCTGCGGATATCCAGATTCTTTTAAGTGTTGTTTTTAAGAATTCATCCATGGGATGTGGACATCACTGGCCAGGCCAACATTTACTGCCCAACTCTAATTGCCCAGAGGGCAGTTAAGAGTCAATCACATTGCTGTGGGTCTGGAGTCACATGTAGGCCAGACCAGGTGGGGTTTTTTCAACAATCAACAGTTTCATGATCATCATTAAATTCTTAATTCCAGATTTTATCTTTGTGAATTCAAATTCTATCATCTGCTGTGGTGAGAATTGAACCCAGGTCCCTGGGTTAATAAACTAGTGATAAGACCACTAGGCCACAACACCATGACCCTTATTAGGTTTAGCCTGCATTTATTTGTGAGACACTGTCTCTTGAGCGATGAATGATCCAAGATAAATGAAGGCATCAACCTGATGAAGATAAACTTTGCTAATCAAAATGTCACACGTCTTTCCTTCCATCCCTATCACATTTGCCTTGTCAATATTGATCAGAAGGCTTCTTTTCCGGTTAACTTGCTCAAGGTAATCTTCCAACTCCCATCACTGCACTATTGTGTTAGAAAATGAAATAATGAAGAGTTTTATGATCAGCTTGTTGAAGATTCAAAAATTTGCTGATTCCAATTGGTATCCAACAGTTACATGCATCAAGTAACCTTGACATAATCATTTGTACAAGGATGTCAAGTGTGTGAGAAAACAGCCCTGTCAAATGCTTTTTCTAACTCGGAACCTTTCTCAGGGAGGGTGTCAGCAATGCTGACCTGAGCTCATTACTTATGGTAGAATTTGGCTAGCAAGTCAATTAAATGTGGTGGACATTCCATTTGAACATTGCCAGACAAAATATATCCCATGAGACCAAATCTTAAAATGAATGAAACACATGGCAGCTGCTGATGTCCTTGGGCTTTGTGCATTGAGATTTGTTGATCTCTGGTTCCTCTTCCACATTAAAGTCTAGCTTGCTCCTCAGCAGTCTCACTTCCTATCTTTTACTGGATCCATTCCAGGATGATCCTAAGTAAGATTTTGCAGGCTTGGAAGATCAAAGCAATTTTTTGACAATTTGTGCATGTTTTAGGTCACCTTTCATTAGAAAATGAGCAATTAAGGCAAATCTATTTCCCTTCTTATCAAAAAATCATAAGATTAAGATCTGTTAGGCTAACAATTATCATGATCATTATATACAATTTTGTTAAAATGAATTACTCATTCTACCCAACATCCTAATGATGGTCTGGATGTTTAGGATCCGGCTAGAGCAAATCGGAATTGTTTGGAATTTCCTGCTGCTAGTTAGCTTGCCTGTTTGCCAGTGCTATCCCAGACCCAGGTCATTTTTTCTGAGGTTGGATAGAGGATGGATGCTACCTGACTTCAAGTGGCAGACAGGGTTTTAAAAAAACTATTGGGGCCTGGAAGAAAACTGGATTTGCTAGTCAGCTGTGAGCTATGAGCAGCTTTGAAGAATAGCCTAACAGCTGCCTTGAGGGTTTGGAAGGAACAGTATTCCAGGCAAGTTTTTAGAACATCTCTTTCTGCTTGACATCAGCTGAAACTGCACATCACCTTGTGGAGAATTCTGCAGTAAAGACTGCTCAGGCCATTTGTCTTTTACTTTAAACTTTAAACACTCGGAAAGAGGGTGCCTCCATTCTGAGGTGTCCTCTCTTCTCTCTCTCTCTTTTTCTCTCTATTTTTCCTACCTCATAAGACATTCAAGCCACTTTTTCAGTAATGAAAAGCCTCCTAATGGGCCTCCAACTTTAGGAAGCCAACCATCCTTCTGAATTGGACAGCATGTCTGTATTCTGGCCACCAGATGGAAAATTCAGGGAAAATTGGAAAACCACATAGTATGGCTTTCTGATATACATTTAACCCTAACTTCATGGTCACTCAGTTGTGGATAAAGTCTTGTCGAATGTCGCCACTTTATCGTTATGTGCATTTTTCAGAAACAGACATTATCAGCATTACTTGGTCCTTCCAGGGACTGAACTCCACAAAGTTAGCTGGGATGATAACTATGCAGCGTAATCTCATCTCCCTTGCTTTCTATGGCGAAACACTGCAGGTCAAATGAGTCCAGATTCTATAACTAAGAACCTCTCAACTGCCTACTACCAATTGGTTAATAGCAGTATTGATGGTTCTAAACATATGTTTCAGGGAATAAAAAGTAACGCAACAAGGTGGATTTTTCACTCTTTCCTGAACTCAACTGAATATCAGCCCAACGAAATCTATAAAATCCACTCCACTGTATTACTGTAGTGGGATAGAAACCTGCTCCTACATTTTCAAAAAACAACGAAACGTAAATGCAAGGTTAGTGTTCATTCCATTTATGTTCCACAGGAGTCGATTTTCAATTTACCAGCCAGGTATAAAACTGACATTGCAGTTCACTTGCAATTATTGTCAACAGAAATAAAATGAGAACTTTTTGATGGATGCCTGATCTGCCACAGCATCCTTATACTCGGAAGACAAGTTTAAAATATATCCCAATACTTTTATGTAAGCTAAGGTAGGGATCCAGTGATACCTGAACTCATAACTTCTCTTCTCTCCCAAAATAATGATAGGGATCCCTCTCTCCTCACTTTCCACCTCACCCGTCTCTGTATTCAAAGGATTATCCTCCAACATTTCTACTATCTCCAGCAGGATACCACCAAACACATCTTCACCTCCCCTCCACTGTCAGCATTTGGGAGGGACTGTTCCCTCAGCAACACCCTGGCCCAATCTCCATCACTCCGAACACTTCCTCACTCCCACAAGGTCAGCTTCATATGCAATCTCAGAAGCCAGAACACTTGCCCATTCACCTCCTTCCACCTTTTTGGTCAAGGCCACAAACACGCATTTTGGTACATTTCATTCAATCTAATCTACGTGATTGCTGCATTATTCACACAGAATTGTATAGTATGGAAGATGCTCTTCGGCTTATCGAGTCTGCACTACCAACAATACACTACTACCAGCACTAGTACCATTTCCCCACATTTGGCCCATAGTCTTGAATGTTATGACATTTCAAGTGCTCATCCAAGAACTTTTCAGAAGGTGGTGAGGTTTTCCTCGAAGGCAGTGTATTCCAGACACCTCCACAACCATCTGGATTAAAAAAGCTGTCCCTCAAATCCCCTCTAAAATTCCTGCCTTTCACTTTAAAATTATGACCTCTTGTTATTGACCTTTTGACAAAGAGGTACAACTGCTTTCTATTCACCCTGCCTATGCTCTTCATAACCTTATTCACCTCTATCACTCTTCTCTGCTCTAAAGAGAACAACCTAAGCCTATCCAGCTTCGCTTCATAGCTAAACTATTCAAGAACAAAGAACAAAGAACAAAGAAAATTACAGCACAGGAACAGGCCCTTCGGCCCTCCAAGCCTGCGCCGATCCAGATCCTCTATCTAAACCTGTTGCCTATTTTCCAAGGATCTGTATCCCTCTGCTCCCTGCCCATTCATGTATCTGTCTAGATACATTTTAAATGATGCTATTGTGCCCGCCTTTACCACCTCCACTGGCAATGCGTTCCAGGCACCCACCACCCTCTGCATAAAGAACTTTCCACGCATATCTCCCTTAAACTTTTCCCCTCTCACCTTGAAAGCGTGACCCCTAGTAATTGAGTCCCCCACTCAGCGAAAAAGTTTCTTGCTATCCACCCTGTCTATGCCTCTCATGATTTTGTAGACCTCAGTCAGGTCCCCCCTCAATCTCCGTCTTTCTAATGTAAATAATCTACTCAACCTCTCTTCATAGCCAGCGCCCTCCATACCAGGCAACATCCTGGTGAACCTCCTCTGCGCCCTCTCCAAAGCATCCACATCCTTTTGGTAATGTGGTGACCAGAACTGTACGCAGCATTCCAAATGTGGTCGAACCAAAGTTCTATACAACTGTAACATGACCTGCCACCTCTTGTACTCAATACCCCGACTGATGAATGAAAGCATGCCGTATGCCTTCTTGACCACTCTATCGACCTGCGTTGCCACCTTCAGGGTACAATGGACCTGAACATCCAGATCTCTCTGTGCATCAATTTTCCCCAGGGCTTTTCCATTTACCATATAATTCGCTCTTAAATTGAATCTTCCAAAATGCATCACCTTGCATTTGCCTGGATTGAACTCCATCTACCATTTCTCTTTCCAACTCTCCTATCTATCTATATTCTGCTGCATTCTCCGACTGCTACTCCACCAATCTTAGTGTCATCTGCAAACTTGCTAATCAGACCATCTATACCTTCCTCCAGATCATTTATGTATATCACAAACAACAGTGGTCCCAACAAGGATCCCTGTGGAACACCACTGGTCACAGTTCTCCATTTTGAGAAACTCCCTTCCACTACAACTCTCTGTCTCCTGTTGCCCAGCCAGTTTTCTATCCATCTAGCTCGTACACCCTGGACCCCATGCGACTTCATTTTCTCCATCAGCCTACCATGGGGAACCTTATCAAACGCCTTACTGAAGTCCATGTATATGACATCTACAGCCCTTCCCTCATCTATCAACTTTGTCACTTCCTCAAAGAATTCTATCAAGTTGGTAAGACATGACCTTCCCTGCACAAAATCATGCTGCCTATCACTAATAAGCCCATTTTCTTCCAAATGTAAATAAATCCTATTCCTCAGTATCTTCTCCAGCAGCTTCCCCAACACTGACATCAGGCTGACCGGTCTATAATTAGCTGGATTATCCTTGCTACCCTTCTTAAACAAGGGGACAACATTTGCAATTCTCCAGTCCTCCGGGACCTCACCCGTGCTCAAGGATGCTGCAAGGATATCTGTTAAGGCCCCAACTATTTCCTCTCTCGCTTTCCTGAGATAGATCCCATCCAGACCTGGGGACTTGTCCACCCTAATGCCTTTTAGAATACCCAACATTTCTCCCCTCATCATACCGACTTGACCTAGAGTAATCAAACATCTATCCCTAACTCAATATCTGTCATGTCCCTCTCCTCGGTGAATACTGATGCAAAGTAATCATTAAGAATCTCACTCATTTTCTCTGACTCCCTGCATAACTTCCCTCCTTTGTCCTTGAGTGGGCCAGCCCTTTCTCAAGTTACCCTCTTGCTCTATATGTACGAATAAAAGGCTTTGGGATCTTCCTTAACCCTGTTTGCTAAAGATATTTCATGACCCCTTTTAGCCCTCTTAATTCCTCGTTTCAGGTTGGTCCTACTTTCCCGATATTCTTCCAAAGCTTCGACTGTTTTCAGTGGCCGAGACCTTATGTATGCTTCCTTTTTCCTCTTTGCTAGTCTCACAATTTCACCTGTCATCCATGGTTCCCTAATCTTGCCCTTTCTATCCCTTATTTTCACAGGGACATGTCTGTCCTGCACTCTAATCAACCTCTCTTTAAAAGCCTCCCACATATCAAATGTGGATTTACCCTCAAACAACTGCTCCCAATCCACATTCCCCAGCTCCTGCCGAATTTTGCTATAGTTGGCCTTCCCCCAATTTAGCACTCTTCCTTTAGGACCACTCTCGTCTTTGTCCATCAGTATTGTAAAACTTATAGAATTGTGATCTCTATTCCCAAAGTAATCCCCTACTTCAAATTTCAACCACCTGGCCGGGCTCATTCCCCAACACCAGCTCCAGTATGGCCCCTTCCTGAGTTGGACTATTTACATACTGCTCTATAAAACACTCCTGGATGCTCCTTACAAATTCTGCTCCATCTAAACCCCTAACACTAAGTGAATCCCAGTCAATGTTGGGAAAATTAAAATCTCCCATCACCACCAACCTGTTGCTCCTACATCTTTCCATAATCTGTCTACATATTTGTACATCTATCTCATGCTTGCTGTTGGGAGGCCTGTAGTACAGCCCAAACATTGTTACCGCACTCTTCCTATTTCTGAGCTCTGTCCATATTGCCTCACTGCTCGAGTCCTCCATAGTGCCCTCCTTCAGCACAGCTGTGATATCCTCTTTGACCAGTAATGCAACTCCTCCACCCCTTTTACCTCCCTCTCTATCTGGCCTGAAGCATCTATATCCCGGAATATTTAATTACCAATCTTGCCCTTCCCTCAACCAAGTCTCAGTAATAACAATAATATCATACTCCCAGGTACTAATCCAAGCCTAAGTTCATCTGCCTTACCTACTACACTTCCCGCATTAAAACAAATGCACCTCAGACCACCTGTCCCTTTGCGTTCATCATCTGCTCTCTGCCTACTCTTCCCCTTAGTTACACTGACTTCATTATCTAGTTACTTACAGGCTTTAGTTACTCCCTCCTCATTTTGTTCCCATCCCCCTGCCACATTAGTTTAAACCCTCCCCAACAGCATTAGCAAAAGCACCCCCTAAGACATTGGTTCCAGTCCTGCCCAGGTGTAGACCATCCGATTTGTAGTAGTCCCACCTCCCCCAGAACTGGTTCCAATGTCCCAAAAATCTGCACCCCTCCCTCCTGCTTGTAGGACCTCATCCCGTTTATTACCTATATCATTGGTGCCTATATGCACCATGACAGCTGGCTGTTCACCCTCCCCCTTCAGAATGTCCTGCAGTCGATCTGAGACATCCCTGACTCGTGCACCTGGGAGGCAACATACCATTCGGGAGTCTCGTTTTCGACCACAGAACCGCCTATCCACTCCCCTTACAATCAAATCCCCTATGACTATAGCCCTTCCACTCTTTTTCCCGCCCTTCTGTACAGCAGAACCAGCCACGGTGCCATGAACCTGGCTACTGCTGCCTTCCCCTGGTGAGCCATCTCCCACAACAGTATCTGAAACGGTATACCTGTTTTGGAGGGAGATGACCGCAGGGGACACCTGCACTGCCTTCCTGCTTTTTCTCTGTCTTTTGGTCACCCATTCCCTTTCTCCCTCAGTAATCCTAATCTGCGGTGTGACCAATTTGCTAAATGTGCTATCCACGACTTCCTCAGCATCGCGGATGCTCCAAAATGAGTCCATCCGCAGCTCCAGAGCAGTCATGCGGTCTAACAAGAGCTGTAGCTGGACACACTTCCTGCACGTGTAGGAGTCAGGGACATCAGCCACGTCCCTGAGCTCCCATATTGAGCAAGTGGAGTCTAACACTGGTCTGGGGTCTCCTGCCATTTTTACTCTTAAGCATAGCTTAGTCCTAGTTTAATATCAAATAATAGAAAAATGAAATGAAAAAACTTTTACCAATCACTCTACTTACCAGCACACAATGAAAAAAAGAAAAGCCTTACCTTATCAACACACCACAGAGTCTTTTTTTTTGGTCAGAGGAGGAGGGTGGGTGGGAGACACTACGCGCGTAGTGAGTCGGATTTAGCTACTGCCCAAATATATCAGTTCACTCACCTTCCCAGAGCGCAAATTCGACCACTCCCACTCAACTCTGCTGCCGAAATGAAGAATTTACCTTCCCGGCAGTCCCCTGGTCCTCACTCTCACCGCTCCCACTGCTGCTGCAAAAACAGAGGCCGCTGATTCCACGAGGTAGGTATTTAAATGGGAAACTTACCTCCCGGCAGCCCCCTGGTCCTCGCTCTCATTGTTCCTGCCGTTGCTGCTGCAAAAATGGAGGCCGCTGGTTCCATCCTGATGTTTCTCTTTTACATTGGTGAGACTAATTGCAGACTGGGTGACCACGTTGTGGCACACGCTCCACTCTGTCCATAAGAATGGTCCTGACCTTTCAATTCCTTGCTATTTCAATAAACCACCTTGCTCCCATTCAAACATTTCCATCCTGGTCACGCAGCGGTGTTCCAATGAAGCATAGCACAAACAGGAAGAACAACAGAGATAACAAGGTGTAGAGCTGGATGAACACAGCAGGCCAAGCAGCATCAGAGGAGCAGGAAGGCTGACGTTTCGGGCCTAGACCCTTCTTCAGAAATGTTCTGGGGACCTGAGTTTGAATCCTACCACAACAGATGGTGGAATTTGAATTCAATAAAATATCTGGAATTAAGAATCTAATGGTGACCATGAATCAATTGCCAATTGTCGCAAAATCCCATCGGGCTGATGAATGTCCTGTAAGGAAGGAAACTGCCATCCTTCCCTGGTCTGGCCTACATGTGACTCCAGACCCACAGTAATGCCCTCTGGGCAATTAGGGATGAGCAATAAATGCTGCCTAGCTAGTGATGCCCTCATCCTGTGAATGAATAAAGGAAAAGAAAATTTGAAAACATTTTCGCAGCCTTACTCCTTCATGTGATAGTGAGAATGGTACCTAGTTTTACATTCAAGAAGGCTGAGCAAAATATTTCCTCTATTATATCTTCAGTTTAAGCTAATTGTGCATGCAATGAAGTGCCATAAAAATAGTAACATTTAAAATTTAATAGGCTAAGTCCTTGTGAAATGTCTTTAAGGCAAAATTGACAAGAACAGGGTGAGAAGAGCTGGCTGAAACCATAGCAACTACCCAAATGCCTCCTGTAAACATTCAAGATTTTGACCGTTTTTAGGTTCATGTTGGGTACTGCATTGTTTCTGGTTTTAATTAAGCTTCAGATTGCAGTTCTAGGAATTCTGTTGAGTTACTCGAAAGTTTAGAATGATTTCCATGCCTTTTGTAAACAAAGTTGGTGAATGTTTAACTTTCTCATTCCTTCCCTTCCTGTGAGAGCAGTTCAGCCTTCGTATGAAGCTGTAAGAGTCTGTAATATTTAAAATATTTTAAAAAATCAACATTTGCATCAGAGCACATCCATTTTGAAAAGAGGAAAATGTATTAAGCATAACTGGATTTGCATGACTACATGTGATGTAAATTATCCTGGGGATTAATAATTTCCTTAATTGGTGCATCTCATCAATCATATACTTGTGTAATTGCCCAAATTCCAGAATTTCCTAAGCCATTACATCACTGTTGACCAATAAAGAATGATAATTTATTCAGTAAATTGCATTGCTCTCAAAATCATTGAAAATTACCTCCTTAGATGATCATGACTGATTTATTCCAATATATGCCTTACACGGGCCATGGAACATTTTGCAGAGTTTTAAGATGTTTCAATCGCAACAATAGTAAAACAAAACCTACATAGCCAATAATATCTGTAAAATAATAGTATGATGTCAATAAACATAAAATAGATATTTATTTTGTTCTATATTCTTAACTTTGGAAAAATTTAAGTGTAATAACTGTGCTATGTTGAGATCCAGGCGGGGCTCCCCAGTTTGTTATGTTTCCAGATGGGATAAAATACAATACAATAAAGTGCAGGAACAAGCCCTTTGGCCCACCAAGCCTGCGCCGATTCCTAGTCCTTATTTAGACCAGCTTTTTATTGACCATAAATGGTTTCGATCCCTTTATTTGCTTTCTGTTCATGTGTTTATCAAGATAAACCTTGAACGTTGATAATGTGTCTGATTCCACCACCTCCACTGGCAGTAGCTTCCATGTACCCACTGGCCTCTATGTGGAAAATGCTCCCTGCAGTTCTCCCCTAAACTTTTCCCCTCTGACCTTGAACTTGCACTCTCTTGTTGTTGACCTTTCCACACTATTTATGCCTCATAATTTTGTAGATTTCTATCAGGTGACCCCTCAGCCTTTGTCTTCCCAGTGGAAATAATCTGAGTTATTCAACCTCCCCTCATAACTAAAACCCTCCAGACCAAGCAACACCCTGGTAAATCTTCTCTGCTCCCTCTCTAAAGCATCCATGTCTTTCTGTTAGTGTGGCAACCAGAATTGCATAAAATATTCCAAATGTGGCCGAACTAAAGTTTTGTACAGCTCGAACATAACTTGCCAAATTTTATATTTGATGCAGTTGCTGGAAAATCTGAGGTAACAAGGTGTAGAGCTGGATGAACACAGCAGGCCAAGCAGCATCATAGGAGCAGAGAGGCTGATGTTTCGGGCCGAGACCCATCATCAGAAAAGGGGGAGGGGAAGGGGGTTCTGAAATAAATAGGGAGAGAGGGGGAGGCGGATAGAAGATGGATAGAGGAGAAGATAGGTGGAGAGGAAACAGACAGGTCAAAGAGGCGGGGATGGAGCCAGTAAAGGTGAGTGTAGGTGGGGAGGTAGGGAAGAGATAGGTCAGTCCAGGGAGGACGGATAGATCAAGGGGGCGGGATGAGGTTAGTAGGTAGGAAATGGGGGTGCGGCTTGAGGTGGGAGGAGGGGTTAGGTGGGAGGAAGAACAGGTTAGGGAGGCAGGGACGAGCTGGGCTGGCTTTGGGATGCGGTAGGGGGAGGGGAGATTTTGAAGGTTGTGAAATCTACATTGATACCATTGGGCTGCAGGGTTCCCAAGCAGAATATGAGTTGCTGTTCCTGCAACCTTTGGGTGGCGTCGTTGTGGCACTGCAGGAGGCCCAGGATAGACATGTTGTCTGAGGAATGGGAGGGGGAGTTGAAATGGTTCGCGACTGGGAAGTGCAGTTGTTTATTGCGAACCGAGTGTAGGTGTTCTGCAAAGTGGTCCCCAAGCCTCTGCTTGGTTTCCCCGATGTAGAGGAGGCCACAACGGGTACAGCAGATGCAGTATACCACATTAGCAGATGTGCAGGTGAACATCTGCTTGATGTGTAAAGTCTTCTTGGGGCCAACTGCACCTGTTCTTCCTCCCACCTATCCCCTCCTCCTACCTCAAGCCGCACCCCCATTTCCTACCTACTAACCTCATCCTGCCCCCTTGACCTGTCCGTCCTCCCTGGACTGACCTATCTCCTCCCTACCTCCCCACCTACACTCACCTTTACTGGCTCCATTCCCGCCTCTTTGACCTGTCTGTTTCCTCTCCACTTATCTTCTCCTCTATCCATCTTCTAACTGCCTCCCCCCTCTCCCTATTTATTTCAGAACCCCCTTCCCCTCCCCCTTTTCTGATGAAGGATCTAGGCCTGAAACGTCAGCCTTCCTGCTCCTATGATGCTGCTTGGCCTGCTGTGTTCATCCAGCTCTACACCTTGTTATCTCAGATTTTCCAGCATCTGCAGTTCCTACTATCTCTGATACAATTTTAACCCGACTGCGAAGCCTCTTCTAAGGATGCCTACCCTGAAGAAGTTACCCTCCTCCCTCCGGACAAACCTCCGGGGATCTCTCTCCCAATGCAACCCTCTCGTGATCTCTTCAGCTTTAAAACTGTTCGACCATGTCCTGAAGCAAACCAGGTTCTACAGCGACATCACCTTTCTTAGTACCTACGGAACCAGATCATCCCCAATGGACTACAGTCCACATTCAAGCCTTCCCAGTTTGGCCCCAACCGTGACAATGTCTACATTCATAGCATTGAGATCCTTCAGAAGCGTTTCTCCCTGCAACTCCTGAAACACACACTTGCAGCAATGCGCCGGCATCTCCGGGCACTACAATCAAGCCTACCCCAGCTCAGAGTCTCCCTCTCCCAGACCTGCAAAGGACCTCTCCTGTTTTTTATTCTTCGTAGGATCCACAACCTGAACTCCCAATTCTACTCAGCTTTATTGGACACTAAAAACTGTAAGTACAGTAAACTTACTGGTGCCTACCACCCAAAACGGGCTTCCTCCACCTCCCAAATCCCCAGCCGTACCCAGGATCTACCCCACAATGTGCCCGCCGCCATTGGCCATGTGGCCACTGTTGGAGAACCCACAGATGATGTCACCTCCGCCACCGCCGGGTTCCCCACTTCCGGGACAGCGAACGCCATCGCTGCTGATGCCACCGCCTCCATTTCCGAGGGCAACACCACAGACACTGAAGATGCAACTACCATCACTGCGGCTGCCGCCGCCTATCCCGCTCCGCCCATCGCCGACGCCACTCCGCCCATCACCGACGTGGACGCAACTCCGCTCACCACTGACGCAACTCCGCTCACCGCTGATGCCAACGCAACTCCGCCCACTGCCGACACAACTCCGCCCACAACCGACGCCGACATCGCTCCGCCCACAGCCTCCACAGCCAGCAGCTCCAGAGGAGATAGCAGCACTCAGCCCTGCCGAGTCTTCACCATCCCCCCCAGACCTCCCCCTTCCCGCGGACGAACCGTCAGTCCTCAGTAAAGGGCTCACCTTTGTCCCCCTCCACCCACACATCAGCGAATACCGGTCATATTTGGACATAGAGCAGTTTTTCGACCGCCTCCGCCTCCGCGCTTACTTCTTCAACCGTGAACCTAACCCTCCTTCTACTGACCCCTTCTCCCGCCTCCAACACACTCCCTCCTCCTGGACACCACCCCAAGGCCTCCTACCCTCCCTCGACCTCTTCATCTCCAACTGCCGTCGAGACATCAATCGCCTCAACCTCTCCACCCCTCTCACCCACTCCAACCTCTTCTCCGCAGAACGTGCAGCCCTCCGCTCCAATCCCAACCTCACCATAAAACTCGCAGACAAGGGAGGTGCAGTTGTAGAATTGCGCACTGACCTCTACATCGCCGAGGCCAGACGCCAACTCTCCAACACCTCCTCCTACCGCCCCCTTGATCATGACCCCACCCCTGACCACCAAACCATCATCTCCCAAACCATCCACAACCTCATCACCTCAGGTGAACTACCACCCACAGCCTCCAACCTCTTCATTCCCCAACCCCACAGTGCACGCTTCTATCTCCTTCCCAAAATCCACAAACCTGACTGCCCTGGTCGACCCATTGTCTCCGCCTGCTCCTGCCCCACCGAACTGATCTCCAACTATCTAGACTCCATTTTCTCCCCCTTGGTCCAGGAACTCCCTACCTACGTCCGTGACACCAACCACGCCCTCCACCTCCTCCAGAACTTCCAATTCCCCGGTCCCCAACACCTCATTTTTACCATGGACGTCCAGTCCCTATACACTTGCATTCCCCATACAGATGGCCTAAAGGCCCTCCGCTTCTTCCTGTCCTGCAGGCCCGACCAGTCCCCCTCCACTGACACCTTCATCCGCTTAGCCGAACTCGTCCTCACCCTCAACAACTTCTATTTCAATTTCCTCCCACTTCCTACAGACAAAGGGGGTGGCCATGGGTACCTGCATGGGCCCAAGCTATGCCAGCCTCTTTGTAGGTTACGTGGAACAATCCGTCTTCCATACCTACACTGGCACTAAACCCCACCTCTTCCTCCGTTACATCGATGACTGTATCGGCGCCGCCTCATGCTCCCACAAGGAGTTCGAACAGTTCATCCACTTCACCAACACCTTCCACCCCAACCTTAAGTTCACCTGGACCATCTCTAATACCTCTCTCACCTTCCTGGACCTCTCTGTCTCCATCTTGGGCAACCACCTAGAAACCTATATCCATTTCAAGCCCACCGACTCCCACAGCTACCTAGAATACACCTCCTCCCACCCACCTTCCTGCAAAAATGCCATCCCCTATTCCCAATTCCTTCGCCTCTGCCGCATCTGCTCCCAGGATGAGGCATTCCACTCCCGTATATCTCAGATGCCTTCGTTTTTCAAGGACCGCAACATCCCCCCCTCAGTGGTCGAGAACGCCCTCGACCGTGTCTCTCGCATTTCCCGCAACTCATCCCTCACACCCTGTCCACGCAATAACAACCAAAAAAGAATCCCCCTCGTCCTCACGTACCACCCCACCAATGTCCGGATCCAACTCATCATCCTCCGACACTTCTGCCATCTGCAATCCGACCCCACAACCAAAGACATTTTTCCCTCCCCATCCTTACCTGGTTTCCGGAGGGACCACTCTCTCCATGACTCCCTTGTCTGCTCCACACTCCCCTCCAGCCCCACCACACCCGGCACTTTTCCCTGCAACCGCAGGAAGTGCTACACCTGCCCCCACACCTCCTCCCTCACTTCCATCCCAGGCCCCAAGAAGACTTTCCATATCAAGCAGATGTTCACCTGCACATCTGCTAATGTGGTATACTGCATCCGCTGTACCCGTTGTGGCCTCCTCTACACTGGGGAAACCAAGCGGAGGCTTGGGGACCACTTTGCAGAACACCTACGCTCGGTTCGCAATAAACAACTACACCTCCCAGTCGCGAACCATTTCAACTCCCCCTCCCATTCCTCAGACGACATGTCCATCCTGGGCCTCCTGCAGTGCCACAACGATGCCACCCGAAGGTTACAGGAACAGCAACTCATATTCCGCTTGGGAACCCTGCAGCCCAATGGTATCAATGTAGATTTCACAAGCTTCAAAATCTCCCCTCCCGCTACCGCATCCCAAAACCAGCCCAGCTCGTCCCCGCCTCCTTAACCTGTTCTTCCTCCCACCTATCCCCTCCTCCCACCTCAAGCCGCACCCCCATTTCCTACCTACTAACCTCATCCTGCCCCCTTGACCTGTCCGTCCTCCCTGGACTGACCTATCTCCTCCCTACCTCCCCACCTACACTCACCTTTACTGGCTCCATCCCCGCCTCTTTGACCTGTCTGTTTCCTCTCCACTTATCTTCTCCTCTATCCGTCTTTTATCCGCCTCCCCCTCTCTCCCTATTTATTTCAGAACCCCCTTCCCCTTCCCCTTTTTTGAAGAAGGGTCTAGGCCCGAAACGTCAGCTTTCCTGCTCCTCTGATGCTGCTTGGCCTGCTGTGTTCATCCAGTTCTACACCTTGTTATCTCTCTTTATATTTGATACCCCGGCCAATGAAGGCAATCGTATTGTATGCCTTCTTGACCACCTTATCTACCTGTGTTGCCACTTCTAGGGATCTGTGGACCTGTATACCCAGGTCCATCTGTATGCCAATACTGAAAAGGGTTCTGCCATTTATAGTATTCACCCCTGAATTTGATCTTCCAAAATGCATCACCTTGCATATGTCTGGATTAAACTCCACCTGTCATTTCTCTGCCCAAATCTGCAATCTATCATTATCCCGCTACATCCTTTGACAATCCTCCTCATTCTCTGCAACTTCATCAATTTTAGTGTCATTGCGCAAACTTAGTAATCAGACCACCTATATTTTCCTGATGCTTTACGAAACGGTCTCCGAGTCTCCGCTTGGTCTCACCGATGGAGAAGAGGCCACATCAGGAGCAACGGATGCAATAGCCCACATTTATGGATGTGCAGGTGAACCCCTGTCTATGTGAAAGGTTTGTTTGGTTCCTGGGATGGAGCTGATGGGGGAGGTGTAGGGGCAGGTGTAGCACTTCCTGCGGTTGCAGGGAAAGGTACTGGGGGCAGTGGGGCTAGTGGAGAATGCGGAGCAGATGAGGGAGTCACAGAGAGAGCAGTCCCTACAAAAGGCAGATGGGGTGGGGAGGGAAATATATCTTTGGTTGTGGGGTCGGATTGCAGGTGGCGGAAGTGATGGAGAATGATACGTTGAATATGGAGGTTAGTGGGGTGATCTCTGAGGACAACGGGGATTCTGTCTTTGTTTTTGTTGCGGGGAGGGGATGTGAGGGCACCGGTGCTGGAAACGCAAGAGATGCGGTCGAGAGCATTTTGGACCACTGAAGGTGGGAAGTTGCTGTCCTTGAAATAAGAGAACATCTGGGATATTCAGGAGTGGAACGCCCCATCTCGGGAGCAGACGCAGTGGAGGTAGAGGAATTGGGAGTAGGTCCCAAATAAACCTTTCACATCAGACAGATGTTCACCTGCACATCCGCTGCTTCCGATGTAGCCTCCTTTGTATCAGTGAGACCAAGCATAGACTTGGAGACCATTTCATAGAGCATCTGCGCTCTGTTCACAACAAATGCTAACACCTTCCAGTCGCGAGCCATTTCAACTCCTCCTCCCACTCCCTGGGCGCCGTGTCCATCCTGGGCCTCCTCCAGTGTCACAATGACCCCACCCGGAAACTGGAGGAGCAGCACTTCATATTCAGCCTTGGGAGCCTACAACCCAATGGTCTCAATGTGGACTTTACCAGTTTCAAAATCTCCCCACCCCTGGCCTCAGCCCATAACCAACTCTCCCTCTCATCACCGCCTTCTTGACCTGACACAACCTCTCCATCTTCTCTCCCGCCTATCCCCTCCTCCCACCTCACTGACCAATCCCCACCACTCCCTACCTGCACTCACCTATCACCATCCCACCTACCTTGCCCAGTCCCACCCCTCCTCTCTTTATTTATTTTGGATCTCCCGTTCCCCTCCTCCATTTTTGAAGAAGGGTCCCGACCCGAAACGTCAACTTTCCTGTTCCTCTGATGCTGCCTGGCCTGCTGTGTTCCTCCAGCTCCACACTGTGTTAGCCCAAAATGATAGAAATGTTTATGAAGGGCAAATTTGAAGACATTGTGACTGTTATTGGATGGCACTAATAGCATTGATTTTATCAGTTGAGCTTGATCTTGGGATTATTAGTTTTGTAGGTTGATTGAAATCCCTTCACCCTGACACCTTTCTTAGTAGCTGGCAGCACTCAGAGTGAGAGAGAAACTTCCCTTTCTGTTTCCTACAGTGCATAGGTGTTTAAGCAATTGTTCCCAAGTGTGGCCCTCACCCACTTTCATCTACACGCTAGCAAGTCCAGCTCACAACACACATAGGATGATTTGCAGTCAGATTTAAAACCATTTTTTTCAGACATTTCTGAAGGTAAAAACAAACATATCTGTAAAAGGTGAATTTCTGTTGAGAAGGGGGATAGACAATACCTGTGTTATCAGTTTCCCTGACTGTGTACAGCTATGACATTCCAATGGATTTACACAGGACTGTAATGAATTTACATCTGTAGCTTTGCTTTCTCTGTGGCAGTTTTTCTTTTCAAAAATATATACACATTTTGGAATGTAAAATAAAAAGGAAGGTGTGTAAATACTTTGGGGTTCTAATCCTTCAGTGTAACAAGCTGCAAAGTGAACAAGCCACAATGCAGCCTACACTAATCCTAACTGACTGTGAGTAGATGACAGGGGAGTATATCACACATGAGAATATCCAAACTGTAGATTTTGGAGGATGTTTAGATTTGCACTTTTGGGGGAAAATGCTTCATTAATTATTTGGTTAAAGCGTGAAAAATTGAACAAATTGTTCTCACCTCTGCTTGGAAATTAGATTTCCTGTCGTTCACACAGTTCAAAAAGGTATTAGAAAATGTGCCGACTAAGTTGCTCCCTGTAGGAAGTCATCACAATACACATTAAATAGACCTTAAGCTTACAATAAAATCTGCTGCTGTTAAATACTGAATAAACGTCCTGCATGACCCCTTCTGAGTTTGAAAATAGGTCAAGTTATAATGCCTGAAATAGTACAGATGAATGAATCACTGTATAAACTGGGAGTTCCTTTGAAGGTTGAAAATTTCCAAATATGAATAAACATGTGAAGGCTAAAAAGCATGTGTACTTCACATTTAAAGGTTATTTCTTACTCATTTTCTTCAGTTGTGTGTTTGTCTTGGTCACCTGGTACACTCTGTCTATAATGAAAGGATCAGGAGAAGGATCATACCTTTGTTCGTTTACTAATGTTAGTTACATTTCATTATAATTGCAAGTGGAAATTTACATTGATAATTAAACTGTTGGCCTAAGTTGTGTTTGCTCTATAGTTCTTTCCTCAATTGTTAATTGCTCATGTAAAAATTGTATTGTAGTAAATTAATTAACCAATTGAGCCATAATAGCTAACAAATTATATTTTTCTACTTTCTTTTCATTGCTAAGGCAGAAGTAATGGGAAACAGTCTCATTACAGATAATGGTAAAATTCTGTGTATATCTTAAATAATTTAAGAAGGTTGAATTCAAGTTTGAAAGGTGAGGACTCTCGCAGAGAAGCAGACAGACCAACAGCAGGCCTGACTGCCACTTGGGATACAAATAAGATTTTTCTAGTCTATACTTAGTCTTAAGGTAATGATGAGCAGTAAGGGTAAAATAAAATTTAGGGACCATATTCTATTTAATTAAGAAATGCAGCCGGGCTCAAAACTGTGATTCGCACATTCTTCACTGTGTGGGATATCCTAGGCACTGCTGGTGCTCTCAATGACCATGTGTGCAGGAGATGCCTCTGGCTAGAGCAAGTGACTAAATGTGTTTGGAACATGAGTGGAAGCTGAGGGCACTATGGTTCATTCATGAAGCTGAGAAGCTTGTAGGCAGTGTGTTTAAGGATGTGGTCACCCACAGCTTAAGGAAGTGCTGGCTTCTAAGAGAGGGAATGGGTGACAATCAGATTAAAGAAGGTGAGGGAATTCTCCAAGTGCATCTTATTGCAAACCAATCTTTGGCCTTGGAAAACGGTGAGAGTGATGATTCCACTGTGGAGATCAGTCAGAGTCAATGCCATGGCACTCTGGGTTGTCTAACCATTCAAGGTGGATGGAAGAAGTATGGAAGGGAAATAGTGTCTAGAGATTAATTAGTGAGGGGAGCGAAAGGTGCTTTGGCCTGTGAATCTGACTCCAGGATTGTATGTTGTCCCCTGAGTACCAGGGCCAAGGAATAGCTATAAGGCACTCTGAAGAGGAATGGAGAATAGCCAAGAGTTGTAATCCATGCGTTAGGTTCCTGAAGCATTGGGACTGTTTCTGCGGGTGGAAAGACCTGTATGAGATGGGCGGGTTTCGTTTGAACATGATGGGACCAAAATCCTCATGGAGATTTTAGCTAATGCTGCGAGGGTGGATTTAGATTAGACTAACAAATGCATGGGATCTTGACAAGTTGCTCAGAAGGTAGAGAAGCCGAGATGGAGTCAGAAGCTAAAACATGACTAAGTCTGGAAGGCAGAGAAAACATAAGCTAGATAAGAAAAAGGTATGTTTAGCAAGACTGAATATTTGAAATATTTTAATGCAGGGAACCTCAGAAATGTGATTGAAGAGTTGAAGGCACATGAGAGTACAATATCACAGCTATCACTGATCTTTGACTAAAAGATGGGCAAGGTTGGCAGCTCAACATTCTTGATTACCGGGTATTCAAACAAGATACAGAGTGGGATAGATGAGGAGGGAATGCCACAATATTTATCTAGGAATCAGTTAAAGCAGTGAGGAGGATGATATCTTGGAAGTGTCATCAAATGAGAATGGAATTAAAAACCACAAAAAGGACAAACATATTGTTAGCCATGCACGATATCCCACCAATCCTCAAACAGTCTGGGAAAGATGGAGGATCAAACATGTAATCAAATTTCAGAGAAGTGTAAAAATATTGAGACAGTTCTGTTGGGGAATTTCAACTACCCAAATATTAAATACTCAGTAACTGGCTTTAACATGCAAGGGTGGGTTGGAATTCTTAAATTGCACCCAAGATAACCTTTTTAGTCGATGTGTAAAAAGTCTAACAAGGGAGAGGGCAGGTCTGGGCCTAATATTCAGAATGAACCCAGGCATGTGGAACGCATTCCAGTAGGGGACCATTTTGGAGATAGTGAGCATAACTCAGTTAAATTTAGGACAGTTACGGAAAAAGATAAGGATAGGCCAGGAATAAAGCATCTAAACTGGGGAAAGACTAATTTTGCTAAGGTAAGATACAATTTGACACGAGTAGACTGGGACGAACTGGTTGCAAATAAAACTATAGAAACAGTGGGAGGCATTCGAAACAGCAATAATACAGGGCAAATATATGCCCATATTGAAAAAGGGTTGGATCAAGGCCAAAGAACCCCGATGTCAAGAGACATAAAGGATTAAAAAAGAATAAAGTGCAAATGGCAATACGGAGTCTTCGAATGGCAGAGTTCCTGGAGGAGGAAACGAAGTGCAGGGAAAACGTAAAAAGAAAATTAGGAAAGAAAAGAGAAATGACATAGCACTGGCAGATAGAATAAATGAAAACTCAAAGGTTTTTTAATATATGTAAAGAGCAAGATAAAACATGGAAAAGGGTAGGGCACATTAGGTACCATTGAGGCAACGTGTGTGTGGATCCACAGACGTTGGTACAATCGTCAATGAATACTTCATGTTGAACTTCACAATGGAAAAGGACAACACAAGTGTAGACTTCAGGGTGAAAGACAGTGAAATATTAGAAGAAATTAACAGAGAGAAAGAAGAGATACTAATGGATTCAGCAGCCTTTAAAATGGGTAAATTTGCAAACCCAGATGAGATAAATCGCAGGTTATTGAGTGAAGCAAGGTAGGAGATTCCAGGGGCCTTGGTAGTAATTTTCAAATCCTCCCTGGCCACAGAGGAGGCGCCAGAGGACTGGGGGACTAACAGCATTGACCCATTATTAAAAAAAGTTGGAGGGGAGATATAGAACAGGAAATAACAGGCTAGTCAGTCTAAGCTTAGTGGTGGGGAAGTTATTACAAGATGTTCTGAGGGACAGAATACATCTGCACTTGGAGAGATATGACTTAATTAGAATAGTCGGTATGCATTTCTTAATGGATGGTCTGTTTGATGAATTTGATCAAAGTTTTTCAGGAGGAAACTAGGAGTGTTGACGAGGGCAATACATTTGGTGTGGCCTATGTGGACTTTAGTAAGGCTTTTGACAAAGTCCTTCATGGCAGACTACTTATGAAAGTAAGGTTTCATGGGATTCAAGGCAAAGTGGAAGATTGCATCTTACATAGGCTGAGAGGATGGTGGAATGTTTCTGTGACTGGAAGTCTGTTTCCAGTGGTGCTCTGGAGGATTCAATGCTGGGGTTCTTGCTGTTTCTGGTGTATGGTCCTGATTTGGACTTAAATGAATGGTGTATGAACAAGAAGTTTTTGAATGACATAAAATTAGTAGGGCATTAAATAGTGAGGAGGCTAGTGGTAAATAGTGGGAAGATATTGAGGGTATATCAAGAGGACAGAACAATGGCAAATAGAATTCAATCTGGAAAAATGTGTGGTAATTCATTTACTAGTGAACTAATGCACTAACAAATGAATTAACAAGACAAAGGATGAGATTATGAATGGTAAGAAGCGAGAAAGTATCGATGATTAGAGGGACGTTGTTTTGTATATTCACTGATTGCTGAAGGTAGAAGGGCAGGTAGATTTGCAGTTAAGAAGGCATACGGGACACTTGCCTTTATTAGCCAAGGCACTGCATATAAGGGTAGGGATGTTATGCTGGAATTGGATGAAACACTGCTCAGGTCTCAACAAGAGTGCTACATGCAGTTCAGGTCATCACGTTGTAAGAAGGATGTGAAGGATGGTTGCAGGGGAGTCTTACCAAGATGCTGTCTGGTTTTGAGGGACTATGCTATGTAGAAAGGTTGGATAGGCTGGGGTTGTTTTCCTTGTAATAATGAAAGTTGAGAGGGGACGTGATAAAAGTGCACGACAGTATGAGGGACATAGATGGGATAAACAGGACGGCACTTTTTACATGAGTAGAGGGTTGAATAACCGGGGGCATAAGTTTAAGATAAGAGGCAAAATATTAAGAGGAGAGATGCGGAGAAATTCTTTTCATTCATTAAGTGTTGGGAGTCGGGAACTTAGTGCCTGAAAGGCTGGTTGAGTCAAAAACTGTTACAATATTAAAGCAGTATTTAGATATTCACTTGTATTGCCATAGCCTCCAGGGTGATGGGCCAAGAGCTGGAAAATGGGATTAGTATCATCAAATTTTGTTGACCAGTGAAGACATGTCCTCCTTTTGTGCTGTCAATGTTGATAAATCTGTGAGTCTATGAATTGGCACCCATTAGCATAAGAAAATCAATTAACATTACTCATGTGGGCATAAAATATTAACTGAGATAACAAGGTGTAGAGCTGGATGAACACAGCAGGCCAAGCAGCATCATAGGAGCAGGAAGGCTGATGTTTCGGGCCCAGACCGTTCTTCAGAAATGGGGGAGGGGAAGGGGGTTCTGAAATAAATAGGGAGAGAGGGGGAGGTGGATAGAAGATGGATAGAGGAGAAGATAGGTGGTGAGGAGACAGACAGGTCAAAGAGGCAGGGATGGAGCCAGTAAAGGTGAGTGTAGGTGGGGAGGTAGGGAGGAGATAGGTCAGTCCAGGGAGGACGGACAGGTCAAGGGGGCGGGATGAGGTTAGTAGATAGGAGATGGGGGTGCAGCTTGAGGTGGGAGGAGGGGATAGGTGGGAGGAAGAACAGGTTAGGGAGGCGGGGACGAGCTGGGCTAGTTTTGGGATGCTGTAGGGGGAGGGGAGATTTTGAAGCTTCTGAAATCCACATTGATACCATTGGGCTGCAGGGTTCCCAAGCGGAATATGAGTTGCTGTTCCTGCAACCTTCGGGTAGCATTGCTGTGGCACTGCAGGAGGCCCAGGATGGACATGTCGTCTGAGGAATGGGAGGGGGAGTTGAAATGGTTTGCGACTGGGAGGTGCAGTTATTTAGTGCGAACCAAGTGTAGGTGTTCTGCAAAGTGGTCCCCAAGCCTCCGCTTGGTTTCCCCAATGTAGAGGAGGCCACACCGGGTACAGTGGATGCAGTATACCTCATTGGCAGATGTGCAGGTGAACATCTGCTTGATGTGGAAAGTCTTCTTGGGGCCTGGGATGGGGGTGAGGGGGAAGGTGTAGGGGCAGGTGTAGCACTTCCTGCGGTTGCAGGGAAAAGTGTCGGATGTGGTGGAGCTGGAGGGGAGTGTGGAGCGGACAAGGGAGTCATGGAGAGAGTGGTCCCTCCGGAAAGCAGATAAGGGTGGGGAGGGAAAAATGTCTTTGGTTGTGGGGTCGGGTTGCAGATAATGGAAGTGTCGGAGGATGATGCGTTGGATCCAGAGGTTGGTGGGGTGATACGTGAGGATGAGGAGGATTCTGTTTTGGTTGTTATTGCGGGGAGGGGCTGTAAGGGATGAGTTGCGGGAAATGCTGGAGACACGGTCGAGGGCATTCTCGACCGCTGAGGGGGGGGATGTTGCGGTCCTTGAAAAACGAAGACATCTGAGATATACGGGAGTGGAATGCTTCATCCTGGGAGCAGATGCAGCAGAGGCGAAGGAATTGGGAATAGGGGATGGCATTTTTGCAGGAAGGTGGGTGGGAGGAGGTGTATTCTAGGTAGCTGTGGGAGTCGGTGGGCTTGAAATGGATATCGGTTTCCAGGTGGTTGCCAGAGATGGAGGCAGAGAGGTCCAGGAAGGTGAGAGAGGTGTTAGAGATGGTCCAGGTGAACTTAAGGTTGGGGTGGAAGGTGTTGGTGAAGTGGATGAACTGTTCGAACTCCTCATGGGAGCGCGAGGCGGCGCCGATACAGTCATCAATGTAAAGGAGGAAGAGGTGGGGTTTAGGGCCAGTGTAGGTATGGAAGAGGGATTGTTCCACGTAACCTACAAAGAGGCTGGCATAGCTTGGGCCCATGCGGGTACCCATGGCTACCCCCTTTGTCTGTAGGAAGTGGGAGGAATTGAAAGAGAAGTTGTTGAGGGTGAGGACGATTTCGGCTAAGCGGATGAGGGTGTCAGTGGAGAGGGACTGGTCGGGCCTGTGGGACAGGAAGAAGCGGAGGGCCTTTTGGCCATCTGTATGGGGAATGCAGGTGTATAGGGTCTGGACGTCCATGGTAAAGGTGAGGTGTTGGGGACCAGGGAATTGGAAGTTCTGGAGGAGGTGGTGGACATGGGTGGTGTCACAGACGTAGGTAGGGAGTTCCTGGACCAAGGGGGAGAAAATGGAGTCCAGATAGGTGGAGATAAGTTCGATGGGGCAGGAGCAGGCGGAGACAATGGGTCGAACAGGGCATTCAGGTTTGTGGATTTTGGGAAGGAGATAGAAGCGGGCGGTGCGGGGTTGGGGATAGATGAGGTTGGAGGCTGTGGGTGGGAGGTCACCTGAGGTGATGAGGTTGTGGATGGTTTGGGAGATGATGGTTTGGTGCTCGGGGATGGGGTCATGATCAAGGGAGCGGAAGGAGGAGGTGTCAGAAAGTTGGCGCCTGGCCTCGGCGATGTAGAGGTCAGTGCGCCATTCTACAACTGTGCCTCCTTTGTCCGCGGGTTTTATGGTGAGGTTGGGATTGGAGCAGAGGGAGCGGAGGGCTGCATGTTCTGCGGGGGAGAGGTTGGAGTGGGTGAGAGGGGTGGAGAGGTTGAGGTGATTGATGTCTCGACAGCAGTTGTAGTATGGCGCACTGACCTCTACTGGACCTCTCTGTCTCCATCTCTGGCAACCACCTAGAAACTGATATGCATTTCAAGCCCACCGACTCCCACAGCTACCTAGAATACACCTCCTCCAGAACTTCCAATTCCCCGGTCCCCAACACCTCATCTTTACCATGGACGTCCAGTCCCTATACACCTGCATTCCCCATACAGATGGCCTAAAGGCCCTCCGCTTCTTCCTGTCCCGCAGGCCCCACCAGTCCCCCTCCACTGACACCCTCATCCGCTTAGCCGAACTCGTCCTCACCCTCAACAACTTCTCTTTCAATTCCTCCCACTTCCTACAGACAAAGGGGGTGGCCATGGGTACCCGCATGGGCCCAAGCTATGCCAGCGTCTTTATAGGTTACATGGAACAATCCCTCTTCCGTACCTACACCGGCCCTAAACCCCACCTCTTCCTCCGTTACATTGATGCCTGTATCGGCGCCGCCTCGTGCTCCCACAAGGAGCTCGAACAGTTCATCCACTTCACCAACACCTTCCACCCCAACCTTAAGTTAACCTGGACCATTTCTAATACCTCTCTCTCCTTCCTGGACCTCTCTGCCTCCATCTCTGGCAACCACCTAGAAACCAATATCCATTTCAAGCCCACCGACTCCCACAGCTACCTAGAATACACCTCCTCCCACCCACCTTCCTGCAAAAATGCCATCCCCTATTCCCAATTCATTCGCCACCGCTGCATCTGCTCCCAGGATGAAGCATTCCACTCCCGTATATCTCAGATGTTCTCGTTTTTCAAGGACCGCAACATCCCCCCCCTCAGTGGTCGAGAACGCCCTCGACCGTGTCTCCAGCATTTCCCGCAACTCATCCCTTACAGCCCCTCCCTGCAATAACAACCAAAACAGAATCCCCCTCATCCTCACGTACCACCCCACCAACCTCCAGATCCAACGCATCATCCTCCGACACTTCTGCCATCTGCAATCCGACCCCACCACCAAAGACATTTTTCCCTCCCCAACCTTATCTGCTTTCTGGAGGGACCACACTCTCCGTGACTCCCTTCTCGGCTCCACACTCCCCTCCAGCCCCACCACACCTGGCACTTTTCCCTGCAACCGCAGGAAGTGCTACACCAGCCCCTTCACCTCTCCCCTCACCCCCATCCCTGGCCCAAAGAAGATTTTCCACATCAAGCAGATGTTCACCTGCACATCTGCTAATGTGGTATACTGCATCCGCTGTACCCGTTGTGGCCTCCTCTACATTGGGGAAACCAAGCGGAGGCTTGGGGACCGCTTTGCAGAACACCTGCGCTTGGTTCGCACTAAACAACTGCACCTCCCAGTCGCGAACCATTTCAATTCCCCCTCCCATTCCTCAGACGACATGTCCATCCTGGGCCTCCTGCAGTGCCACAACGATGCCACCCGAAGGTTGCAGGAACAGCACCTCATATTCTGCTTGGGAACACTGCAGCCCAATGGTATCAATGTAGATTTCACAAGCTTCAAAATCTCCCCTCCCCCTACTGCATCCCAAAACCAGTCCAGCTCGTCCCCACCTCCTTAACCTGTTCTTCCTCCCACCTAACCCCTCCTCCCACCTCAAGCCCCACCCCCGTCTCCTACCTACTAACCTCATCCCGCCCCCTTGACCTGTCCATCCTCCCTGGACTGACCTATGTCCTCCCTACCTCCCCACCTGCACTCACCTTTACTGGCTCCATCCCCACTTCTTTGACCTGTCTGCCTCCTCTCCACCTATCTTCTCCTCTATCCATCTTCTATCCACCTCCCCCTCTCTCCCTGTTTATTTCAGGATCCCCTTCCCCTCCCCCATTTCTGAAGAAGGGTCTCGGCCCAAAATGTCAGCCTTCCTGCTCCTCTGATGCTGCTTGGCCTGCTGTGTTCATCCAGCTCTACACCTTGTTATCTCAGATTCTCCAGCATCTGCAGTTCCTACTATCTCTATAAAATATTAACTGTGTTCTTGAAAAATACACTATTGTAAATTAGGTGGAACTTAGCATGTTGTTTGCATTTCAAATCATTTTAAAAATGTAGTGACTACATGGTCGCAAACACTACTAGAATTCCACTCCAGCAAGGTTCCATAAAGTTCTATTGAATGTGAACATTACAGTGCAAGAACATGTACCTCATTTAGATCCAGTGTCACTTCCATTACAGCATGTCTCCTAATGTTAAATCTGCTTCATTTTCTTACTAAGTACAATGTATCAGAATTAGATGGTTACGAGATTTGCACATGCAAAGTAACATCGTGACTAGCTAGATATTCCTAAGCTTAAAAAGATCTATTCTTGTTGTCCCTGAAAGGGGCCCTGCTGTGAGGTGTCAAGCAAATTGGGAGATCCTATAACTTTAATGCACCATATCTGTGCTATATTTTTCTGAAGTCCCTAATGCAGTCACTTTCTCCCTTTGCTGAAGGTTTTCCTTCAGACATTGATGACGTACACTTGACTTTTCTACATTCATTACTTTGTCTTCCAAGACCAAAAGACCATTATAAAGGTAGGAACAGAAATAGGCCATTTCTCCCACAGAGTCTGCTCCACCATTCAGTGACATCACGGATGAGCAGACTTCGTGGGAGAAATGGCCTATTTCTGTTCCTACATTTTTATGGTCTTTTTCAACTCCATTTTCCTGTCTTTTCCACAAACCCTTGAGTCTTTACTGATGAAAAGTCTACGACCTCAGCCTTGAATATACTTAATGATCCAAACTCTCCAGCACTCTGTGGTAAAGAATTTCACAGATTTACTACCCTCTGAAAAAAGAAATTCCATCTTATCTTTGTCTTAATTGGGAGCCCACTTACTCTGAGATTATATGCTCTGGTCCTAGACTCTCCCCCAAGGGGAAGCAACCTCGCAGCGTCTACCCAGTCAACTCCCCTAAGAATCAATAAAAATGCCTCGCATTCTTTAGCTCCAATGAGTGCAGGTCAAATCTACTCATCCTGTCCTCATAAGAAAGTCCCTCCAATCGTAGGATTAACCTGGTGAGCTGTCTTTGAACTGCCTCTAAGGTCAGGATATCTTTTCATATATAATGGGCTCAAAACTGTTCATGGTATTCCTGTTGCAGTTTAACTTGTACCTTTATAGTTTTACCGAGGCTGTTCTATTTTTCTACTCCATTACCTTTGAAATAAGGGCCAACATTTCATTTGTCTTCCCTATTACCTGATGAACTTATATGCTAGCTTTTTGCAATTCGTACTAAACAGCTCCAAATTTCTCTGAGCTACAACTTTCAGCAGTCTTTCTCCATCTGAATGATATTCAGTTCTTTAATGGCCAAGTCCATAACCTTCCCAAATCATATTCCACCTGCCAAGTTTTTGCCCGACTCTACCTGCATCTTCTCTGTAAGCCCCCATTTGAATCTAACCTTTGTTAACCAGGCATTGGTCACCAGTCTAAGTTTCCCCTTTCTTGGCTCAACATCCATTTTTGCCTGATTTGGTTTCTGCGAAGTACCTTGGAATGTGTTGAAGCGCTCTTTGTTAGAAAGTGGTTGTTGTGCATGTGGAATATGCATAGATATAATTCAGTTAATGTTCTGAACTTACTACACTTTAATAATTTGCATCTGCCATCCCAAATATTTCCAGGACTCAGAAGTACTGAAGGTGTGGACTTATTTCAAAATAATTGTTTGGGCAAGAAACTACCCATGGCTGAAATGTTCTCATTCCAGAATTTCAAACTTCAACAACTTGCAAAAATATTAGTAAAATGTATTATTTTCTAAAGATTAGTTGGGTCTTTGAATAAAGAAGTGGAAATATTGGAGCCCATTCAACATTTGGATGAAAATTTCGATTCTTATCAATGATAAACTTAGTTTTAACTTCTTTATGTTATCATAATATTTACATACTTCTAGCAGGCTGGGTAGCAAACAGTATACTCAGGAATTGATTGCACTTGTGACTTTGTCATTTGTGAAAAAGTCAGCTGTTTACACCAGAGATGTATTAATGGGCTTATTGTTCAAACCTTCTATGTTCTAAGTTAGGAATTAAACTACTGTAATACATTATATTGAATAACATCATTGATGATATGAATTGCTATCATTTACATTACAGAGTAGCTTCATGTTATTAAATGAACCCACAGTGGCTCAGTGGTTAGCACTTTTGCCTCATACTACCAGGAACCTGGGTTTGATTCCACCCTTGGGCGACTGTCTGGGTGGAATTTGCACATTCTATCTGCGTCTGTGTGGGTTTCCTCCAGGTGCTCTGGTTTCCTCCGGGTGCTCTGGTTTCCTTCTGCAGTCCAAAGATGTGAGAGTTAGGTGGATTGGCCATGCTAAATTACCCACAGTGTTCAGGAATGTGTAGGTTAGGTGTGTTAATGGTGGTAAGTACAGCGGATGGATCTGGGTGGGATGCTCTTTGGAGGGTTAGTGTGGACTTGTTGGGCTGAATGGCCTGCTTCTGCACTGTGGAGATTCTAGGAACTAGTATTATAGGATAATTTCAAGTTAGGAAATGTATTTCTATCATTTATGTTATAGAATAATTTCATGTGGAAAATGTGTGAGATTCTTTTTTAATATTAGTGGGTGTGTCGAGAAATAATATTGTGTTTATGATCTCAAACTTTAAGCAACGCTGACTGATGCTATGACCAAAAAGGGTATACAATCTTTAAGAGATGTTCTTTGTGGAACAGGTCTATTAAAGTTATATAATGACAGCCCAGAGCTAAAAGCTTTCAGGACGAGACTATGCGTGCGCTGTGAATGTACATTTCTCGTGACAACTCATGAACCCTACAACACTTGAGTTATTTTTAGCTTACATTCCATGAATTTTGAACCACTTCAATAGCCAAGGAACCCTATCTCAGGCAAACATGGATGTGAACAGAACTGTGCCCAAAGTTGTTTGTCTAAAGTTGTGTTCACAAA
>NC_063356.1:32923382-32950101 GCF_021869965.1 Rhincodon typus | reverse complement strand
GGAGGGGATAGGTGGGAGGAAGAACAGGTTAGGGAGGCAGGGACGAGCTGGACTGGTTTTGGGATGCGGTAGGGGGAGGGGAGATTTTGAAACTTGTGAAATCCACATTGATACCATTGGGCTGCAGGGTTCCCAAGCGGAATATGAGTTGCTGTTCCTGCAACCTTCGGGTGGCATCGTTGTGGCACTGCAGGAGGCCCAGGATGGACATGTCGTCTGAGGAATGGGAGGGGGAGTTGAAATGGTTCGCGACTGGGAGGTGCAGTTGTTTGTTGCGAACCGAGCGTAAGTGTTCTGCAAAGCGGTCCCCGAGTCTCCGCTTGGTTTCCCCGATGTAGAGGAAGCCACACCGGGTACAGCGGATGCAGTATACCACATTGGCAGATGTGCAGGTGAACATCTGCTTGATGTGGAAAGTCTTCTTGGGGCCTGGGATGGGGGTGAGGGAGGAGGTATGGGGGCAGGTGTAGCACTTCCTGCGGTTGCAGGGAAAAGTGCCGGGTGTGGTGGAGCTGGAGGGGAGTGTGGAGCGGACAAGGGAGTCACGGAGAGAGTTGTCCCTCCGGAAAGCAGATAAGGGTGGGGAGGGAAAGATGTCTTTGGTGGTGGGGTCGGATTGCAGATGGCGGAAGTGTCGGAGGATGATGCGTTACTTCCAGTGCCCAGTGAGTGGCTAGGGGTCTGAAATTTAAGGTAATAGTCAACAGGAAACAAGTAAGTTTTTTTAAAATTCATTCATGGGAGGGTGGGTGTTGCTGGCTAAGCCAGCATTTATTTTCTACTTAGATTCCTCAGTTATGAGTCAAACACATTGCTGTGGATCTCGAGTAACATATTGTCCAGACTAGGTAAGGATGGCAATTACCTTCCCAGAAGGACATTGGTTAATCAGGTTTTTTCCGACAATAGAAAATAGTTTCATGGTCATCATTACACTCTTAATCCAAATTTTTATGAATTCAAATTCCACCATCTGCTGTGCAGGATTCAAACCAGGGTCCCCAGAACATTACCTGGGTCTCTGGATTAAAGTTATGAGAGAATTTCCAAACTGCAAAGCTGAAACAGTGGATGAAACTGAAACTGAAAGAAACCTTTAAAGGATAAGATTTTATGGAAGTGTGACAAAGCAGATGGCTTCTTCAGAGAGCTATTGCTGGTGCAATGGATGATCTGCATCCACGTGTGTCTTAAAATATAAAGAACCCAGTAAATGAGGCAATAGATCAGACAGGAACATTTAATTCAATTTAAAGATGTACTATGAATTAATTCGTAAATATTATTTATTGATATTTCTGGCAAAATCACAAAGTTGAATAAATTTGCAATGTTTCTTCATGTAGTGACCAATGCAGCTCTTCCCCAGCCACTATCATCATGACCCCTGCCAGTAAGAAGCCATAAATTAAATTCTGTAAAACTGCTGATTATTGTCCACCAGGTCAATACAGAAGACATTTTATAAAGTTTTAAAAATGTTTTTGAGATAATGCAGTGCCTCAGCACTGGTGTATAATGTGCTGTATCCCAGAATGGAAGGAGTCACATAGCCAATGACCAGTCAGCTAAATTAAAAAAAAATACATTAACTTTTTGAAAGTGATCTATTTTTATTGCATAATTTTAAGTCAGCTTAGGAATTCACTGATGAGAAAGGGCTCCTAAAAATTTATAATATGTTAAATTGCAGAGATTACACCCTTTTTAGGGTAACAGTAGATAAATTTAATGTGTAACATTATGCAAAATAAATTACAGATTTTTATCAAAAGCAATGGACATTATTGTTCTTAAAATGTGAGGTCATGTGTAAAATCTCAGCATCATCTATATTAAGAGGATTAATAAGTCCCTGCAATCGTGCTAGATCATAGGCCTAGCGTGTGAAATGTCCTCTCAGTTAACTATTCCTCAGCTGTCTCTGGGAATTTGTGCATGTCTCAGCACTTTTGTAGAAAAACACAAAGCTTAGTTTAGGACTGCAAAACCTGGCTGAGTGGTCACCTGATCAAAACAAAAGGTTTTTAATATTGTACTCTACTCTTTCCCTGACTTGTGATATGGCTATTTGTTTTTACTAACTTAGTTATCTAATTTTTACAGTAAACCTTGCAAAAAATTATTCTTAACAACATTGTATGTGCATTGCCTGTCATCCAACTTTATTTCCAGTATTAAGCTTTTGATGTAAACAATTTTGTGAGAAGTTAACCAAATTAGCTTTTTCCATTGGTCTCTTGATCGTTTAACATTTTTTTAAAACTGGTGTCGTCATTTTACAAGGCTGTGTACTTTTATGACGAGATATTCAGTAAAATAATTTCAAATCTCAAAAGACTGCCACAAATTATATTACCACAAAATACACATGCAGCACCTTACTCAGCCACATGAACACTGGAAATGACCCTCCACCCATATGGACTCTTATGTTTAGGTTCTTTCACTTGACCTGAAAAAGCAAAGGAAAATCGTTTGGACAGTCCTTGCGTATATCACCACAGCTATGTAAGATATTGTTAAATGATTCTCTTTACCAACTCACTCACAAGCGCTGTGTTTACCATACCGCATTTCCATTCATTCATTCATAACTCTTTACTAAGTCACTCACAAGTGCACTGTTTACTATACCATGTTTCCGTTCACTCATTCATAAAACCGCGTTAAACTAAGTTAAGCACTGCTTCCAACCCATTACTGCTTCTTTACACCTCTCAATTCTTATCGACCCCATGCTGCAAGCAGCATTTAAACCTGTTTCTGTAATGAAGGCTATCCCTGAATAAATGTTAATACAGTAGCCTACTCAGAACAATGCAATCGTGGCTCCATTACTCACTCGAAACTATGAAAAGATTATAACATTAATTAGCCCTTGGCATCCATCTCTCAGGACCTGAATAGGTTGCAGAACATCAAACAGTTTCTTCCACTAGGATGTACTTTTTAAATACATATTAAATAGGGCCGCTACCCCTTTAAGAAACCTACTATCAAAATGGCGCTTCTGTGAAACTGCAGTTTAAACAGTTAACCACCCAGCAGCAGCAGAAGCTGCTGAAGATGACAAAAAACTGAGACAGCATGCCCCATGCCCCACGACGCTCCTACTGGCTTTATGCCGGCAGAAGGGATACGGACTGTACATGACCATAAGGGTGGGTGACCTGGACATTGAATGCCTTTTGGTCACAGCAGCAGAGTTGATGTGCCTACCCCAGAAGTATGAGATCAAATGTCCGCCAGACAGGACAGTGAGAACATGTTACGGAGCAGGAGTTGACAGGATCAAAATTAAAAGGACCAAACCCATGCGCATTGCATTCGGCCCCATGAGTTAGTAACCTAAATATGGGTAGGACTTGTAGCCAAGCCGTTCCTCCGAATGGATATTCTCATCCAACTAAACTTATCTTTACATTTCGGTGATGGGCAGATAACGTGGTCCATCAGAAGCCTACAAAGGGAAGAATTAAAAGAGCACCCCATTTGGGCTAAAGACATGAATGACTGCGGGTTACTGCAAATGCAACCTGTGACTTTCACAGGGATGCCTCCACCAGCACTAAACAGTACCACATCAGCCCAATGTCTATTGCAGGAATCCTCCCAATTAATTCAGAGGTTAGAGGAAAGAGGGATTTTGGTAAAAATCCATAGTACCTCTAACAGCCTGGTGTAGCCCGTGTGAAAGGCATGTGGGGAATGAAGACTAACTGTAGATTACAGAAAAGCCAAACAATTGCATCAAAAGGTCCCAAAAGTAGCCGACCCCTCTACCATACTCAGTGCCTTAACACCAAAACGCAAGTGGTACTCAGTCATGGATATGGCTAACAGCTTCTGGTCAATACCTTTTGCACCTGAAGTACAGTCGTGGCTTGCCTTTATTGTGCAGCAACAACAGTACACATGGACCCGACTCCCACAGGGATTCTACAACAGCCCGACTGTATACCATATGGCCTTATAAAACCACCTCTGCGAAATGCTGCCAATCGAGTCAGTTATCGTTCAGTACGTGGATGATATACTGGTAGCCTCAGGAAGGGAAAAGCAACATGAGATAGACCTTAAGACCCTCCTAAACCACCCACGACGAAAAGGTCATAAGGCCAGTATTGAAAAGGCTCACATCGCCCAGAAAGAGGTAGTCTAACCAGGACAGAAAATCTCCCACGGGAAAAGGGAAATCACCCAAAGTCAGACTGCAGCCATACAGGCTGCCAAACAGCCTACGACAATTCGAGAAGTGAGGGCTTTCCTGAGTCTGTGTAACTTTAACAGGTGCTGGGTTGATTCGTATACCCAACTAACCCAGCCCCTGACAGACATCCTGAAGGGGAAACAGGACTCGAAAGAACAAATTGCACTGACAAAGGTACAGGAAGGAGCCTTCCAGGACCTAAAGAGAGCACTTTGGTCCGCACTGGTACTGAGGATCCCCAATAACAGAAAACCCTTTACTTTATTTGTCCACGAGAAGGAGGGCTATATGACAGCGGTGCAGTCCCAGGAACATGGGGACAGGTTGAGATCTGTTGGGTATTACTCAGGGAATTTGGATAATATAGCCCTTGGATGGGGACAGTGCAAGCTATGTGCATGGTGGTGGAAGTTACTGTGAATCTGGTGTTAGATCAGAAATTAATAGTTAAATGCCTGCATGCCATTCACACTTTGCTCTCTATGAACAGAGTATCCCAGGTAAATGCTGACCAGTAAACCTGATGAACAGCAGTCCTTGAAGCCCCTCATCTACAAACGGTTTGTGCGAGTCCGGTCAATCCAGCCATACTATGACCGGTGCCTGCAGAAGGGGAAGGAGATAACATGATTGTGCTGGAATCTTGCAAGAATTGGAGGACAGTAACCAAATGATGAATGCAAAACCCAGGCCTCATCCTTTACACTGACAGATCCTCTTACATGGAAAATGGTATAACGTAAGCCGGATGGGCTGTCACAACACTCTGCACCGTCATGGCATCGGGGAGCCTACACCAGTATAGCAAACAAAATTACGGGGTCTGACGGAAGCCTGCAGAATAGCAGAGGATCAGTCTTCCAACATTTACACAGACTCCCGTTATGGTTTTGGAGCTGCTCACAACTTTGGCCAACCAAGCAAACAGCGTGGATTCCCAATGGCTGTAGATACCCCCATCAGAAATGGGAAAGAAGTCAAGGACTTGCTGGAAGCTCTCCAGCTGCCCAAAGAAGTGGCCATATTAAAGTGCAATACCCACACTAAAAATAACACCATGGGAGTCGAGAGGAATGCCCTGGCAGATCAGGCAGCCAAAGGAGCCGCCTCCAATCACTCCTGCCAAGAGCCTCAAGCGCACATCTGCCGGCTCGACACTGGGATAGCAAACCAAAATCTGCAAACAATGCAGAATGAATGTTTCCAAGAGGAGAAATGGGAATGGATCGATAATGGACACAGATGGAGTTTGGAGACATCGAGAATCAAATTGACCAGTCGCACTCACTGCCTTGATACCATATCTGGCACAACAAATCCACTCTTGGGGACATTTCGGGCCTGAACAGATGACAGCCTGGTTCCAGCACAGCTGGTAGGGACAAGTTTTCAAAAAATATGCCCAAGTAGTTGTGGACCATTTCCTCACTTGCCAGAAGAACAACCCTGCAGCCAAAGTGCAAGTTCCCCAACTGAAAGCACCGGTGCCTCCAGAGCCGTTCCAGCACTTACAAATTGATTATTTCTCGCTCCCAAGCTATCAAGGTTACTCAGAAGTCCTTATAAGTGTGGACAAGTTTTCCAGATAGATAGAAGCTGTTCCCAAAGGAAAGGTCATATCTAATCACATGGGCAAAGTACTGTGTAAGGATTAAATACCCCGGTGGGACCAGGGAGCCCATTTCACGGTATCAAGAAGTCTGCCAGTTGTTGAGAAGTGATTGAACTTTCACTGTCCCAATCATCCAGGCAGGTGGAAAGAATGGAATCAGACTCTGAAACAGCGACTGGCTAAATACCACCAGGAGGCAATGCCCTGGCCCCATTACCAATAGTTCTATGCAGTGTCAGGGCTACCCCCAACAAAACGACGGGTCTGAGTCCATTTGAAACAGTGACAGGCAGGCTGATGTCCCTATCCGAGACAACAGGCCTATGGATGGCTGACCGTGATCTTATAAATGATGCCCTATTGTCTTACTGCAAAGCACTAACAGATGTTGTAAGTTCTGCCTCCTCACAGGTATTGGCTGCTTGGAATGACCTGCCGGACGGAGGTCATGACATCGTACCAGGCGAGAGGGTTCTTGTGAAAAAGATCCACAAGGAACCCTTAGGCACAAAGTGGGAGGACCATACCAGGTGCTGCTGAGCACCCAGTCGGCTGTCAAGTTCCGAGGAAACAAGGCCTGGATTCACGCCTCCAACATTAAACGGGCATCCTACAGTACAGCAGAACCAGAGACTGACTGACCACCATGCTGTCTATGGTCACTTACTCAATTATGGTTATTGCAATTTTTGTACTATTGGGATATTCAGAGTTACATTTAAATACTTACCTCAATATGACATATGCCTACGCCAAAGTTTCTAATCAGTCCAAGTGTTGGATATCATTATCACTAAGGAGGCAGTGCTGGGCAAGCTAATGGGGCTAAAGGTAGACAAGTCTCCTGGCCCTGATGAAATGCATCCCAGGATACTAAAAGAGGTGATAGGGGAAATAGCAAATGCACTAGTAATTATTTAACGAAATTCACTGGACTCTGGGGTGGTTCCCGCAGATTGGAAAACAGCCAATGTGACGCCACTGTTTAAAAAAGGAAGTAGACAAAAAGCAGGTAACTATAGGCCAGTTAGCTTAACTTCAGTAGTGGGGAAAATGCTTGAATCTATCATTAAGGAAGAAATAGCATGACATCTGGATATAAATTGTCCCATTGGGAACATCCAGCAAGGGTTCATGAAGGGTAGGTCATGTTTAACTAATTTGATGGAATTCTTTGAGGACATTACTTGCATGGTGGACAATGGGAAACCTGCGGATGTGGTGTATCTGGATTTCCAGAAGGCATTTGACAAAGTGCCACACCAAAGGCTGCTACATAAGATAAAGTTGCACGGTATTACAGGTAATGTATTGGCATGGATAGAGGATTGGTTGACCAGTAGAAAGCAAAGAGTAGGGGTAAATGGGTGTTTTTCTGATTGGCGGTCAGTGGCTAGTGGTGTGCCTCAGGGATCAGTGTTGGGACCGCAATTGTTTACAATTTACATAGATGATTTGGAGTTGGAAACTAAGTGTGGTGTGTCAAAATTTGCAGATGACACTAAGATGAGTGGTAGAGCAAAGTGTGCAGAAGACACTGAAAGTCCGCAGAGGGATACAGATAGTCTAAGTGAGTGGGCAAAGGTCTGGCAGATGGAGTACAATGTTGATAAGTGTCAGGTCATCCATTTTGGTCGGAATAACAGCAAAATGGACTATGTATTAAATGGTAAAAAATTGCAGCACACTACTGTGCAGACGGACTTGGGTGTCCTTGTGCATAAATCGCTAAAAGTAGGATTGCAGGTGCAGCAGGTAATTAAAAAGGCAAATGGAATTTTGTCTGCCATTGCTAGAGGGATGGATTTTAAAAACAGGGAGGCTATGCTGCAGCTGCATAGGGTCCTGGTGAGGCCACACCTGGAGTACTGTGTGCAGTTTTGGTCTCCTTACTTGAGAAGAGATATACTAGCACTGGAGGGGGTGCAGAGGAGATTCACTCGGTTGATTCCAGAGTTGAGAGGGTTGGATTATAAGGAGAGACTGAGTAGAATGGGATTATACTCATTAGAATTCAGAAGAATGAGGGGAGATCTTATAGAAATACATAAGATTATGAAGGGAATAGATAAGGTGGAGGTTGTTTCCGCTAGCAGGTGAAACAAGGACTAGAGGGCATCGCCTCAAAATAAAGGGAAGCAGATGTGGACTGAGGTCAGGAGGAACTTCTTCACCCAAAGGGTTGTGAATCTGTGGAATTCCCTGCCCAGTGAAGCGGTTGAAGCTACCTCGCTGAATGTTTTTAAGGCAAGGCTAGATAAATTTTTAAACAGTAAAGGAATTAAGGGTTATGGTGAGTGGCCGGGTAAGTGGAGCTGAGTCTCAAAATGATCAGCCATGATCTTATTAAATGGTGGGGCAGGGTTGAGGGGCCAGATGGCCTACTCCTGCTCCTAGGTCTAATGTTTTTATGTTCTTATATGTTCCCAAGTTCCCACTCATTCAAAAGGGGGAATCCCACTCTATCCTATTCCCTTCACTGAATCTGAAATGGCAGGGTGGTATGCTTATCAAAATTTCATATTCCGCCCTTCTCCACGCCTGGGATATTTGCCAATGTACATAACCCAATGAGAGGGGAACCCAGTTCTCCCATAAACATGACAGCGATTATTGAAGCCTGGGGGTCTGCAAACCAGCCCCTGACCCACTTCTCTGGGTGGTACCAGCCCAGCTATCATCGTACCCATAATCCTCCATTCCTGGCCCGCACTAATACCTCAAATCGGAAAGATCACAAGGGTCCGTGTGTTTTGTCAACTCCTCAAAAGGGGGGCAAGAGATGGGGCAAAGCAATTGCTCTCGGTATTTCAATGTCGCAGCATCATCCAGTCTGTCGTTTAGGTACAGGCATCTCCTGCATGCAATGATATCCTGGGATTATCGCCTGCTTCACCTCATATAGTGGCACTTATTTCATGGCCATACAGCATACCAGTGGCTCCCCACCTGCTGGCGAGGTTCATACTACCTCGGGTATGAAGTCCCATACATATGTCACTCTCCTAAACTGCCTAGCTGGAGACACAAGAGAGCCATCTCTGAAACCTAGCATTTCTTTGCTATTGCAGTTCCTTTCTATGCTATGGCCAAACTGGCCAGAGAAGCTATAACCCTGGCTTCAGTTATACAAAAGGTGGGAAATAACACATTCTCAGCCCTTAGCAGAGTAAACGATGAAATGGTCACAATTCGCATGGTATGGCCCTTTACTTTATTTTGGCAGAGAGGGGACACCTGTGCCCTGATGGGCTCCGAATGTTATCGAAACATAGAAGATAGAAGCAGGAGGAGGCCATTCGGCCCTTCAAGCCTGCTCCGCCATTCATCACCATCAGGGCTGATCGTCCAACTCAACAGCCTAATCCTGCTTTCTCCCCATAACCTTTGATCCTATTTGCGCCAAGTGCTGTATCTAGCCGCCTCTTAAATACATTCAATATTTTGGCATCAACTACTTCCTGTGGTAAAGAATTCAACATGCTGACCACTCTTGGGTGAAGAAATGTCTCCTCATCTCTGTTCTAAATGGTCTACCCGAATCCTCAGACTGTGACCCCTGGTTCTGGACACACCCACCATCAGGAACATCCTCCCTGCATCAATCCTGTCCAGTTCTGTTAGAATTTTATCAGTCTCTATGAGATCCCCCCTCATTTGTCTGAACTCTAGCGAAAACAATCCTAATCTTGTTAATCTCTCCTCATACGTCAGTCCATACTGCCATCTCCGGAATGAGCCTAGTAAACCTTTGCTGCACTCCCTCGAGAGCAAGAGCATCCTTCCTCAGAAAAGGAAACCAAAACTGCACACAATATTCTAGGTGTGGCCTCAGCGAGGCCCTGTATAACTGCAACAACACATCTTTGCACCTATATCCCAGATAACTCCAAAAGTATTATTAATGTGGCCCATCATATTAAGAAGGAGATCGAAAAGATCTGACAACCTCCTCCTTCTATAACCCGTGCAGTTGGGCTACAGGATGGCTGGGATCCTTAGGGACCTCCATTGTACAGGGACTCACGATGTTTGTTATTGTTATTCTAGCTGTGTATGTTGTTTTTTCTTTTATAAAGTTGCCAAAAAGCCAATAAAAGTATGAACCATCCCCAACCACGAGTCTTGTCTCTGCAAACCCCTCCAACATCTGAAAGACCCAAGTGATACATTTGAGTTATGATAAGAATTGAGTGATTCTCTTCAAAGGGTTTCGGGACAGTCAAAAGGTTGGACTGTGAGATACTGTATTATGATTCTCTTTACCAACTCACTCACACGTGCTCTATGTTTACTATGCCACATTTCCATTCATTCGTTCATAAAACCGCATTAAACTACATCAAACATTCCTTCCAATCCATTCCTGCTTTTTTACACGTCTCAATTCTTATCGACCCCATGTTGCAAGCAGCGTTTAGACCTGCTTCTGTATTAAAGGTTTTCCTGAATAAGGTTAATACCGTAACCTACTCAGGACAATGCCATCCACGCCTTCGTGTCTCCATAACTCACCTGAAACTATAGAAAGATTACAATATTAATTAGCCCTTAGCAGCCGTCTCTCGGGACCTGAATAGGTTGCAGAATATCAAACAGTTTCTTCCACTAGGATGTACTTCTTAAATACATATTAAATAGGGACGCTACCCCTTTAAGAAACTTACTATCAAAACAGCACTTCCATGAAACTGCATGAATGACTGTTTAAGAATTGTCAAAACTGGCAATAGTAAAATCTCATGACCCAGCTATGGGAGATCAGTTTAATATCCTGTATACTTTTATTTAGTACATGTACAATTTCTCACTTATTTAGATCATATAGGTCCAGTATTTTTACTAACATTACTAACTTTAAAGACAAAAGGACTAACACCTCGGTAATTATGCAAGCTCAGACTGGACAGACATTCTAATCTCATCAGGAGTAACATTTAGCAAGTGCTTAAACCATCTTCTGCTCCCCCAGGATAGATGTCACGCAAACTTATGTACAATAGATAAAAGTACGTGACTCCATAACACTAAAATTTTAATGTACGCAGAAACTGTGTATAAAAGAGGCTACTGTAAAACTGTATTTTGGATTCCATCGTCGCCTTGAACTTTGCTACTGTGGATGCTCAATAAAGAGGTTATCTTCGCCACTCACTGATCTCAGTTGTAATTAAACATGATCCCAACAGCTATAATAATGCACACTGGCACCATGGAGGTGTCATGACCAATATTACTGGCCAGTTTTAGCAGCCACATAACCACTATTGTCACCACATCCAGAAATATTAATATTGTGATCAGTTTTACTTGAACTATTCAGCATTGCTTGCGAATTATTCTAGCTTACTGATGCTCAAATACCTTAGTATACCGATTTTCCACTGGAGCTGGTAAGACTTTTTTTCTCGACAAAGCTAATGACATTTGGAAACAGAGCATTTGAACATTTGATTGGTTCCATCAGGAAATTTACCTTAACATCCAGGAATATTTAATCCTCCTTCTCTGCTGGGTTTCTTCCCTCCTTGAATCAATCTCCAAGCCACCTTTAGGTTGAATTGATTACAGATACAGAGAAATCCAATTGTACTTGTGAACTGAGGCATTACTTTTCCGGCCATTTCAAGAAATAGTGGTGTTGACTACTTAATCATGAATTGCAACTTAAAAGCTATCACTTCCAATGCTGAGTTTTCATATCAAGTGTACATGTTGAAATATTAAAAGCAGCTTTTAAACAACTGATCTATACCACCATGGTTTAAGCATAAAACACAAATTATCAATAAAACTATGAAGAAGCTATGGTTTGAGGGCACAGGTTCCCTTTCCCACTCTCCTCTGTGGGGAAGAGTTCACGTGGGGATGCACAAACCTCCAAGAGTCTCTGGTGAGTTTCAATTGTGCGATGCTGTGTTGTTCTCCTATTGCTACCAACTTTAACTGGTTCTTAACCTGTACGATCTTTTATCACTTTTACACAACGAATTCCGTCTCTTCTCCTATGTACGTTCTAGAAGCTCCCAGTGAATCTTCCACCAAGAAGAGGTCAGGACTGGAGACTTCAGTGCCACCTCCACCTCTGAGATGGAAGCCACTTAACCCTTCACAGATACACCAGCAAGACTTTCATTTGCACCCTCTACTAGCTTGGAGCCTTCCACCTCAGTGGGTTAGACACAGACTAGACTCGACAGCGCAATCTGATGAGCACATCACTGACACAACTCTGCAACATAACAAGAAGGAAATTCCCCAGGTTTCTGGCACTCAGAGGACTGTGGTTCTCAGACTCAAGCAGAAGAAAATCCCAGACATTCTGTCATTAGTAAGTTTATCTAAATGCATAAAGAGACTCAGGAACATTAAACAAGTTTGTCAGAGACAGCCGGAAAACTGGATCAAGGGACAGAGGAGTCCACCGGTGTTACCAGTACTATGCTGGCTCCAGCATGTGTGCGTCTGTTGGCCTGTGTGCACAGGCTAGGTACTGCCATGAAGACTCAGGTCCAGGCCCTTCGGTGACTGCCAGATACATTCATTGACTGCACTCCCTTGCCATGGGTGCACATCATCAATGGCAAGGCAAGAGGGAAAAGAGAGACTTCAGAGGAGAAGCCACACACACACACACACGCACACGCACACACAAACACATATGACCCCTAGAAACTTCATCTCAGGATACTCAAGAGGTGCTTTGGCCCGACACCTCCCCTCATCAGTGATGTCGAAGACTGCAGATCAAAGTCAAGGAGGAAGAAATTGTATCTGCACAGGACATTATGAGCAGGCCTAGGCCCATAATGTCCAACTGTCCTTGGGGACATCTACACAAGTCTTCCAATCCAACAGGGTCACCATGGAGAAGACCCCATCCAACCCATCTGTTGATGTCAAAACTGCACATAGATGTAATGAGAAGGAAAGGAAGAAGAAAATTTATTGATGGGATGTTTATTGTGGCATAGATGACACATCATTGTAAGGTATCTTACACTGTTATAAATATTTGTTCATTTGTACTCTTAAAATGTCTGTTCTAGTTACCTGTACATGATGAAGTTCCATCCATTTGAGAGGTTAGCAACCTTGATAAACATTCCAAGATTGCAAGAAGTTGTATGGCCAAGCGTTGCTCATTCCCCACAAACAACAAATTCTTTGAATGCAGATAGCATCAGACATCAATTGTCCTCGAACCATGACAGTATTGACTGTAGTCAAGGTGTTGCACTTTAATGTGGACAACACTGCGGCTACAAGTAATGTGCAGGGATTGTGGTAGGGCCTGCCCAACTCATATCATCCACAATTGCACTGACCATGTGAGTCAAAGTATGGAACCTGTGACAAGAACATAGGAACATAAGAAATAGAAGCAAGATTAGCTCATTTGGCTCCTTGTGCCTACCCCATTCAATAAGATCTGCTACAGACCTCAACTTCTCCTTCACATCAGCTCCTCATAGCTCTCAGCCCCCTTATATTTAAAAAAAAATCAGCCTTTTCTTTAACTGCTTTTAGTGATCTCGCCTCCAGAATTCTCTGCTGTAGAGAATTCCAGGCATTCATCACCCTCTGGAAGAAATTCCTTTGCATCTCAGTTATAAATGAATGTTCTGTTATTCTGTAACTATGTCCCCTAGTTTGAGACTCCCCACTAGTGGAAATATCTTCTCAACATCTACCTTGTTAAGCTCCCTCAGAATCTTACAATTTTCAGTAAGATCACCCTTCATTCTTCTCAGTTCTTATGAATAAAGGCCTAACCTGTTCAGCCATTTTTTGAAAAGTCAACTCTTTCATCCCAGGAATCAGCTGAGTTAATTTCTTTTGAACAGCCTCCAATGCCAATATATTCTTTTAAAAATACAGAGACCAAAACTGTAGACAGTACCTAAAATGCAGCCTTACCAACACCCTACACACATTAACAAGACGTTGCTAGTTTAAACTCCAAGCTCCCAGTAGTAAAGGTCTAAATTTCATTCACCTTCTGGATTACCTGCTGTACTTACATGCTAACTTTGATTGTTTCATGTACAAGAACACCCTGATACCTCTGAGCTGCACATTTTTGAAGCCTCTCCCCATTTCAATAACAGCCTGTCTTTTGATTCTTTCCTTAAACATTCCTGCTTTGACTCCATCTATAATGTTTTTGCCCATTCTTTTAACTATCCATATACTCTTGCAATTTCCTTATTTCCTCATCGCAACATGCCCTACTACCTACTTTTGTATCATCAGCAAGCTACACCAGAGAGAGGCAGCCATTTGGAAACAAAATTCACTTGAAGGTCGGACACAAAGGCTGGTGGTGGTGGGGTGTTTCTTTGACTGGAAGTCCGTGACCAGCTGTGTGCCGCAAGGATTGCTGCTGGGTCCACTGCTATTTGTCATTTATATAAATAATTTGGATGTGAATGTTGGATGAATGCTTAATACGTTTGCAGATGTCACCAAAATTAGTGGTGTTGCGGACAGTGAAGAAGGTTATCTCAGCGTATAGTGAGACCTTGATCAGATGGGCCAAGAAATGGCAGGTGGAGTTTAATTTAGATAAATATGGGATGTTGCATTTTAGTAAGGCACATCAGGGCAGGACTTATACATTTAATGGTAGGGTCCTGGGGAATGTTGCTGAACAAAGAGACTTGTGGTTGCAGGTTCATAGTTCCTTGAAGGTGGAGTTGCAGGTAATCAGGGTACTGAAGATGGCGTTTGGTATGCTTGCTTTTATTGGTCAACGCATTGAGTATAGGAGGTGGGATGTCATGTTGCGCCTTTACAGGACATTAGTCAGGCCACTTTTGGAATACTGCATTCAATTCTGGTCTCCAGAAATTGAAAGGATGCAGAAAAGATTTACGAGGATGTTGCCTGGGTTGGAGCTATAGTGAGAGGCTGAATAGTTTGGGGCTATTGTCCCTGGAGTGTTGGAGGCTGACGGGTGACCTTTATAGAGGCTTATAAAATCATAAGGGGCATGGATAGGGTGAATAACTAAATCTTTTTCCCAGGGAAGGGGAGTCCAAAACTAGAGGGCATTGGTAAAAAGGGAAAGATTTAAAAGGGACCTAAGGAACAACTTTTTCACACAGAGGGTGGTGCATGTATGAAATGGGTTGCCAGAGGAAGTGGTGGAGGCTTGTACAATTATAACATTTAAAACGCATCTGGGCGGGTTCATGAATAGGAAAGGTTTAGAGGGATATGGGCCAAATGCTGGCAAATGGAACTACATTAATTTAGGATATCTGGTTGCCATGGATGAGTTGGACTGAAAGGTCTGTTTCCATGCTGTACAACTCTACGACTATGACTCTTTGTCCCGTCCTCCAAGTCTTTATATTAATATATAGAGTAAATAATTGAGGTACTAAATCTGATTACGTGGCAGTCCACTGGTTACTCTTTCCAATCTGATAAAGACCTATTCATTCTGACTCTGTCCTTTGTATGTTAACCAATCCTCAAACCATGCTAATACGTTATGTCAATACTAGAAATTCTATCCTGTTGAATGACCTTTTATTTGGCACTTTATCAAATGCCCTCTGGAAATCCAAATACACGACAGCTAGCCGCTTTATCAACTCTCTTGTATCGTCAAAGAACTTGATGTATTTCTCTTTCACAAATCCATGTTCACTCAAATTATGTTAAACTTTTCTAAATGTCCTGCTATTTCTTCCTTAATAACAGACTGTAGCATTATCCCAAAAATAGATATTAGGCTAATGGGACTATAATTTATTACCTGACATTCGTCTAAACTCCAATTGATACTAGCCCAACCAAAAACAAAAGAGTCTAGGACTGGAGAGTATAGACTCAGAGTAAAGGGATGACCCTTTAGAACTGAGATGAGGAGGAATTTCTTCAACCAGACAATGCTGAATCTGTGGAACTCATTGCTGCAGAAGGCTACGGAGAGCAAGTCATTGAGTTTCTTTAAGACAGATAGGTTCTTAATGAGTCGGAGATCAGGGGTTATGGGAAGATGGCAGGAGAATGGAGTTAAAAACTTGTCAGCTTTGATCGAATTGTAGAGCAGACTCGATGGGCTGAATAGCCTAATTCTGCTCCTACATTTCATGGTCTTGTAATTTCCTCTATCTGTCTCCCAACCTTATTGAACATTAGTGGTTTTACAATCCACTGGAACCCTCCCAGAATCCAATGAGGTGAGTTATTGTAAAAGCAACCATGATGATGTGATGAAACTGACCATTTGGCAATGTCCACTTTCATGGGCAAAACGTGGAAGAGGATTGGGTCCATGGATCATTCTGGAATATTGTGGTGAAGATAGAGTTGTCTGAAGATCCAGGAAAGCAAGCACCAAGATGCTACGCGAGGTAACCAATCTAACTTTCATGTTAGAAATTGACACCATCTAGTTTCTCGGGGAAGGAGAGGATTGGAAGCTAAACAGAGATATTAATGAGATATAAATGCATGGGAATAAGGTAGTTGCTGCTCAGTTGAGATTTGGAACTCATCGTTTAAACCTTAAAGGGGAAAATTGGAATATTTTTCTCCATGTGATATTCCATTTTTGCCATATTTTCCCAACTATTTTGCCATAGTTCATGCTGCTCACTAGAATTGAAAATTCTGCCCAGGTTTTCCAATCCTGATTGCGTCAATGAGTTCCACAGATACACCACCGTCTGACTGAAGAAATTCCTCCTCATTTCAGTTGTAAAGGTTGTCCCTTCACTCTGAGGCTGTGCCCTCTGGTCTAAGTCTCTTTTATTTTTGGTTGGGCCAGTGTACGCAGGTTTACCAAGCACTGATTCTGAAATAGTCACTCATTTTTGCTTAAAGTGCTCGATATTCTTCTATTTGTGAGGCATCCTTCGAATGCAGTGAGATCAGTTCAGATCATCTGCTTATTTTGGTTGTTGAAGAAGTTAATTCTAGAAAGTCTGCCACAAGTGCTGCACATGAAGTTGTCCCTTGCCAATGGTGTGGAATGCTCTCCATTGAAATCTTGCTGGAGGGTTGCTGTCTACTTTGAATCTTCTGAAACCTTGTAACGTTGGTGACAAACAACTGCCAATATCACCAATTACATCTTAACAGGATTGGGACTGTTAAACTTGCAGGAAGATTTGCAAGTACTATCAGTATGGTTTTAAACTGGCATATCAGGGGACTGGAAACTTGAGGGGTAGCCCAAATTGGAAAGAAGTAAAGTTGGTAACAGAAAGTACAAAATCTGCCAGGGAGATAAGAAGACATGAGAAACAAAGCTGAGCATCTACCGTGCTTCAAATGTGGAATGACGTCAAAAAGACAAAGTTAATGACACTGTGTATGAAAGTATGCGGCATTCGCAATAATGTAGGTAATTTAAAGGCCCAAGTAGAGGTAAATGGGTTTGATCTAAGGCAGTGTTTGCAGACACTGACCACTCCAGGCAACTACACTCTTTCTACCACTGAAGCCCACTTCAAAATTGCACGTACTTCCCTGCACATGTGCAGTAATGCATTTGTGCATGACATCACACATGAAGTAAACGTGGTGATGTCAGTGCTTGGAATTGTGCGTTCCTGAATGAGCATGCATGCATTAGTTGCCACAGTTGTCGGTATCAGCAAACACTGCCATGATCTAATTGTAGTTAGAGGAAAATGACTGCATGGTGACATATTTAACGATATTCACTGTTTAGGAAAGACAGAAGGAAAAGAAGGTGGAGTTGTGCTGATATAGAGATGGGATCAGGATGGTTATAAGGGAAGATCTCAGATCAGAATTACAAAGTGCTGAGATAACAAGGTGTACAGCTGGATGAACACAGCAGGCCAAGCAGCTTCAGAGGAGCAGGAAAGCTGACGTTTTGGGCCTAGACCCTTCTTCAGAAATGAATTTGTTTTGGTGGGACTAAAAAGAACAATGGGCAGCACACATTGGTGACAATTATTTATAAGCCAACAAACCAGTGGGGCATAATATTCGACAGGAGGTGAGAAAAGCAAGTAGCAAGTGGCTATCATAGGTGATGACAATCTGCATATAGACTATGTAAAACAGTTGTGGAGTAAAGATTTGGATGCAGGCATGGCACAATGTTGAACATTTCTTTCATTATTTTCACCTCCATGTTCACTTCTTTGGGCAGGAAATTTTCTTCCCACTTGACAGACCTTTTGCCCCTCTCCAATTCTTTCCATGCACTTGCATCCATCAGTTTGGCCTCTCACGCACTTTTGATCTTTCCATCAAGTACTGTTGGTGGGACATCAAGTGTCTCAATTTCTCCACTCTCATTACCCATTCTAAGCAGTCTTCCTCTGAACTCGCTGAATTTGATCACTCAGTCTAACCCTGACTTTGTTAGCAAATCTGCCAACATGACTGGTACTGTTGTCACCTGCTTTACCTTGGAGAGTCTGAGTGCCAGCTCTTGGACAGTTCTTCCGATCTTCCCTAGGCCATAACTACTGAACATCAAGCTATTGTTTTCAGGAGTGTCACTGACCGATCTCCTCTGGAGATCTTCCCTCCACAGCTTTCCACATTCCAATTCCACAATCTTATAGAGCTGGCTTTCACCTTCTTCCCAACAGCTACAAAGAGGTTTGCCCTAGCAGACCCATTGTTTAAGCATGTTCTTGCATGACGGAGGTCATCTCTTCCTCTCTTGCCTCTACTTAATCTCCCCTATTCAGTTTCTTCTCAACTACGTTCATAATTCTTCTGATACTATACAACAGTTCATCAGTTTCCAATGGCCTGGCACTAACTGCCTTCTCTCTACACATCCACCCTTTATGTTTCTTCTTTAATGGAGGACCACATAGTCCCCATCCACACTTACCCTCCTCTGGATGGCTAAGCTTGCTATCAGTGAATATTTTTCTTTTACTGTTTTACTTCTTCCAAGTAAAGGATGAGGCTATAGGTACCCACATGGGCACTATTCTGTCTGTTTTTGATGTTTTTGTAACTTTCCTGGTTCAAGTCTGACCTGGGCCATCTACCACAACTGTTTTTCTGGTACACTGATGAACATATTCACACTAAATCATGCTTTCATATGGAATTGGAGAAATTAATTAAGTTTCTTTCCAATTTTCCCCTTTCTCTCACATTTGCTCAATCCATTAGTTACTATCTCTCCCTTCCTTGACTTCTCTGTTTCTGGGGATCAGCTATCTACTAATATTCATTAGAAATCCACCAACTCTGACAGCTACATTGACTAAACGTCCTCACACTTGAATTCCCACAAGGACTTCATTCCATTCTCTCAGTTTGTCTGTCTCCGTTTCATCTGCTTGACTTATAACTGTGTTCCAAGATGATGTTTCCAACATGTCCTTTTTCCTAAATGAGGATTCTTGTTAGACAGGTCCCTTTACTGTGTTTAAACTCATTTTTCACTTTTCTGCACTCACCACTTCCCGTCCGTTGCAGAAATGCAATAGAGAACACCCTTTCCTCGCTTTCTATCCCAATAGCCTTAAAATTATCACCCTCTACCATTTCTGTCTCCGGTGATGCTACCACAAAAAAATCATCTTTACTTCTTCTCCCCTCTGAGCATTCTGAAGGGACTGTTCCCTCTGTGACCCTACTCCACTCTTCTGCCACCACCCCAACCCCCAAACACCTCATTCCTCTCAATTGCACACCTATCTGTGCAATTGCAGGAAGTGTAACAATACCTGTTCCTTCCTTGCTGTCCAAAACCCCTTACACTCATTCCAAGTGAAGCAATGATTTACTTCTATTTCTTTCAAGCTAGTCTGCTGTATTTATTGATCACATTCTAGTCTCCTCCTCAAACCCTGCCAGGGTGATCGTTTTGCTGAACACCTCGACACGTGCAAGCATGACTTCCAACTTTTCGGTTGCTTTCTCATTTTTTAACACCACCTCACTCTTGTGCTCACATTTCTGTCCTAAGTTTACCACATTGTTCCAATTAAGCCAAATGCAAGCTGGAGCAAAAGTCCTTCATTTTTCTTTTAAGGACTTTACAGCCTTCTGGACCTAACATTGAATTCAAAAATTTCAGATCATGAAGCATGTCATCCATTTTGTTCTCTCCCACACCTCCATCCATAACCAGTATCTAGTCTCCAGCAGAGTTGACCAATTATTCTGCTATTAACACCTTCTCCGGACCTCACTACTTATTTTCAAACCTTCGCACACCCTTTACCTTTTGTTCTGCGTCACCTGTGGATCTCTAATCTTTTTTACCCAGAAACCATTTCCTGACCTTTTCCTCCACTTTCACCTACCCACATTTTTCCCTACAAAACTCATCACTTTGCCACCTTTCTTCGGTTCCTCATATTGGTTTCCAACTGTTAATTCTGTTTCTTTCTCCACAGATGCTACCGCGGCCTTCTGCATTTATCCAGCACCTTCTGATTTTATTCAACGATTCGGGTCAACGTTCATCAGAACTGGTGATCCTTTACTTCCTTCAAAGGAAGATATCAAAATTGAGATTTTGTCCAACGGAGACAACTTTTGGAAAAGTTTCCACTTTTCGAGATCCTCATTTCAATTAAAGTTAATTTGAGGTTTTTGGGTTTATTTAAAAGGCAGGTTAACTTGTCTGTGCTGGCAGCACGGAACAAGACACGTTCTCTCCCTGTACAGAGTCACTCTGCAGATTAGGAGGAAAAGCAAATAAAGCGATGATCTGTCAACACTGATAGCTGAGCAATCTAATCTCTCCATCTTGTATTTAAATGTAATTCAGTGTTGTTCTGTGACTGAGCTGCTGGGATCAATGCTTTCTCTTTGGACACCTGCCTGGATCTGCCTGTCAATCAACCGGCGACGTCGCCAAGGAGACGGGCCACCTGTGAACATCAAGGCTCCTGATTGGCAGCGCGGTGCACGGTTCCGCCCCGACCAATGAGAAGGCAGCGTCGGCTCCGGACGCCAACATGGCGGCGTCGGCGGCAGTGGCAGTGCTTAGAAATTGTCTGAGATTTTAACCTTTCTGACTGGGGCGTGCCCGTTCCTCTGAACGGTATTTAGTTTTCTTTCTAAAAGGAAAAAAAAACACCCGAAAATTCTGTCAGCGCTCCTATACTGTCAGGGGAAGGGAACGGGAGGTGATGGCGAGCGACAGCAGGAGGCAGTTCTGGAAGCGGAACACCAAGGTTCCCGGAAGGTTCGTGCAAGCGCTCACTGACTCCGGGACAACCGCAACTCGCTGCTATTTTCTTTCCCTGCTGGCCTCGTTTATTCTTTCCCCATTTGAGATTGCAGGGGTTGTCATTTCCCCCTGTCTTTCTGATTTCAGTTTTTTTTTAAAACAACCCTTCTGTATCCGAGCTTTAGCAAAGCGAGCATCTATCTGCTTGATGCACTCACACGGAAATGTTTTGTCAGCTTTACTCAGCCACACAAACACCCTCTCGCTCGATTCGTCTCCTTTGCTGTTCCACATTTCTTGCTAATGCCCCCTTCCATTGAAAACAATTGCTGGACAGATTGATGTAATCGAAATCTTGGTGAAAGTATTCCTGTCATAAACAGTAGTTATGTGATTTGAGCGCTTTTGCTTATTCTTAACCATGTTGTTGGTTTTCATCTTGTTAGGTTGAAATTGGGTTGTATTCACATCAGCGTGTAACTTTTGAAATGGGTGATCCAATGTTTGACATTTATAGAATGATAAATAACTTATGCACCTCTTTCCAGGAAAAGGACATCGTGCTTGGTCAAAAAACAAAAGTAAATAAACGTAGGCCACCTCCATCTTAACCAGTTGGCCTAATAGTATTTTCCTGCTTGCTCACCATCCCTTGTCAGATTCCTCTTTTTTTTTAATGAAATAGCTAAATTCTTATTAAAAGTATACAAGGGTTTTGCACCAAAGTAGTACATTTTACAGATAATGTCATTCTGACTCTCTTCATGAACTTTCTTTTTCCCTCTTTAATGCTCTTAGTAGAATGCTTCTGTGCATTCCTAATTGTTTTATAAGTAACCATGTTGATTGCAATATGTTCTATTATTATATGTCACGCACATGTAGAATATGCATGGGTTTCAGCTGGGTGCTCTGGTTTGCTCCCATAGTCCAGAGGTGTGCGGGTTAGGTCGATTAGCCATGCTAAATTGCCTGTAGTGTCCAGAGGTGTGTAAATTAGGTGGATTAGCCATGGGACATGAAGGGTTACAGGGAAAGGGTAGAGGATGGGTCTGGGTGGGATGCTGTTCGGAGGGGTGGTGTGGACTTGTTGGGCCAAGTGGCCTGTTTCCACACTGTCAAGATTCTATGATCCTGTGATGTTGTATTACTGTCTCCTTTGACTTTTGTGCTCATTCTCCAATGAGTTTTAATAAATATTGAAAGATGGTCCATGAAAACTTTTCTTTAATTACTTCCTACGCTGTTCTCTGAAACATTTATAGCTGTTGCTAATATATTATACAACTAATGCCATTTAAAAAAAAATGCATTTTCAAGGTCAGATTGCAAAATCTGACATGGCATACAATCTGCACCAGATGGGAATTTGTGATCTTGGAAAATCTATTTAAATGTTCAACACCAGAAGCCTGGTAGGGTACTTTCAAGCAATTGAAACCTTCTTCAGTAATCTGATCTGTCAATTTCAATGAATTTGAATAAGTGAAACAGAAGGAAAGTCAACTCAACAAGCTTAAATGAAATTCTCTTTCATTTTTGTTTATTTTTGTTATTGATTGTATTAGTTCTATAAATTGTTTTCTATAAATGTGTCTCAATTATAGGTTGTATTTATATGAAGAAAACAAACCCCAGATCATGTGAAACTACCCTGAGTTCTGCTGCTCCAGCTGCAAATGAATAATGTTTACTGTAGGAACTTTCAGTTTCATTTTTGCTACAATGTATCATGATAAGAAAGTTGCCCAGAAGAGTTTTTTTTTGATACTACCACATTAAATAGATGATTATTGTTGATAATTTGTGTGACTCTTGAGACATCTAGCAAATTAATTGGCAATATGATTTTTGTGACTTCCAAACATTTCTGAACCCAGTTCGAATTGGAAACGTTTTGGCATGAAGGCAGTTATTTTTCAGGTTGGCAAGGAATTTTAGATAGTCAGAAGCTGTAACTAAGCTGTGCTGGTTTTGTTGTGGTAAGATGACAATTGTAGAACTGTTTTCTTTTACTAATATGACACTGGCAATATGTGAAATGCCTAGACTTGTTCCTTGACTGTTTTTTGTCCATTTACATATACTTGTCAATTTCTTTTTTCTTTCAATGGACAAAATCAGAAGTTCAGTTCAGCTTTGGAGATCGCTTCTGTCTTTTATTATAACGGTATTTATATCCTTCCTATGGGGGATACTGAAATCTTGCCTCTTTGCATGGATTTTTGGCCAATCTAATTAGCACTTTGCACTATTGATGCTGAACTGTGGACTGCCAAGTAGTTGCTTTGAAGTAGAGAGGTATTTGCATAGTAGAGCTCTCATCTGACGTAATGTGGTCCACTTATCATATATTGTGGAAACAAACAATTGGATTTCTTTTGTTGCTATTAAACTTCTTTGTATCTAACCTTCATAAAATGACATAAATATCTGCAACGTAGTGGGTGTTCAACTTCAGGCTCCTTTAGAAAATGAACTTGTGCATATCCACGTTATGTGCAGTCTAGCATTTTCTCCTGTACATGTTGAGTTTGATTGAAGCTTATAATGGTATATGTACTGCGGTGTAAGCTACTTAATTCTGGGAAAGTTTGAGGTTCAGTCATTCAGATTAACTCTTAATCTTACTGCTTATAATTATGGGCCTGAGAATAGGTAACTTGGCTTGCATGCTGCTGTAGGTGATTAGGAGCTGTAAGTAAATGGAGAAAATATAAGTCACTATCTGAGGATGTTCATTAGAACAGGTACAGATGAGTTCAGTACAAATAAACAGCACTCTTGGATATGCTTTTACCTGTCCTTTTGGTGACAAGCTGTCATTAAATTTCAATTATCTGTTGAGATTGAATGTACGAGGGAAATCATTTGCTTGTAAAACGCATTGTTTATCTGTATTAGAGAAGAATGTTTATTTCCAAGTTTCCATTAGTTTAAAGGGTAGTTGAGTGTTTGTGTGTAACAATGACTCTTTATTCTTAAAGCTAGGGCTTTGCTGACTTGGTTTTTCGTTTTGCATATTTAGAATTTAAACAGCTTATTAAATGCTTTGTACTTTTTCTTGCATTTATTTGAACTGAGCATAGTGACAGCTATACATGATAAGCGAATAGTGAGTTGTCCCCGTTGGCAGGAGGAATAGAAAATCAGAATATTATTTGAACAAGGAGAGCCTGTAGAATGTTGCAGTACAGATCGACCTGGGTATCTTTGTACATGAATCTCAAAATGTCAACGTGGAGATATGTCAAGTTAAAGTTGGAATGTTGGCCTTTTTTGCAAGTTTGGCATATAAATGAGGGGAAATCTTATAAGTACGGGGGCATTAGTGACACCGCGCCTGGAATACTAAGAGTTTTTGTCTCCTTTTATAGAAGGGTTATCATTGCATTAGAGACAGTTCAGAAAAAAAAACATGACTAGTCTGGTTCCTGGGATGAAGGTGTTGTCTTATGAGGAAAAGTTGTGCATTTGATTAGCTTTGATCTACACTAATTGGAGTTACAAAGAATGAGGGGTGATCGTTATTCCAAGCATTAAATTCTGAAGGGAGCTTGACAGGATAGATGCTGAGAGGATGTCTCATCTTGCAAGGAATCCTAGAACTAGTGGGTATAGTTTCAAAATAAAGGGTCACTCCCATGTGAAATGGAGATGATGATAAACTTATTCTGTCAGGTGGTTGGTTGTTTATCTATGGAATCCCCCACTGCACTTCCACTCCAGCAAAGCGTAGATTGGGCTATTCTAACTTTAATAAAGCCTCTTTGGCTTGTGTAAAAGTTCTTTCACATTGATCTTCCCATTTCCAATTCATGTTTTGGCATCATGAATTGTGCAATGGCTTCAGAATGGTTTCAGGCTTTGGGACAAACCTGCCATGTTAATTTAGCAAGCCCAAAACTTATTCCAGTTGGTTTACATTTTTAGCCTTAGTTAGTTATGGCTTTTACTTTTGAATGAGACTCGTGTAGTCCCTTAGTATCAGTGACATGGCTTAAATATTCAATGGAAGATTGTTAAAAATTGCATTTATCTTTACTCACTCTTAGGTCATAATCTTCAAGACTGCAGAGTAGCGTCAGAATTTTGGAGATACTCTTTTTTTTCCAATTCTAGGTAGCATTGGACTTCTTGTAATCCACTTAAAAATTGATCCACGGCATATTAGAATAATGTAGGTGCAAATGTGATTCCAAATGGAATCATCAAGTTTCAGTGACTCAGGATCTACATTCATCTGGAGATAGGCTTGTTTAAGGTCAATTTTACTGAAAACCTGACTTCCAGCTAGTCTAGCAAAAAGGTCATTGATTAAAGGCAAGGATAATACTCAGCACACAGTATAGTTTTTTAAATTTCACCTATTTTTCTAACCAGCATGTCCAGAGATGTTGTTATACATCTCTGGAGGAGGTGGGACTTGAACCTGGGCCTCCTGGTCCGGAAGTAGGGACACTGCCACTGCTCCACGAGAAGGCCTACAATTGATTAGTAGTGTCCTTAAAATCATTGCAGATGTGTACTGATCCATCTTTCTTCATTGCTGGCATGGTATGCATGGCCCAATCGCTAACATTCACGGGTCCAAGGACTCCTGTCTCGACCAGCCTGGCTTGGTCTTTGGCCTGATTACATGGGGCATTGATCTAGCCTTGCCATATTTTTGCTTGATTTTCACCCTTGAATTTAGTTTGATAGATTTTTTGTTTGCATACTTCTGAGGTCCCCATTTAAAAACAATGGTATATTTCTTTAGAGTTAGTGGTAGATCAGTCTCAACATCCGACAGGCAATTTACTGAAGCTCTGTTGTGTGTTGGCTGATGGAGAACGTGAAGTAGCATGGGGTCCGGGGTGTACTAGCTAGGTGGATAGAGAACTGGCTGGGCAGCAGGAGACAGAGTTGTAGTGGAAGGGAGTTTTTCAAAATGGAGAACTGTGATCAGTGGTGTTCCACAAGATCCGTGTTGGGACCACTGTTGTTTGTGATATACATAAATGATCTGGAGGAAGGTATAGATGGTCTGATTAGCAAGTTTGCAGATGACACTAAGATTGGTGGAGTAGCAGATAGTGAAGGGGACTGTCGGAGAATGCTGCAGAATATAGATAGATTGGAGAGTTGGGCGGAGAAATGGCAGATGGAGTTCAATCCAGGCAAATGCAAAGTGATGCATTTTGGAAGATCCAATTCAAGAGCGAACTATACGGTAAATGGAAAAGCCCTGGGGAAAATTGATGCACAGAGAGATCTGGGGTGTTCAGGTCCATTGTACCCTGAAGGTGGCAATGCAGGTGGATAGAGTGGTCAAGAAGGCATACGGCATGCTTTCATTCATTGGACGGAGTATTGAATACAAGAGTTGGCAGGTCATGTTACAGTTGTATAGGACTTTGGTTCGACCACATTTGGAATACTGCGTACATTTCTGTCGCCACGTTACCAAAAGGATGTGGATGCTTTGGAGAGGGCGCAGAGGAAGTTCACCAGGATGTTGCCTGATATGGAGGGCACTAGCTATAAAGAGAGGTTGAGTAGATTAGGATTATTTACATTAGAAAGACGGAGGTTGAGGGGGGACCTGATTGAGGTCTACAAAATCGTGAGGGGTATAGACAGGTTGGATAGCAAGAAGCTTTTTCCCCCAGAGTGGGGGACTCAATTACTAGGGGTCACGATTTCAAGGTGAGAGGGGAAAAGTTTAAGGGAGATATGCGTGGAAAATTCCTTACGCAGA
>NC_063356.1:32907487-32922882 GCF_021869965.1 Rhincodon typus | reverse complement strand
AGTTACAAGTCAACCACATTGTCAGCCAGACCAGATAGGGATGGCAGATTTCCTTCTCTAAAGGACATTAGTGAACCAGAGGGGTTTTTCCTGACAACTGGCAATGGTTTCATGGTCATCATTAGACACTTTATTCCAGATATTTATTGAATTTAAATTCCACCATCTGCCATGGTGGGATTCAAACCCAGGTCTCCAGATCATTACTTGAGTCTCTGGATTAACAGTCCAGCGATAATACCACTAGGCCAACGCCTCCCCTAATGCTTTTATTTAAATAAAGTTTCCCACTGCAGTGAGGTGTTTCCCTGTTCACTTAAGCAGAGCCTGTGGAAGGTTGCTGCTCCCCATGGGAGGATCTTTACGATGCTTAAGGCCAGTGAGTGCTCAAACCTTGAGATCCTGGAACTGTTTACTGCTTCTCAGCTGCTGCTGGGACAATTTAACCCAGCTGACCTGCTTGAACTGTGCCAACCTAACAAATTAATGCCCATCTACTCTCAATCCTCACTAGAGTGGTGGAAGGGGTCATCAACAGTGTTATCAAGCAACACTTGCTTAACAATAACCAGGTCACTGCCGTTCATTTGGGCTGTGACAGGTCCTGACCTCATTACAGTGTTAGACCAACTATGTACAAAAGAACAGAATTCCAGAGGTGAGGTGAAAGTGACTGCACTTGACATCAAGACAGCATTTTACTGGGTGTGGCTTCAAGGTACCTGAGCAAAATTGAAGTCAGTGGGAACTGGGGAGGTGGGGGGAAGGGAAATCTACAGTGAATGGAGACATATCTAGCACAAAGGAAGATGGTAGTGGTTGTTAGAAGTCAGTCACTTCAGCTCTAAGACATGATTGTTGGAGCTCCTCAGGTTATGTCCTAGGCCCAATCATGTTCAACTGCTTCTCTTCGTCATAAATTCAGAAATGGAAATGTTCACTGATGATTACACAGTGTCCAGCACCATTGGTAACTCCTCAAATACTGAAGCAATTAATTGCCAAATATAGCAAGACATGGAAAATAACCAGGCTTGGGCTGACAAGTGGCAAGAAACATTTGTGCTACACAGGCAATAACTGTCCCCAGCAAGGGGAATCTAATGTTATCCTCTTAACATTCAATGAAAGGAGATTTTCAAAATCACAAATGGTTGGACAGAGTAGATAAACAGAAACTGCTCCCACTCATAAAAGAAGAAAAAAAGAAGACATTGATTTTAAAGTGATGTGCAAACCATAACAAGTCTGTGATTCTGTTTGGTGAGCCAAGGATAATCCAGCCTCTCCTGGCAATTACCTGTTGAATTCAGCTACAGTTGCTCAGCTGATAGGTATCCCAAGGCCTGGTAAACACAGACCACAGGTGCTGAATCTGAAATGTAGCCAAAAATTTATTTTTATAATTTGATCATTCATCCTCTAATAGACCTCTGAGAAACCTGCAATGGGCAGTGCATTGAAAGTGTGATGGGTTTCCCATTTTTGAATTTAAACCTCCTACCATATCCTAGCCTTGGGAGTGGGTGAGGATGTTAATAGTCACTTTAATTCCAACCAAAAATAGAAATAAGTATGTTCAAAGTGTGATGATTAATTGATCAAATTTTATCTTCCACCGTCTTTTGTCAGGCAGAAAATAGAACAGTTTGAAAACAAGTACTGACAGATTCAAGATCAGTTTCTTCCCTGCTGTTATCAGACTTATGAATGGAGCTCTCATATATTAGAGTTGATCTTTCTCTGCATCTTCTCTGTAGCTTTAACACTATTCTGCACTCTGTTTTGTTACCCTGATGTACTTATGTAAGGTATAATTTGTCTGGATAGCACGCAAAACAATATTTTTCATTGTATTTCAGTACGTGTGATAATAATAGATCAATCCCACACTTTGTGGATGAGAAATTGTGTTTCACTAACTTGGTTGAGTTTTTTTGTAGAACTAACAAAGAAGATTAATGACTGTAGAGCAGTGGATGTGATCTATATGGACTACAGTAAGGTGTTCAACAAGGTTCCACATGGTGGACTGGTTAGCAAGGTTAGATGTCATGGAATACAGGGAAAACTAGCCATTTGGATATAGAACTGGCTCAAAGGAAGAAGGTGGTGGATTGGTGGATTGCTTTTCAGACTGGAGGCCTGTGACCAGTGGTCTGCCACAAGGATCGGTGTCGGGCCCACCACTTTGCATCATTTATATAAATGATTTGGATGTGAACGTATTGGTTAGTAAGTTTGCAGATGACACCAAAATTGGAGGTGTAGTGGACAGTGAAGAAGGTTACCTCAGAGTACAGCTGGATCTTGATCAGATGGATCAATGGGCCAAGGAGTGGCAGATTTAATTTACATAAATATGAGGTGCTGCATTTTGGAAAGGCAAATCAGGGAAGGACTTGTACACTTAATACTAAGGTCCTGGAGAGTGTTGTGAACAAAGAGACCTTGAAGTGCAGGTTCACAGTTCCTTGAAAGTGAAGTCCCAGGTAGACAGGATAGTGAAGAAGGTATTTGGTACGCTTGCCTTTATTGGTCAGTGCACTGAGTATAGGAGTTGGGAAGACATGTTGCGGCTATACAGGACATTGGTTATACTGTTTTTGGAATACTCTGTGCAATCCTGATCTCCCTGCTATAGGTAGGATGTTGTGAAACTTGAAAGAGCTCAGTAAAAATTCACAAGGATGTTGCCAGTGTTGGAAAAGGCTGAATAGGCTGGGGTTATTTTCCCTGGAGCTTCGGAGGCCAAGGGTTGACCTTGTAGAAGTTTATAAAATCATGAGGGGCATGGATAGAATATTTTCCCTGGGGTTGGGGAGTCCAAAATTAGAGTGCATAGGTTTAAGCTAAGAGGGGAAAGATTTAAAAGGGACCTAAGGGGCAACTTTTTCATGGAGAGGGTGGTGCGTGTATAGAATGAGCTGCCAGGGGAAGTGGTAAAGGCTGGTACATTTACAACATTTAAAAGACATCTGGATGAATACATGAATAGGAAAGGTTTAGAGGGATATGGGCCAATTGCTGGCAATTGGGACTAGATTTATTTCGGATATCTGGTCAGCATGGAGAAATTGGACTGAAGGGTCCATTTCTGTGCTGTATATCTCTATGACTCTAAAACAAAGTAAAACAAACCAATATGAGTGGGGCATTTAGTCCCAGTACTAATTATTATTTTTATTGATCTTATCTGATGGAAGCATTATTGCTGTTCAACTCTCAATCTCTCACCTCTAATCTCCTTCCTTTTGTTCTTTCAGGTTTGAATGAAATGTATTTGAAAATAATGAGAAAAATTTGCCTTTCACTTGCGACTTCAAAATATGATGCGCTAAATGAATGGTAGTCTATAATCCCTGTGGACGAGGCAATCATGAAAACTGTCTCGCAGAATAGAGAATATAATTTTCTGATTGCCTTTTCAAGGTGACAGCTCCCATGCTTGGAAAAGGGGAGAAAAAAAATAGGTCAGGATAATAGCTAGCTGTGATGTATAATATACCATGCCACAAATTACACCACTCATCATTCATTAAACATTTGCTATCTGTAAGGAGCTTCAGAAAGGAAAAAAAAATAGAAATAACAAAAAGGGCTCATATGAGTTGCAAATACAAAATGAAGTGATGGAGACAATGCTGAAATGTTTTCTTACACAAAAACAAATGGACGTTGTAGAAGAAATATTGCATGAATCAATTGTCAAAATTTACTTTGATCAATAAGGTACAAAGCAGATTTACCAAACAATCAGTGAAATTATTGTCTGAGCTAGAAAATGCCACATGTGTCTAATACAATAGTCAATCCACCATTAGCTCCATTGCCTTCAGTTTTTTTATGAACACCTTTGAAAACCTCATTTATTTCAAATTACCTTAATCCAGCGCACTGTCAGAGAGTTGGTTAGCTTAGTAGGCTAAATGAGTAGAGTTCGATACTAAATAAAACTAATAGCTCAGGTACCAGCTGTGGTAGTTATGAAGGCCTATCTTCTCATCTTACCCCAATCTTGTGGATGGTTATCCTTGAGTTATCAATTGTCTCTCTTTCTCTGTATTGGTGATAGAAGTCCATTCAAAATTTTGCAGGAAATGTAACACCGAATTTAATTTATAGGCAGGGCATCAAGGTTGATGGCAATTCCTGTGAAAGACAAGGCTTGGGTTTTAACTTCCAAAGCACATCTGCATAAGGTCCTTCCTTCTCCACCCACACCCTTCTTCCAGTGCCCACTTACTGCCAGCTTTCTGCGTGAACCAATAGGAAGAGTTAGCTGGCAACCAGCAAGTGAACTTCAGGCAGCAAGAAGCCCTCACTTGGTCAACTCTTCTCCAACTGAATGTATTGTATCCATGCATGCCTCAGCTTCACTTCCTCACTTGTCAATGAGCTTATCTTAAGCAGGTGGCCCCGTTCTAGATGTAATTTTTGTGTGTGTGCAGTGCATGCAACTGGTTCATAATTGAAACTGCGTGAACTGATTCAAAGCAGAAATGATTCTGCTCAATTGAACATCTTGGTCATGATTTTTGCTCACATCCTTAATATTAGACTGTTTACAAACCTATTGAAGTCAGTTTCATATTAATGCCATGCTGCCCTTGCAAACATTGATATGAAGATAATCCTACCTTGTTAACCTTTCCGCCATTCCAGGGGGACAAAGCACTCTCAAAGTCCAAGTAGCATCTTGGAATTAAGGATTAAAAGCACCTATTGTCATAACAGCACCAAAATGTAAACAGGAGCATTCAGAGTAGTAGCCATGACAGTGATTGCCATGAGAGCAATGCTAGGCACACAGCTATCACTTTCAGACATGAGGAAATTGAAACATTTGGCAGAGATTAGCTTCTCATTTGGTTGTGCTGGAAAACAGCCTATTCTGCAGGTCCACAAAGCCTTTTCCTTTAAGATGCTCAGTTTGAAGTAGATTCCCAAGCACGAGCTGGATTCACACCAGAAAATGGCACAAATTAGGATGACTCTAGAAAATCTGTTTGGGATCAGTAGCAGAGCATGAGGCCAAGTGAACCAACTCGCTGCAACATTTTTGTCGAAATGAAAACTGAAAGAACTGTGGATGCTGTAAATCAGAAACAAAAACAGAAGTTGCTGGAAAAGCTCAGCAGGTCTGCCATCTGTGAAGAGAAATCAGAGTTAACATTTTGGGTCCAGTGACCCTTTCTGATGGCAGCTAGGAAAATGTCATTTTAAATGCAGATGATAAGCTAGGGGAGGGAGTAACGAGTAAATGATAGGCGGGGATAGAGCCCAGAAAGAGTGAAGACAGTTGGACAGACAAAGGAGTGGATAACAATCTGTCTGGGAGAGTGAATAGCTGTTAATGGAGACTGTTAGTGGCTAACACAGGTAGTGTGTAACAGCAGACTATGTGATAACAAGGCCTGGTGTGTGGGATTGGAGGCTAAGACATGAGAGAGTTCAGGCCCTAAAATTATTGAACTCAATATTGAGTCAGAGGGCTGCAGGGTCCCCAAGTGGAAAATGAGGTGTTGTTCTTCCAGCTTGCGGTGAGGTTTGCTGGAACACTGCGTCAAGCCTGAGACAGAGATGTTGGCCAGGGAACAGGGTGGTGTGGCAGGCAACGGGTAGCTCAGAGTCTTTTTTGCAGGCAGAAGTGGTCACCCAGTCTATGCTTCGGCTCCCCAATGTAGAGGAGACCAATGTGAGCAGTGAATGCAGTAGACTAGATTATGTGAAGTGTAGGTAAAGTATTGCTTCACCTGGAACGTATGTTTGGACCCTTGGATAGTGGGGAGGGAGGAGGTAAATAGGCAGGTGTTACACTTTCGCTGGTTGCAGGAGAAGATGCTGTGGGGCTTTGTGGGGTTGTTGGGAGTAAAGCAAGAGTGGACCAGGGTGTTCTGGAGGGAATGGTTCCTGCGGAAGGCAGACAAGGGAGGAGGGGGGAATATGTGTCTAATGGTGGCATTTCGCTGGAGGTGGCGGAAATTGTGTCTGATGATCTTCTGGATGTGGATGCTGGTGGGATGGTAGGTAAGGACAAGCGGAACCCTATCGCTGTTGTGGGAGGAAAGAGAGGGGTGAGCGCGGCAGTGCGGGAGATGAGTCAGATCTGGTTGAGGCCTCCGTCAACAATGGCGCTGGAGAATTCTTGGTTGAGGAAGAAAGTGGACACTTCTGACTCTCCCTTGGCGAAGTTGGCCACATCTGAAAAAATGCAACAGAGACGGAGGAATTGAGAGAATGGAATGGACTCTTTACAGGAAGCAGGGTGCAAGGATGTATCATCCAGATTGCTGTGGGAGTCAGTGGGTTTATAGTGGATATTAGTGGACAGTCTATCCTGAGAAATGGAAACAGAGATGTTGAGGAAGGGAAGGGAGGAGTCAGAGATAGACCAATTGAAAGTGAGAGTGGGGTGGAAATTGGAAGTGAAATCAATTAACATTTCCAATTTTGGATGGGCGAGAGAAGCAGCACCAATGATATCATCAATATATCACAACAGCACAATAGGGTGCCCCTTGTCCTTACATAGCATCCCACCAGCATCCATATCCAGAAGATCATCAGCCGCCATTTCTGTCACCTCCAACAAGATGACACCATTAGACACATATTCACCTCCCCTCCCTTGTCTGCCTTCCACAGGGACCATTCTCTCTGGAACACCCTGGTCCGTTTTTCCTTCACTCCCAACACCCTGCAACAGCCTCATGGCATCTTCCCCTACCAGTGCAGGTGTAACACCTTCCAATTTATCTCCTTCCTCCTCAGTATGCAAGGGCCCTTAGGGACTCTGCAGCCCTCTGACTCAATATTGAGCTCAATAATTTTAGGGCCTGAACTCTCTCATGTCCTAGCCCCCTACCCCACACATCAATCTTTGTCATCACATAGTCTGCCATTACACATTACCTATTGTTAGTCACTAACATTCTCCACTAACAAATATTCACTCTCCCAGCCAGCTCATTATCTACTCCTTTGTCTGTCCAACTTTCTTCTCTCTCTTTGGGTGCTATCCCTACCTACCATTTGCTCCTTATCCCCTCCCCTCACTCTATCTTCTGCATATAAACCAACATTTTCCTAGCTACCATCAATTCTGAGGAAGGGTCACCGGACCTGAAATGTTAACTCTGATTTCTTTTCACAGCTGCTATCAGATCTGCTGAGGTTTTCCAGCAACTTCCGTTAAGGTTTCTGTCAAAGTGGGCTATTCAGTTCAAGATAAGTCTAGAGTTACCCAATCTCATCCTTAACTAAAATTCAGCTTGATCAAAGTCATTCCCAGCTGCAGCAAAATGAGGCAGATGGCAGCTACCTGGATAGCAGCTCAGCTGAGATCATTCAATACTGCCTGGAGACTGAACCTGGGGCTTTGTCAATCGGAAATGCTTAACTACTCCTTACCGCAATCAGCTCAAGCATCATAAACAAAAAAAAATTCTACCTCCGTACAGTATCTGTCTAAAAGTCCTCATATTTAATTACACAACAGGCCATTTAACAGGTCCATATTGGTATTTTTTGCTGTGACATTGCTATGCAAATTGAACTTTGACTTGTTATCTGCAGGATGTTGTACACAAGAAGACACTGGACACAAGTGTCAAGCGAAACATCAACTTTCCTGCTCCTCTGTTGCTGCCTGGCCTGCTGTGTTCCTCCAGCTCCACACTGTGTTATCTCTGACTCCAGCATTGGCACTTCTTACAATCTCTCACTGGACACAAACCTACTACCCTCCTTTTACATTGTCAGCACACTCTTCCATTCCTTTTTCCCTCAAGCAGTTATCTAGCTTTCTCTTAAATGTATCCATACACGTCATTCCTTGCAGTAGCAAGCTCTGCATTCTAATTGCTTTTTGGTTGAAAAATGTTTCTCTTGAATTTTCAATTTAGTTTATTCATGATCATGTTATATTAATGGTCCTTAGGTTTAGTCTTGCCTCCAAGGGAAACATCGCCTCCATCTTTATCCTATTAAACCAGGGATAACTTAGGTTATCCCTGTCTTCTTTTGAAAGGAACCTCACAATGGTTAAAATCCTTGAAGTTAAATGGGCACCATTATTTTCAATGTCCTAATTTCACTTTTATGCAATAATTTCAGTTGTGCAGTTTGATGAAAATATCTCTTTGAACATCTTAATTAGTTTTTAAGGAAAAATGACATTCTTCTTGGTTCTACATGTTCCCTGAAACTAAAAAGCAACAGAAAAGCTTACAATCACAGAATAGTATTTTAGAGATCCTTGTAATTTACATACACAGAATAAAATCATGGCATTTACTTTCAAAAGAAGCAGGTCAAGTCCTGAACTCATGCAACAAATCATTTGTCACCTTATCGTTCCTCCACGAATTGGTCTTTTATTTCACAGACAGAACTGTTTATCGGTAACCGAGGAAACCAAATGACTGATGTCAGTGAGTATCAACACCGGCAAAAAGGTAACTGTTTTGTGTTTTCAAGCACTTACTTCATTTCATCTGTAATCTTGCTTTTGGCAAGAAAATAACGGCAGCAACATTGGTGTCTACTGCTAAGTTGACAACGTATTGACAAATATTATTAGATCTTGAATCTATATCAATTATAATTTCCACCCTATCAAACTTTTAGCTGGAAATAAAAATGTTTCCATACTGAAAGCTGGGCCCTGTTCAGCTTTGGTTACTATACTCCTTCCAGCATCTTCATGTTAGGAACTCTTGCCTATATCATGTGGTATGGACATTTAGGCTGAATGACCTTCTTGGCCATGGTATCATTCTATGATAATGCTTCTGAGTTGATGCCTGAAAGCCTCCTATCCCTAATACTGGAATTAGATTGGTTTCAATGTATTATTGAAGCTATTTAGAGTGACACCATCTTCGCTAGAAAGAGTCTAGAAAACCCATTGTTTGGTTTCGAAAAACATGATGCACATTTTAAGGCCCAATTATGTCATGTGCAAATGAGCAGTTGTCAACTTCATTGGGGCTGACATGATAATATGTTCTGGATATAGAGAAATATTGGAAAGCTTTCATGAATAAAAAAAGTTTCCATTACATTTTTTTCTTTTTTTTCACCAGTTCTTCTCCTCCAGAAGGCAATGTTTCCTTACTTGGATATACTTATCCAACTGTTTGTGAGCTATGACAATCAGCATCAGACCACTGTTCGATCCCAGGGAGAACATTGCAACTAGGTCCCATGCACACATACATTCAAGCGTGGTCACTATATAATGTTCATGAGTGAAATCATAAATGATATTGCTCCTTCCTAAACGTGGCATTTTGAGACCAAATGTAGCGGCCACCCTGGGCTTACTCACCATTATCCTGGGATCAGTTGTTGTCTGAGGCAAAACTATGTATAGGATAAATCATCAGTGAGTGGCTCAGAGTATCTTTAGGTTGGTAGAAATTTATATCAGAAGAAGGTCATCTGAACCATTAGATCTGGGATATTTCTTTGCCTTTGCAATCCAAAACTAATCCCACTGTGCTCCTCTCTCACTTTTCCCCGGCCTCTCTCTCTGTAGTTTCGTATTTTTCTCTGATTTAATGACATTTGTTTGCTACCTTCTTCATAAACTGCCAGCAATGGAAAAATAGTATGGAATTGCAGAGTTTTGAGTTTGCTTGTCTATCTGTTGCAATTCTTTGCAATAAACTATATTGAGGTTACTGAAATAGGAGGTAAAGTGTGAGAGAAAATCAACCAACTGCTTCAAAAGAAATACTTATTTGTAATAAACGTTGTGGCAGGCTTGAATGAAATGTTTACAGCTACCAAATGTATTTATCTATAAGCAGTGAACATCTGTGCTTCACTGTTTACTGCTGTCTGCTTCTGTGCCTTCAGATGCCAATATAATTCCCTCTCTAGAGGGGAAGAACTGTTTGACAGCTCATGCAACTTTTACCAGAGTATAGGTAAAGCAAGCTATCAACAAACCAAACAGCAAAGCTGGCATCCCTTTAGTATTGCTTCTTGTCATGACAACCATATCAATCTTGTGGGAGTGAGCAGTCAGTAGGTAGAATTATGAATCCTTGCAACACTGGGAAAGAGGAAAGGCAAATTTAGTATGTAAGGAACAAAAAGATTAAATTTTTTTGGAAAAGAAACAGAGACAGAAGGTGAAGTGTTGCTGACTTACATTGTTGTTACCAATTACTGTTAAATAAACCCAACTCAATATACAAAGCACGTAACTTTACATAATAAATGTCAGCGGCAATAATGTTGGATAGTTGACATCACCAAGTGCAGGCATTTCAGGAATTTCTGGTCCGCTGATTAGGACATGAAGTAGGTGAGTAGGTATCCCAGGCTCAAGTCTTGGCCATTACCAGCTAGCTACTGTCAGTTGGGGTGATGGTATGTATGTTGCAATTAGACTTGACAGTCTTAGGTTTGGGAGGGAAAAATCACCAAGAATTATGCTCCTGATTGTTTTGGAGAAACCTGTAAGCCAGGTGAGGACAGAATTGGGCTTGGTTGAGGTACTTTCTGCACTTATAAAGCGTAATAATGTTCCATGTTAAAGGTCACACTCATTGGTTTCTTAAGGGCAGCTGACACCCATAGGATCACAATGTGTGTGAATAAGAGGGAGAAGTGTCAAATCAATGAGAAAACAAATGTTTCTTGGATTGTCCACTTTTATCAAAGACAGCAAGACATAAATGCAACTCTTACCAGGTTTTCAGTGCACACTGGGCTTTGCTAAATGATTTCCAAGGCAATTGCATGTATTCCCACATTCCTGTACAGAAGTAAACGCCTTCTAAGTCACTTAATTTGCCTTACTGTGGACACCCTGCTGATAATAAAATGATAGCCTGTGAAATTTCCCACCAGGAGTCTTTGTAGCACATTGAGCCTTTTCAGCTGTTTGTCCAATTAATACGCAAAGATTAACTCCATTTATGGAGAATATCTCTTTCTTGTAAATAGATGAAGACATAGTTCTCAGAGTACAATTTTATTTGGGTCTGCTGTTCTTTTTTCATTAGTGTCACTTGTTGTACAATCATAATAAAGCTAAAAATGTTTTTTCATTACATCTTTTCTAAAAACTTGTGAATCAGAACAGAGATTTTAAAAAGAAGGAAACTCACATACAAATATTCATATAAGACTTAAACTATTGACACCTAACAAAGTAACAACTGCAAAGAATGTTTCTTCACTGTTCCTCACTCAGGTATTTTCCTCAGGTGTGATCATCTTCTAATAACTTACTCAAGCGGTTATTATTTATGTGTAAGCTTTAACATTGAATTTTGAAAGGCTATGAAAGAGTGATGGACATTACAACCAGACCAATACTGTCCTTATCTGATGAAAAGAAAATGCATTAATAGATGTGCAAATCTTGCCTCAGAAAAGATTACTGTCAGAAATAGAATTACTGGCCTCTGTTCTCAGGTGTGAGTTGCTCAAGCCAACTGTGGGGTCACTAACAGAGAAACATTCTTGGTCAGAGACCCTCTTGGTCTGTGTCACCTGGAGGTACTTGGGCACTCATAATTCACAGTTGCTAATACTGACAATTTACACAAAATGAACATAGTCTGTCTTTGGTCCTTTGACATGCACTGCTGGAAGCAGATCCCAATGGAATTCTACCCCATCGTCTTCATGTGAGGCAAGGCATTGTTAATTTAAGTGACAAGAGTTCTCTTTCCTAGCAACATTTTATTTCCGAATTCTGTGTGAACCCAGGTGAAGAGTGTTAGTGCTGGGGAATTCATAGCTTCACATCTTCCCTGCATCAAATGTTTTCCATATTTCAGCTGATCTATGTGAAGGACCTATGTCCAAGAGGAATAGGTGGGCATTGAACAAGCTCACCACACTTAGTCCTGAGTACCGTTAATATTCTTTCAGTAGGTGGCTAACATCTAAGTTTCCAACATCTTCAGTTATTTTCAATTTTTACTTACATTCTTTTGAATATTTCAATATGAGTGCATGACTTCATTGTGGGAATAGGCTCAGAGGAAATACAGTATTTTATTGGTGGCTGAATAAGCAGATGAACTAGGCAGCTTGCTGAAAATTCCAGGTTACCACTTTATCTCTTTTGATGTCCTTCATAATGTCAAGCTGATGTTAGTCAAGGTCCACACATTGCTAAACTCAGCAAAGTTTTTCTGGCAACAGCAATGGCAGCACCAAACCCCAAAACCAGAACTACTTTAAGTAAAACATTACAAACTTAAAGAAGTACAGTTAACCAGATTCACTGCATTTTGCCCCACTAATGACACGAAGCTCCCTTAATGAGGAAACAAGATATAAACCAGTCCCTTTCATTTCCAGGTACAACTCACAGGTACTATCAGGAGGATATGTTTTAAAATCTAACATAAAGTCTCTTACTGGCTTGCATTCCATATAATTGCAGTCATATATGGTTATCAGAAAGGTAGCTCCCTGACCAGGACATAACAGCTGAACACAGATTTGTTTATGTTTGACATTTGCACCCACACACACCAAAGTCTTCAATACTGGAGAGCAGGAATGTGAAGCTGAGCAGGTTCTTCATTCTTTAGAACTGCAACCACGAACATGCAAACACTATCTGAGTTGAGGTGAACTAAGTTGACACAAATCAGGAATTGAATCCAATTTAAGCACACTTCACTCTGTACCGTGCAGGTAAATGCCTTTACCACAATGGATTCAGGAATCCAAAGTCTTGTAAATAGCTTGTTAGTAGATATACTTTTTTATGGAAACAAAAGGATTTGATTGTTATATAGTGTCCTTTATAATCCGCATTATTCCAAAAAACCAAATAAATCAATTGTGTTAAAGTTTATTTTAATTCTTAAATTTCTAAACATCACAAGGTTCAACACAAATGGATGTTAGAAATCTGAAATAAAAACAGAAAATGGTAGAAATACATAGCAAATCAGTCAGTACCTGAGAACAGGTGAAAAGCCGTTGACTCGAAATTTTAACTCGTATTCTCTGTCCATAGCTTCTGCCTGACCAGCTGAGTATTTCCAGCACCTTCTGATTTTATTTCAGTCAGTCTTGTTCTTATTGCAAATGTCAATATAACATAAGGGTGCAAATTTCTCCACAGGCATTAAAGAGCCTGTGAGGTGATCAAAATGAAATTTAAAGCTGAAATAACCCCATTGCCACAAAAAAAGCATCTTGGTCAATAATTTGAAGCTTGTGATAGCAAATGTAAAATGACGAATGGTTAATGGGTTGTTTAATACAGAGATTGCATGATAATGAGGCTGTGGCATTTTGTGTTTATTGTTTTGACTTAATGCTCTCATCTAACAGCAAGCAGCTGGTGGGAGTAAGCTAGACATTATAGAGGATTTTGAATGTAACATAAAGGAATATTACCTCTTACTATCCCCTTGCTTCTAGATGAAGGTGTGAAGAGGACTTATAAAATGCATTTAATGACTTTTTTGCAACACTTTGCCAATACTCTAACAACATTTATTCTGGAAATTCTCAGAATACTTCACTCAAAAACACCAGGTGCTGTGCTATTCTATCTTACTAGGACATCTTACAGGAGTAACCAAGAGACGGTGAGTGCTTGTTCATAAATATCTTACTAGGGGCCCCTCTTAGGCTGCAGCTGCAATTAGAGAAGTACATGAGGCCAAGTGAGAAAATACCAGCCGTGAGAGCGGGACAGGATTGCAAGGTGTGTTCATTCTTCCTATGGCCATAGGACGTTGACCATTTGTTGGACTTCCATTGCAGCCCTGTGAATCTGTGTACCTTCTCCCTTTGTCCCAAGAGCTACTGGATGATTATGGGACGGCAATCATCAATTGGTTCCAATACTGCATGCTAAATCTACAATTTCAATCAAATATTTCTTATTGACACAATTTAGCACCTCTTCTTTTTCCCGTTGTTCCCAGATAAATTCTGTTTCACAAAAGGTCCTGTGGTCAACTAAACTCACTCATTCCATAAACTACATGCCACTTGTCACGTGATAGATCAACCCCCACTTTTTAAATCCAAAAGAAGGTTTTATGTCTTTTTCATACTTACAAGAATATTTGAGCAAAAAATACACAGTACTCATAATATTGGAGGTTTTCCAATATTCACATCAGCCGTTTCCGTTCCATACAGCTGTCATGTTCAGGGCTCTTGCAAAATTCAAACCATATATTCTAGGAAATATCTCATCATCTCTGGCTTAATTTTCAGCTATGACTTTCAATCTGAAATCTCACCCCCAGTTCAGCCTGAAGGAACTGGCCGTCACTAAATTAATCACCTGTACTGAATGTTTATTCTCTGATTCAAGGTATCAGGTACTCCTATTGAAGGAAATATTATAAATTTCTACTATAGAAGATCTAAATAAAACAAAATTCAAATTCCACTGTAAGACAAGAAGGGTAGAAGTCCCTCTCTGATTTTGGTGCATAACAGGCAGTATTAGAACATTTCTGAAGAAGGGCCCTGACCTGAAAGGTCCACGTTCCTGCTCCTCTGATGCTGCCTGGCCTACTATGTTCCTCCAGCTTCACACTGTGTTATCTCTGATTCCAGCATCTGCAGTTCTTACTATCTCCGAGTTTTAGAACACGTGACTGTTATCAACATTCTTTGATATTAAACCCCACTGACTAAAATGAAACAGAATATCAGGTGCCATTCATAATGGACAACTGATCTAATATTGCTTATTCTGCACCACTGCCCAGGAAGAATTTTGACCCCAAGGACCTGGGCAGCACAGTGGCTTAGTGGTTAGCATTGCTGCCTCACAGAGCCAGGAACCTGGGTTTGATTCTAGCCTTGGGTGACTGTCTGTGTGGAGTTTGTATGTTCTCCCTGTGTCTGTTTGACTTTCGGCCGGGTGTTCCAGTTTCCTCCCACAGTACATAGATGTGCAGGGTAAGTGGATTGGTCATACTAAATTGCCATGTAGCATCCAGGGATGTTCAGTTTAGGTGGATTAGCCATTATATTTGAATTTACTTGACACTGGAAATAAGAGCTGAATTTCCTCCAAATTTGGCTAAGTGGCAATTTCAGGGAGTTCCCTGAAAGGTTTGTATGTGTGAGCTGTAGTGAGTTTTTCACATATTTTTAAGTTGCTCACACCATTAAGACTGCACCAAGCCTCCACAGTGATGGTCTTGTGCTGTCCCGCACTCACCAGTGACAGGAGGGCTTGCCTTTGCTGGGACCTTTCACCATTCATGCCACCCACATGATATTGAAACAAAAACAAAGTTGCTGGAAAAGCTCAGCAGGTCTGGCAGCATCCGTGAAGGAAAAAAACAGATTAACGTTTTGGGTCAGTTCTGAGGACGGGTCACCGGACCCGAAACGCTAACTCTGTTTTATCCTTCACAGATGCTGCC
>NC_063356.1:32877183-32907087 GCF_021869965.1 Rhincodon typus | reverse complement strand
CACCCCCAGTTTGTGGACTTGGTCTTGGAGGTCCTGGTGAATGGAATCGTAGAGAAGAGGTTTTCCTGATTTACAGCATCCGCAGTTCTTTCGCTTTTTACATGATATTGAAAGCTCAGCTTATGTGGCATTTTAAACACTGGAAGACAGGAGTTTCTGTTTGAGTACGTGGAAAACTGTATAGGAGATGGCCATTGGAGGTAGATTTGCACCCCCAGTTTGTGGACTTGGTCTTGGAGGTCCTGGTGAATGGAATGGTAGAGAAGAGGTCATCTTCATTCCTCAGGACCACCAGAGAAGTCAGTGGCACCAGACCCTATCAGCCTGGTCTGAACTCAAGTCAGTGTAGTTTCCAGGTCTGGAGGAACACCCAGAAATTCAAGAAGAAACGTTTGTGCTCTACAAGGGTAATTGTCACCATCTTATCTCTGTTACTTTTCATTCATATTCACTCTGCCATTGCACCCAACCCTCTTACCAAGGCTAATGGTCTCACTTCGACTATTGTATGCAACATCTTCCCTCAGTGGCATTCACCCACCCAATTCCCCCAGACTACTAAACCTTCTTAGCTCTGCCCCCTACTCACGCACTTAGTACGGTTAACAACATTGCCCCCGACCGGATCAGCACTAACAACTGTGCCAGCCACTTTTTTGTACCCGATTTCTGACCTTATCTCATTCCAGGTGAGGACAGCCCACGTAGGGCAGAGAGAGCCAAGATGGGTGATGGAATGCCTGGCATTCATCTGCTCTTCCACTATGAGGGGAGAATAGTTGCATTAGCAGGAGGGAACCAATACTGCTCATGTTTTAATGCTGAGACCTACATGCCCCAGCAGCCAAATAAGATTCATAGTTAAGTGCCGTGCTGTTCTCCGATTACTAGCACTGCAAATGCATTCCTAACATATCAAGGTTTCTATTGTGCAACTTATTAGCTCTCTTGTCTTGTTCAGGCAGCTATGGTATCCATACAGTGTTTACCCTGAGGGACCAGCCCTCTCCAACCAACATCATCTCCTCCAACTCTTTTGAACAAGAGACAGAAAACTCAGAGGAAGCACTAGCAATGCTGTGTCCTACGTTCACCACCAGCTCAGGTACTGATACCTAGGGGACTAGTTTAGATAGAATAGAATCAGAAGCACATCACTGCCTTATCTCTGCAGCTGGCTGAGCAAGGTTCCAGGACATTCACTTAGAGGTCTGCTGAAGACCAGGACTTGATCAGCCGCAGAAAGGAGAGGTCAAAAATGTTGATCATAAATAATTTCATGCAAATGCACAGACACAGGAGCAGCAGGTGGGTTTGTCAGAGAAAGTGGGTAAACTGGATTGAAGGCTGGAGAAGTCCACCAATATTATGTGTCTCATGCTGGCTGTATCCTTTAAGTAGCTTGGCAGTTTCTCTAGTAAGCCAGGTCCAGCAGAACTCCCACCTATCCGCTCCTCCCACCTCACTGACCAATCCCCACTACTACCTACCTGCACTCACCTATCACCATCCCACCTGCCTTCTCCAGCCCCACCCCTCCTCTCTCTATTTATTTCTAAACTCCCTTCCCCTCTCCATTTTTGAAGAAGTGTCCCGACCCGAAACGTCAGCTTTCCTGCTCCTCTGATGCTGCCTGGCCTGCTGCGTTCCTCCAGCTCCACTCTGTGTTGTACCAGCAGAACATTTATTGGCTGTTGGAGATGAGTGCAGACCTGTGCTCACTAGCTGCAGTCATTGATCATCTAAAGCAATGGCAAGTCAACTGGAGAATGAGCGACCTTGCATTTTGAGATTGTTCAACATGTGCTGCAACTTGCCATTGATGCTGGGCTTCCAGATACTCGTGTTCCTCAATGTGAACCAAGAAAAGCAGTATTGCAAATAAGGGCATTTCATGAAATATTTACAATCCAATTTGTGCAACCTTTGAGATCTTGTAATGTGTATGTGAATTGTCGAAAGAATGTGACCCTTTATAGCTCATCTGTGATTATGTCTGCTTCACACAGATTACAAGTACTAATGTATAATGTTCAATGTTGTGGTCAAGGTTGTTTCTGCCCAGAATTTGTAATTGACATAGTTGGTCATTGCATGGGCACACATGCAGAATTATACGATTACAGACATCTTTAACCTGGGTAATGTGAAAACACCTCATGAATGCAATTGCCTCTCGAAGGGCCTCATATCATTTAAAAGTGGAATTGGCTCCCTCAGGCAATATAAATTCATTTACTCCATCCACTCCGGGTGTGCTGACTACCACTTTTGCATCATGCTTTTGCAACTCAGATGAGGGTACAAGGTGACACAGATCATGAGTTGCAAGCTCACCCTGTCAATCTAGGTAGACCTGCTCCCTCCCAAACCTCATGGTCTTTTCTGCCTTGTACTCCCTGTCAACCTCATTGGGTTTGAGCCTCTCTGCATTCACACCTGACTCTTTTATATAAGACTTCCCACTAGCTTAGATATGCCAACAATTGATATGCACTATCTTCCCATCGAAGCTGCAGTGTGATGCCCCCTAATAGTACTGGCCCCTGATTAACCCTCTTGACTTTCAATGCACTGGCCCTCAAAATGATGGACCAGCTCTTAACTGATTTTGGATGGAGATGAGGAGACATTTCTTCATCCAAAGAGTGGAGAGCCTGTGGAATTCATTACCACAGGAAGTAGTTGATGCCAAAACATTGAATGTATTCAAGAGGCAACTAGATGTAGCACATGGGGCGAATGGGGTCAAAGGTTATGGGGAGAAAGCAGGATTAGGCTGTTGAGTTGGATGATCAGCCCTGATGGTGTGAATGGCAGAGCAAGCTCGAGGGGCCAAATGGCCTCCTCCTGCTCCTATCTTCTATGTTTCTATGTTTCAATGTTTCTATCTCCCGATAGATTAATGACTAACTAGTGCTTATCCCAGACTAGTTGGACTCGACTTGCAAAATTGACTATGTGCCATTCTCAGGACTATAATGAAAAAGATCTCCTGACCCTGACCTCCTCAAGCTATCGACTGACTGTGCGAGTCCCTTGCTGCTCACTAACATTAAAATAATAAGTAGAAAATTAGACTTATTTTCTCGACATCAAAAACCTGATTTTTCCATTTGCACCATTAACACCATCCCAACTTTCTCAGCATTGCTGACATTGTTCAGAACCTGGGATTTAAACTTTTAAATTACCTCTGAAGCAATTGAGCTTAAGCACATGATAAATATCCGTTATAGGCTTCTATAAAGACGGAGTTAGAAATTCAGTTGGAGCTCCACTAATTCAAGTAGAACTTCATTGCTGGTATCTAACTTAAGGGAGAAGCATTGGACAATATCTAGCATGGGATTTATTTTCAATTAATAAAATCTGGAATCTAGAATCTTGTCTCAGAAATGTTGACTATGGAACCACAACCTGATTGTTGTCAAAACCCATCTGTTTCACTAATGTCCTTCAGAGAAGGAAATATTCCATCCTTATTCTGTCTGGCTTACGTGTGGGTGATTCTTAGCAATGTGTTTAATTCTTAATTCTGGTTTAGCAAACAGTTCAAGGGGAAGTATTGATGGGTGACAAATGCCAATCTTGTCAGCAACACCCACATTCTTTGAAAGATTTTACTCTCAAAGGAATCTATCATTGTTCTTCTACCCATTGTCCTTTGTATGATTCTAATGAGTTATTATCATAATAATCTGTGTTATGGTTATATTGTTTACCTCAGTAAAATACCCAGAATTTCAAGGCTTCCATGGCCTCTGCAGACTGTCATTTTCATTTGTTTTTAATTCATTTACGGGATGAGGGCATCACTAACTGTGCCATCATGTTACCCATCCCTAGTTGTTCTCAAGAAGGTGATGGTGAGCTACCTTCTTGAACTTAGCAGTCCATTTTGTATAGGTATGTATACAATGCTGTTTTGGAGGGGCTTCCAGGATTCTGACTCAGTGACATTGAAGGAATGGTGATATATTTCCAAGGTAGGATGAGCAGGTGGTGGCATTCCCATGTATCTGCTGCACTTGACCTTCTGGATGTTAGTTGCCATGGTTTTGGAAGGTGCTTTCACACACTGAAGAATATTTAAGATAATAATAACATTTCTCAGATGGCACAAGCAACAATTTTAGGCTGGATTTTACATGCACTCGTGGGTATGTGTTTTTGGTGGCTGAGGAGTGATGTAAAATAAGGCAGGTGTTAAGTTCGTCGTTTCCCCATCCATCCCAAACTCAGTCCCACAGCAGGCAGGTGGAGGAAACGTTAGGAGCCTGTCCATCATATTTAAAGAAATAATTAAGAATCAATTAATTTGTTACCAAGCCAATTGATCTCGATATTATACTGCCCACAGTTGCTGTGGGAGATTAGGTGGAAGTGAAGGGGGAGCTCAATTTTTAAAGGGTTTTTGTAAAGGGTGAGAAGGAAATGGGATATTATCGTTGGTGAGATATGCCCTTCACACATCCAGGTACTTTCCTGAAGACAATATTCCTCCTTACTTTTCCGCCTTCCCGCTCTCTAAAACCCATACCCACACTCCCTTGTCCCCATTCCTGAGGTGGTCAAACCCCTTCCTATTTCCCTAATTTACCTCCATCCAGGATTCACAGGGGTGGCTGCATGCACCTTCCTGCAGTCCCAGCAGCCCTGACCATTGAGCTCTTGGTGCTGCTGGAGATACCAGTCAGTCTGATACACTGGCAGCTCCAGAGAGTATAACATCCTCCCACTGAGGAATAGAAGCCTTACTAACAAGCTATTTAGCTTCCATCCCTACCCCACCCCAACCGTCATCCCTCGCCCTCCATGCTCATTATGGCTGCAGGGCAGACATCTTATTGGTCCATGGGCTCCCTACAACAATCCTTCCAGGGAGATGAATAGTCCATAGCCTCATAAAACATTGCCTTTCATTAATATAATTTTTACCCAATATTAGGATAAATTAAGTAAATAACCCTAACTGTAACCTTTTACTATAATTACTTATTTTTCTTGTCTTTTTCTAATTTCATTTTATCATTTTGATTTTCTTTTACTTTGATAACTATTTATGGCCTATAATTTTCAAGACTTCCTTTATATTTAATAATTTTCCTTTATGTCTTGTGTTGGAACATTCATTTTTAATATGAAAATGGTATTGAGAAAGAATTCTATGTTTTTCTCAGTTAACTCCCCTCCCGCTGCCCCCACATGCCACCTTTACCCTCACCTTATTGCGATGATGCACATTGGATGTGTTTATATGTTTATCAATAATCTTATTTTTTCTACAGGCCAATTAAGATGACACAAAAAGTGAATTGGATGAAAGTGCCCCTTTTTTGATGGTGCACAAACAGTGAGAATGATATTCATAATAAAAGTGATATGTAGAAAATTAAATCATAATATTGCCATCCATGCCAACAATACTCCAGTCCCTCCAGTGCCCACCAGTTGTGGAATACCTCACATATTGGTGGACTCCACATGTTTTCTATCCATGGATACCCAGGGCAAACATTGTCACTACTAACCATTCAAACATGACGAGGCATTGCTGTTAAAATTGTTGCCTCTCTTCAACCAGTTTTCACATTCGCTAACAAGACTCCCTGGACGGAAAACAAAATCTTAGCTGATTTATTTCTTCTCTCTAACCCAGAGATCATGAAATAAATTGCAGTGACACCATTGTGACCCAGGTGACAATAATGTATTCAACAAGAGGACAGAGTTGACATCTCTTTTGGTCTGGCCGTCTCAATACCACAGTAGGCAGCACATTTTCCCACTGAAACATCATCAAGCCCAAAGCTCATTCTAATTATGACATTTGAGCCCATCTAAAATTCTGTTGCCCATAATCGGATACATACTAAATCCCATTCACCCCATATGCTCACCAACCTCAACTGGCTCCCAGTATGGCCATACCTCAGTTCTAAAATTCTCATCTCCTTGTTTTCAAATCCCTCCATGGCATCAACCGTTCCTATTTCTGTAACCCCCTCTAGGCATACAATTCCTCGATACTCCTGCAATTCTGACCTCTTGAGCATCCTGGATTTTAATTGCTCATAGGTGACTGTGCCATAGGTGACTGTGCTGTAGGTCACTGTGCCGTAGGTGACTGTGCCATAGGCGGCTGTGCCATAGGCGACTGTGCCATAGGCGACTGTGCCATAGGCAGCTGTGTCATAGGTGACTGTGCCATAGGTGACTGTGCAGTAGGTGACTGTGCCGTAGGTGACTGTGCCGTAGGTGACTGTGCCATCGGCGGCTGTGCCGTAGGCAGCTGTGTCGTAGGCGGCTGTGCCGTAGATGACTGTGCCATAGGTGACTGTGCCATAGACGGCTGTGCCATAAGTGACTGTGCCATAGGTGACTGTTCCATAGGTGACTGTGCCTTCAGCTGCCTCTGCCCTATAATATGTTGTTATCTTGCTAAATATCTCTGTCCCTTTACATTGCTATTCAGCTTTAAAATGCTCCTTAAAGCCTATCTCTTTGATCAGACTTTCGTCTATGTGTCCTATTATATCCTTCTGTGGCTTGATGCTAAACTTTGTTTGATAACGCTCTTGTCGAAGCATGTCAGAAAATATAACTTCATGAACAGTACAATGGAAAAGCAAACTACTCTAGACACTATTCAAAACAATCTCGCAGCTGGGCCTATACACTTTGCGATCAGGATGAAGGTCAAATTGCATTTCATCCATTATGTTTCATAATTATGAAGAACACAGACGCTCATATAGGCATCTATTTTGAGTTTAAGCTTAATTTGAGCCATTTTATCGCTGTCATTTATTTAGCTAGGACTGAATAATAATAATGCTTGTGTTCCAGTTTCCACATATACTCTGATGTCTAACCTGTGTCTGGGCAGCAAAATTGATGACTTTGGTTTAAGATTCAGCCAGTGGAATACAAGATCCTGACTCAACAGTGTAGGGAGTTAGTGCATCGACCCACGTTGTCTCATAAAGAAGGGGAAGCAGAGAAGCAGCATTTCGAGGTTAAAGGGCAGACTTCTAGCTTACTCTGCCACCCAGCCCCTGGAGCAAATCGAGTCTGATAAGATGCAGATTTGCTTTAATTCGATTTTAAGCGCACTGCATATTAAGTCATATCATTTCCATTGTGCGCTTAGATTGGAAACAGCTGCCTTCAAGAACGCTAAATGTACAGCTGCAATACAAAGGAAGTAAAACAAGTGAACTGCTGTGTGACATGGGGATTGATTAAAGGAAAGACAAAAGTCCACTTGTAGATCATGCAGAGGAGGCCTTGTGTAAATGTAAAAGCAATCTTAGAATAAGATTGCCATGGCAAAGGTGAAGGAAAGCTTGTTAGGATAGCCCTAGAAAAGAAGATTATTTATTCTTGGAGAATATGACATCATTACAACAGATGTGGCACAGCCGTGATGATTAGCTGGTTACTATACTTACAAGATGTGAGGTCAGAGCTTCTGAAAGACCTTAGATAGTTCAACAAAGCCTTCAGTAATATTCAACTTGTTAATGGTATTACCCATAATTCCAGCTACAGACATATAAATAACAGATAATCCATTTAAATGGAATGCTGAGCTAACGGCATAGTATCTTTGAAATACATTTTTCTCAACCAGTCTGAGCTCCTCTCCTACCCTGACAGTATGAGCTCCTTAATAGATTTGGACTTCATGGGGACTAAATCTCAGCCATTATTTACGTAGAAGAATATAAAATATATAGGAGCAGAAGTCAGCCAAATGGCGCCTTGAGTCTACTCCATCATTTAATACAATCATTGTGGATCTTTGGCTTCATGTTCTTTCCCATTCTTCTCCTATATCCCTTGAATGATTTGGAGTCCAAATGTATATTGAGCTCTGTCTTGAATTTATGAGGTCTGATGGTGAATATTGACATCTATTTGGCCACAAACAGCATACTGCATTTTCACTTGAAGTTGGTGTATCTGCACTTCCAGCAGAGGTTTCTGTCTTGCAGTCGGAAACTATAAGCCTTCCTTAGCATATGGGCACAGAAGCCAAACTAGTACCTTTACCATGACCCCAAATTAGATAGTTTTGTACAGCCTGGGACTTAAATATTTTATGATTCATGTTTCACTGCATTCAGAGAGCATATACAATTTTAATTGGGGCTCTAGTATGAAGAATGATCTTCCCTTCCCTTTGAATGTACTTGCATTCCAATTCTAGTTCAAAAAGCTCCCTGCCATAATTATCAGTTAACATCATCAACTGGAACAATTGTTGACTTTATTTCTGGCTCCCACTGCCTCATAAATTAAACAGACTCTACTTTTTTGAGTTATTATCTAGATTAATCTTTATGTTTTGTAATGTAGACATATGAAAGCATTTACATTCTTTCAGTAAATACAAGCTAACAAATTAGAATTTTCAATTTATTGACAGTACACTTTAATTTTGAAGGAAGATTTACACAAACTACAATCTTAATTTATTTTCTTTACCAATTTTCTCTTCTCCTCTTTCAAAGGGGTGAAGTCACATCAGAGATACAGTTGTTTGAATGCTGACAGCATCTTTTGCCATGTCCAAGTGACCACATTGAGCTGAGACTAATCAAAGCAGTCAATGACATCCTCAGTCATGTAACTATAATCATGATCCTTGTTGTTCTTGCCCTCTTTAGAGCCTTTGACACAGCAGATCACATCATCTGTTTCCAACACCTTGACTTGCTCATCCAGCTGTCAGAAAGTGCTGTCCTTGCCTGATTCCACTCTTACCATCCCCTGCCATAACAAGAGAATCTCTATTATTAGTTTCTCATTGTAATCTGTATATGTACCTCTGATGTCCCATAGGATCTATCCTTGGCTTGTACTATTGCTGTTTCTCCCATTAAGGATGTGAAGACATTGGAAAGTGCAGAAAAGATTGATGAGAATAGTTCTGGACATGAGAAACTTCACTTATGACAGTTTCAGATTTGGATAAATCGGAAATGTTTACCTTGGAGAAGAGAAGCTTGAGAGATCTGCTGATAATATTTAAAATCATGAGGGGTATGGACAGGTTAAATAGGGAAAAATGTTCCCATTGGTGAAAGTATTGTAAACAAGAGCACACAGATTTAAGGTGCTTAAGAAGTAATGGTAACATGAGGAAAACTTTTTTCACCTTGTGAGTGATTAGTATCTGGAATGCCTGAGAGTAGCAGAGACATGTTCAATTGAGGAATTTAAGATGAATTATCATCTGAAAAGGAAGAATGTGCAAAGCTATGGGGAGAAGGCAAGGTGTGACACTAGATTAATTGTTCCTTTGGAGACCCTTCATAGATTCAATTGAGATTCAACTCCTTCTGCACTATGACCATTCTATAATTTCTTCTTGAGATGATGCTCTCAATGGGATTACCCGACGTTATTGTGCTGAATTTTCTCAGCTCCATGGAGATGTGTTTGGGGGTTGGGGATGGTGGGGTCGTGGGGGTAGGTAGCAAACAGTGGAAAACTCTGTTGGGACATCTTCCCTGGTGCTCAACCTCCAGGCAACTTTTTCAGGGAATCAACAGCTGCACCACAAAAGTGGATAGGCAATGAAATCAGCTAAAGGCCCAAATAAGGGTGATTGATTTTTTTCTTGATCCCAGTGTTGTAAAGCTGACCCATGACATTGAGTGCCCAGCAATGAAGTGGAAGGAACTGCTCACTGAGACGGTAGCAGGTCATGGGTGGCTGAATGAATTGACAGCTTCAGGGAGCTACAGGGCTCACAGGGATCCAGGAGCAAGCAGTTTTCTGGAGTGATTAACCCTCCACCCTTTAGTCCCTCAAAGTGTTTTGACAATTTTTTCACAACTGAGGAGAGAGGTCTTCATTAATGCCTCTAATTTTGAGGTGCCCCGTGTTCCCCTCTTCTCCAGCAGTGCTTTTATGTCCAAGTGAGTTTATCGTTCAGACATTGCTGCGATCCATCCCATTGAGCCGCCTGTCTCTTTCGTCCATCTACACACACCATGCAAAATTATACCACACATTATGAGCGCTGTGCATGTTTGAGGGACTAAAATACTGTCCCAGCATCAGAATTTTGATGACTGTGGGAAAATTCAATCCCCGCAGTCAGGGTCCCCATATGTGTTGCTTTACACTCAGTTCTAACTCACACATTTCTCAATCCACAACGACTCCAGTATTGTCTACTGTCCTGTCCTGGATAAGCCAGAATTTCTTCCAATTAAGCATTGGAAAGAGCATTCTATCTGACTTTTAGGTGGGCTTCTGACCCAAATCCTCTACATTACAAATTTCACCTCCTTCCACCTCCTTAATATTGCCCATCTCAACTTGTCCATTACTGAAATTGTTATAATTTTTTAACATATTTTAATGGTGTCTTAGTCAGTCTTTCATCTTTCATCCTCTTAAGCTTGACCTCATTGTTTTTTGTTAGATGTTCAATTCACCCACCATCGTTATGTACATTGACCGATGTTGACTCCTGGTCTATATATCCAGCCTTATTTTCAATTTCTCATACTCATTCTGATGATCTGTCAATGACCTGACTCTTCTCTAGATCTGTAACAAGCTCTATCTGTTTAATCTCCTAAGAACTCTGCTTTCCTCCAATTGTGGGCTCTTGTGAATTCCACCCCCCTCCCTCCCATTATCGGACTAATGACAGCCATATCTTCAGCATTAAGCTGGGAAATTCCTCCTGAAATCTCTTCCTCTTTCTCATTTACTTACCACTATTACTAAATTTTTAGTCACATCTCCCAAAATCTCCTTCTTTGCCTTAATGTTAATTGTTGTCTATTAACCTCCTGAGCAACACATTGAGATGTTTAGTTTTGTTATGAGCACTATATGAATGATAATAGTTGTTGTGCAGACATTGAGAGGATAACTTTAATGCTGCCCATACACCTAAGTATGCAATATTATCTGGGTATATCATCAAAAATATCTTCGTGCTGTGAAACCAGCGTTTCACATGATTATTCTGCCTCAATCTGTTCCAGAAGCAAAAGCATTGGACTGCTGGAAAAATATCACATTCTTCCTCTAATCTAGCATTTCAAAATAATACTGCAATCAATTTCTCTTTCATTCACACTCCTGCATTCTTGTTCATCTCCATTTATTTCCAATTTTAAGTTATTCATCTTCATTTTTAATATTCTTCCTGTTGCATGCTGGGCTAATACTGCACAGTTGTTGCCAAACCCGCTGATACTCCAATTCTAGATCACTTCTATACCTGTGTCCCGAGACAGTGAGTTTCAGGACACCAATCTAGTCACAGCGTGAAACCTTTGAACTGAGCACAGGGATCCTCTTGAGTTATATGATGAGATGATGATATCACTTAATGAGTCAATTAGATACTTAGTGTCTCTCCACAGACATGTCTTACATTTCTAAGGTTTTCTGTTTTAAATTTAAATGTTCAGGATTTTCCTTTTCATTGAGGTATTGCCGTGATTTCATTACCATTACATCCTGTATTTTGCACTAATTAATGGTATAAATATAAAACCATAGTCTATTTTCTTTGGATAACTGTTGGAATACTTTCAAGGGTCTGTGTCAGTGAGCTGTAAACAAACAACTTTTAGAATACTGCATTCAATTCTGGTCTCCCTGCTACAGGAAAGACGTTGTTAAACTTGAAAGGGTTCAGAAAAGATTTACAGGGATGATACTGGAATTGGACAGTTTGATCTACAGGGAGAGGTTGAATAGGCTGGGGCTTTTCACTCTGGAACATCGGAAGCTGAGGGGTGGCCTTGTCGAGGTTTATAAAATCATGAGGAGCATGGATACGGTGAATGGCTAAGGTCTTTTTCCCAGAGTAGGGGAGTCCAAAACTAGAGGGCATAGGTTTAAGGTGAGAAGGGAAAGACTTAAAAGGGACCTGAGGGGTACCTGTTTCATGCAGAGGGTGGTGCATGTATGGAACAAGCTGCTAGAGGAAGTGGCGGAGTCTGGTACAACCGCACCACTTCAAAGGTATCTGGATGGGTACATGAATAGGATGGGTTGAGAAGGATATAGGTCAAATGCTGAGACATCAAAGTGTGGAGCTGGAGGAACACAGCAGGTCAGGCAGCATCAGAGGAGCAGGAAAGTTGACGTTTCAGGTCGGGACCCTTCTTCATACATCATCGCTTTTTACAATAATAGATTCAAACAAAATAAGAAATTAAGAAAAAGATGCAAAAATAGGCTATTTGACTCTTCAAACTTGTTCTCCCATTCAATGAAATCATGGCTGATCTGATTGTGGCCTTAATTCCACTTTCTTGCTTGCTCCCCATAACCCTCAAATCCCTTTTAGATAAATACGTCTAACACAGCCTTGAATATATTCAATGATTCAGCCACCATTGCTCTCAGTGTTAGAGAATTCAAATTAATGATCCCCTGAGAAAATAAATCCTTCATCATCTCAATCCTAAATCAGAGTGTTGTTATTTTGAAACTGTGTCCCCAAGTTCTACATTCCCCACATGGTGAAGCATCCTCTCAAAATCTCAAGCTCGTTCAGAATGTTTTCAATAAGGCCACTTCTCATTCTTCTAAACTGTAGTGAGTGGATGCACAACCTGGTCAAATGTTCCTTGGAAGAAAGCCTCTTAACTTTGAGAATCAACCCATTGAACCTTCCCTAAACTGCCTCTAATTCAAGGAAGGAAGCTAAATCTGCAGATTAAGCTTCTGCGGCTCGGACTGGTGCAAGATCACAATAAAAGATGCAGTTTTAATACGCTATATTTATTATAATGGGTCTGACATTATATAAATAAATAAATTATCATTTATGACCTCGAGCACTATCATAATATAGCGATGTACATACCTCATGCCAAGAATAAAATTATGTCCCATATGTCTACAGAATTTCTAATTTGCAATTAAGGGATTGCTATTTACAAACATTCACAATGTGAAGTCTTGGCTGCATATGCAGCAGTCGACTTCATAATAATAGAATAAGTGACAGATTGGATCAGTGGCGCTGCAGAATAAATTATTTTGAAGAAATTTGCTAGTGAGATTGTCACATTAGTCACTGAGACAGGATCTTATGATGCATTGTCATCTGAAGGATGAGAGCGTAGGGAAGTCCCATGCATTATATATTTTAAATACAGATAACGTACAATTACTGCATGTTTTCCATGGAACAAATCTTTCGGTCAAAATTATGAGATTCACAAAAATATTAAGAATTGCTAATCAAACAATAAGGAGGAAGTCAGAATAGACACAATGTAACCTTTTACTTATGTTCAGGCAAACCTTGTATCAGAAATGCAAACCAATATAAACTAGTTACTTTCTCTGCAACAAAAGCAGTTTTTTTTTAACTGAATCATCTTTCACAAATTTAATGTTGTCTGGGTAGGAATTCATGTATTTATATATGAGCATTAACCTTGTGGCACTTTGAGAAAAAGCAATAGATAATGAAGTTAGAACTAACAAAATAAACACAGAAACACTTGTTAATTTTAGTTTAGTCTCATTTTCTTTTCAAATTTTCTTCTTAATTTGCTGGTTATATTCATCCACCCGCTAGAATATTTTTAAAAAGCCAATTCAGAAGTTAAGAAATGATGTACTGACATTGGAGGCAGTTCAAAGAGATTCACAAGGCTGATTCCTAGGATGATGGGATCAACTTATCAAAAACAGTTAAACATCTTAGGCTTTTATTCATTTCAGTTAAGGAGAATAAGGAGTGATCTTATTGAAACATGTAAAATTCTGCAGGGTATTGATGCAGTGGATTTTGAGAAGCTGTTTTCCTTAATGGGGAAATCTCAAATTAGGGGGCACCGTTACAAAATTAGGGGATACTCATTTGAAACTAAGATGAGAAGGAATTTTGACTCTTAGATGTCAATGAATACCTGGAATTTTCTATCTCAGATAATTGTGGAGGCTAAATCACTGAAGGTATTTAAAAAGGAGATATACTGGCGACGTGAGAGTTACGATGAGCTGGCACGAAAGAGGAATTGAAGCATTGGGCACAATAGCATGAGCTACCAGAGGAAGTGGTGGAGGCTGGTACAATTACAATATTTAAAAAGTTTTAAGGAAAGGTAATGAATAGGCAGACTTTAGAGGGCTATGGGCCAAACACTGGCAAATGAGGCTAGATTAATGTAGAATCAGCGTGGACAATTTGGATGGAAGGATCTGTTTCCATGCTATACATCTCTACGAGTCTACGATTCTATGACAACTATGGTCTTATTGAATGGCAGGGCAGCTATGAGGGGCCAACAGGCCCACTCCTGCTCCTATTTCTTATGTTTGGTCTTAATTTGCATTTTAAATAAACCTATTGCCTAATCCAGACCAATGTCCATCTCTCAACTGTAAAGTGGTGGTAAGTCATTCTCCATCATTGTTTTGGAGTTGTGTTTTTCTATGCCAAGAGGGGCGACCTCAAGACCTTCATCTTATTCTCTGAATGCACTCCTCATTTAAATACAGAAGACCTCATGGCCTAAACAGGAAAGCTGAGGAACGGATAACGGAGATAAATAAAAGAATGTGTAGCAACTAGAAAATCAGGTGAGATTAGTGTGGCACAGTGAGAAAATTATGAGACAGGGTTGTTTTTCAGGTGTGTCAGCCACAAACCAGTTAACTTGTAGAACCGGTAAACCACTCCTCATCTAAATAAAACAAAATCAACTACATTTATGATCGCTGAGGTGCTGTAACCAAAGCAAAACAAGTAAATGATTTTGTGATGTAAAAAGTGAAGATGGACTAGAAATGACTCAGCATTCTGAAATTTTAATAATAATTGACAATCATAATCCGAATCAGTGGAATCCTCTTCGTAGACTGACAGGCCCAACAGCTTAGAGTTGCAACCCACTGTATACTGTACCAAATCACTCTCTGCTGCTACTCTTTTCCACAAATAACATTCATTTTCTCTTGACAAGCTGTCAGGGCTTCAAAACCTTGCTGTTAATTCAGCTTCGACAATTACAGGGAAATGTAGGCAGAGGCTGTGTCTGCAGTTTGAAGGAGACATTATCTAATAAGGCAATGGGTGGATTAAAGTAGTGTCACAACAATTGGGCTTTCAGTAAAAGCAGGAAGGCCCTCCCTCAGAAAATAAAACTGAGACATTGGATAGTGCAAGAATGTGAGAGTCTCATAAATTGTGGTTTGTATGAGGATTGTCTCACAAGTTTCCATACAGATGGTTTATAATAGCTTTATTTATATTTGGGCCACACAAATATTTATCACAGTTCCAGCAAGAAGTGTTGACAGACATTACACATCATAAATCTTGAGTCATTCAAAATGGACCATATTTAAGATGTGCTGAAATTGAACAATAATAAAATTTATTTATAAAAGTCTGACCATCTCTTCTGAACTAAAGTTAATGTTTGAACCCTTTTGCATGAAAAGCTGGTGAAGGTCTCTCACATACAGATACAAATTCATGTCAGGAATCCATAAGATATTGAATATTATATAATTGGTTTGTAATGCAACCACACATCATGTCGCCAGTCAGTCATGTTGAGTTACTTTGAGACCACAACTCAGAAACAGGCCAGTCAGTCCAATTGGTTTATGTGATTGTCTAACTTCCTCTTAAATACAGCAGCTATTTGTTTCAACTATGCTCTATAGAAAAGTGCTCCAAATTCTTACCATACCATGGCAAACATTTCTTCTGAATTTACCACTGAATTTATTCATTTTGTGTTTATCTGCGACATGGGTTTCCATGGTAAAAGTTCCTAGCAACCATATATGGGAGGAAACTTGGACCAACCCCAATATGAATTTTGCCCCAGTTACTTGTCTGCCGTGGCATCCCTGCGTCCTTTGGCAAATGATAATAGTGGAGTTATTACTTATTACATGTGACTTCACTGGGACCTGAGCATTATTTACCAGAGAACAGAGTGTGAAAAGACAGCGTGATTCTCACTGGCCCCACTCAGCATGAAATGTGGCAGGGCCAGAAGAGCTCCAAATCTTTCGGGCAGGACTTTCAGACAGAAAGGTTCCCTGTCTCACATTGAAAAAAAAATAGAAGCTAATGCGTCCCCAACAATATCAACTGCCCTGCAGTCAGTTAATGCTCCATGGTGTGATCAGTTGTCTAAAGGTGGAATTTCAACACCTCACATTCAAGAAGAAGACCCCTTAGAGTTCCAGTTGGCTGGCAGTTCTCTAGCCCCAACAGCATCACTGGGAGCAGTGGCCACTGCTGGGACTACACCCACCTCCATGAGTCTGAGAGCTGAGAGTGCAAGCAAAGGTAGGCATGGGGTACTTGCAGTGGGAACAGGAGGGAGGAACCCCAGGGAAAGGAGAAGTGGAGAAGGGTGGGTGGGGTGAGGGAATGGTGAGGTCATATTGGAAAGGCCGGGGGGGCATGTGGCACCTTGAGAGGGATACACCAACAGGAAATGCAGCCTGTGATGAAATCTCCCACCATTTTCCTGCCAAAAGCCCGAACAGCTTACTCGTAGGATACAGCCCAGTCTCTGACTTCCTGCCACCAGCATTAATTTGTGGCAGAGTGGGAAGCCGCTGTGAATTGGACTATAATTCAAGGTCTCAATTCAGGTGATGGTGAGGATAGAGGCTGAGCAGCCCTCTGTAGGCCTGACCAGCACACCATAAAATTCCTGACAGATCTCTTTGCTTTCTTTTTAAATTTCTTGTGGAGCCAGAAGATGACTTGTTATTTCAATGGTGTGAAAAATTTACAAATTCTGTAAATGGTGGTTGATCCGCTCTGTCAGATTATAAACAAGGTGGTGAAGATGCAATCTACAATGTATTTAATCTGCAAACGTTCAGATAGAAATACAACATTAAGTCAATTCACAGCTAGAAAAGGAACAATAAACATTAGGTCAATTCACAGCTAGAGAAGGAACAATGAACTGTGACAACCTCCATTAGTAAAATATTTATATGCTTTATGCTATTCTTATTCACATGGTTATCATGTGGTAGCTTCCAAATTTATTAAAACAGAACATGCTTATTTTAGAAATATTGCATTTCATGCTCTGACAGAGCTGGAAGTCAAACCTTTTTTTTTGATAACGACATGAATCATTAACTTTAGCAATGATTGTGGAAATTGAGATGCTATGATTCTAACATTTGCAATTATTGCATCCTTATGTCTGACTGTTTGGTTGCAATGTAGTTAATAACATTTTAACAAGGAAAATAATGACTGTGTGTTCCAGATGTTTATGCCAGCATGTAATCTTACATGTCATAGGAAATCCATGTAACAGAGCCGTTTCAGTGCTGACTTTCCCTTGTTTCCTGAAATTCATAAATGGATTTTTTTAATGGATTTGTGTCATTTTATTTTTCCAACAATGATATTCTGGGTAGAAATGTACTTAGGAACAATCTTGAGCACTCCCTTGATGCTCTGTGGTTACTCTGCTTAGTCTGCTGCTAAATTAATGGATTCTTGATCTGTGTTGGGACCACTTGGCAGAGGGATCAGAATGTTTCAATTACAACAACAGATTGCATTTACATACTAGCTTTGACACAGTGAAATGTCCCAAGATGCTAACCTCTGGAAATGTATGCAGTTTCAGTCAATGTCTTCATGAGAGGTGTAGAAGTAAAGAAAAATATTTTAACAGAGTGAGGAGACCAAAGAGCAGTCTGTGTGAGGAATGTCATTGGCCAGTTGATCCCAAATTAGGGGCAGCATGGAATGTGTGCTGGGAGTGTGGCAGAGAGGTAGGCTTTGAGGCAATCATGAAGCAGACTGAGTCATGGTTGGGAGTGGCTTACAGTTTTCATGTGAAGCCACCAGGAGTAATCAAACAAGGGCAACTCATTGCATTCAGCTTTTTTATGGCTCAGTCATGCATTTAAAAATCACTGGTTCAGCTGTCCCTTGCTGGTGAAAATGAAATACACATGTAGCAAACTGATTTGACAGCAAAACTGAAATGCGGACAGGTTCCTGATTTGTACAGACAGTGGTACCTGGCGTCATTTTTAGACACTCTGAAGAAATACAGGACACCTCCTCCAATATTGGACGGAGTCGTCTTCTCTCACCCATGGGAATGTAGGAGGTGGGAAGGGCATGTATTAATCAATTAATCAATCAATCCCATTGCCACTTGTACAAACCCAGTGGTAAGCAAATGTGTCACCGTGGAGGTCAACCTGTGTGGGTGTCTCGACAGCTTGGAGCATGGTTGGAGCCTTGATCAATGACAGTGCCGCATCAAGACATCAGGAACACCTATGAGAGCAACCCCACTGGTCTTGCTTCTAGATCTCCTTGCCCCTTTTCCATGTAACCTCCACCCTGAATGACACCTCCCACATTACTAAGCTCTGGACTAGGTTCGCTGCCATTTCTGGGGCACCGGTAAAGGGTTGGACATTGGAGTGGGCAGTGGGACACAGGCTGGTGCCCTTTTGGCAGCAGCCCCAGCCCCGTCAGTGGAGTTCTCAGAACAAGAGTTGCCAGCCTGTGTTTGAGCAACAGCTCTGTCCAGGCAAGACTGTTTCTGTGGGTCCTGTCTTTGAAAATGTCTCAAAAAAAATAGGGCGGTATGGTGGGTCAGTGGTCAGGACTGCTGCCTCACAGCACCAGGGAACTGGGTTTGATTCCACCCTCGGGCGACTGTCTGTATGGAGTTTGCACATTCTCCTTGTGTCTGTGTGGGTTTCTGCCGGGTGCTCCGGTTTCATCTCACAGCCCAAAGATGTGCAATTTAGGTGGATTGGCCGTGCTAAATTACCCATTGTGTTCAGGGATGTGTAGGTTAGGTGCATTGGCCAAGCTGGGGTGTAGGGTAGGGGAATGGGTCTGGCTGGGATGCTCTTCAGAGGGTCAGTGTGGACTTGTTGGGCCGAATGACCGATTTCCACACTGTAGGGATTCTGTAGTGAACTGTTTTTGTTTCTGCACACAAATCAATTTTTTGGTAAATTGAATATTTTTTAATAGTTACTGCCTACTCTGCATCTAAGGGAAGTGAATTTACTTTGAAGGACATCTTAAATATTTGCAAAGGGGTACAAAAACTTGACATGGTGATTAATTGGACCTGAGGTCTGGCCAAATTTTTGGGAAGTTAATGAGCAGCCCCAAGACTTTTTAAACCATGCAGGACCATCCATTTAATCTCAACATAATGTGTCGAAATTCCATACAACAGTTTGATCAATTTCAAATGGAAAACCAGCTGAAACCCCCAGCTATATTTTGCGACAGTGTGTACAATTGATAAGTATTTCATTGGTGACCAATAATTTTGAGAACTCTTGAGGGAATAAATGATGCTATATTTCTTTTATTGGAGCAGTAAGTTACAAACTCAAAAGTTTGAGTTACTTTATTGTTGGCATTGCTGTTGACTGTTCTTTGCATTCACAGTCCAGAATCTCTTGGGAGACTGTCATGTGGATGCAGGATATGGTAAAGTAAAAGGCTCCTTTAACAATAATTAATGTTTTGTCCTCCTCCCCCATTTCCTGAAGATCAGTTGATGCTGACATGCAGTGCCACAGGCACTGGTTGCCCTCAAAAACGTTGCTTGAGATGGCAACATGTAATGAATTAAATTCAGTGCCAACATTGTATTTGACTACTGGCGATCACAATTGAGTTTGATCATGTAATGGCTACGACCATGTATGACCATGGACATACTTATGAGGACCACTGTCAAGTGAATGAAGTGTTAACTATTGTGTTTGTTTCCTAACTTAAAAAAGCTTGATTAAAGAGGATGTGAAAATTAGACAAATAAACAAATAGACAATAAAAAATAGACTAAAACCTTAAATCCACGGGAGTGTAATTCACCTCTGAGGTTTGAATGAATCCCATCTCTTCTCTTAAATTCTGCTTCCTAGAAATATTTGACATTAAAGAGTTGCACAAGGATGGGTCTTGATCATTTCTGTTCATTAGTAGATACTGGTTGGTTGGGTTGCTGTGTAAATTCCTTTTTTGACATTGGCTTGATGTTGTAACATTTATAGCGAAGTAAAATAAAGGTCTGTAAGACTGAACTGAAGAAAACGCTGCTGGTTATAAGGATGATAAATGCCAGATTCATTTATAAATATTTGAATGGTTGTGTTTTGCATAGCGTTAGTGGATGTGATATGAAAGAACGTGATCCAACGTGGCAATCATTTCACACAGAGTGGGTGTGGTACATGATATATACGACGCTTAGTGTAACCACCTTACACTATGGTATCCCATTGCCCAACATTAGATCCTATACAATTTCAGCTGCTGATTCATCACATTGAAAGATCTCCTCTAGCATAGTATCTAATGCACCACGTGTTTCCAGTTTCCGAGCTGTGCTGGCTGGAGTAGCTTCAAATGGAAGTGCTTCTTCTGGAAGGCTATGTTTCTGAATTGGAAGAAAATTTCTTTAAGTTAAATAACAGGACAAGCAAATGCTTTTCATATAAACAGACAGCTGCGGTTTATCATGCAGAGCATGTAGTATGAGCTAGATGTAAAACAGGAAAAAAAGATACCAGTGTGAAAAAAATGCCAAATCATGGATATGATTCTCCCGATGCTGTGATGGTCATTAAGATCACTTCATCTCTTGGCAGTTTTGCATGCAAACATTTCTTGCAAGACAAAAGGGAGTGTGTGAGACATTCTTGCGAGGTATTTAGAGAATGTGCCTACGGTGCTAAAGTAGTTGGTTTGCCGTGTGAGAAATAGAAAATTGAGGCATGAAATAGTGCTGAGTGTGTGAGTAAGAAGGGAAGGTAGACTGAATTGTGATGCAATGTTCATAGGGTAACAAAAGAAAGTGGGGATGGATGATAATGGCTATTAAGGATGCAAGTGTCAGCAAAGTGGAGGAGATGCTGTGAACGCTGAGGCCACCAATAACACTTTAAAAGATATTTGAATTTTGAGTGAATGATTTAATAACAATTGCATGATAAGATTTCAAGTTTAAGTCTTTTACTCGAGCAATAAGCTGAAAGCAACTTCAATTAAATATTATATAGTAGATAACTAATGCTCGAAACTAGAGAAAAGACAACCCTTGGAGATAGTAGGAACTGCTGATGCTGGACAATCTGAGATAACAAGGTGTAGAGCTGGATGAACACAGTAGGCCAGGCAGCATCAGAGGAGCAGGAAAGCTGACGTTTCGGCTCTGGACCCTTCTTCAGAAATGTAATATCCTTTTGGGTTCAGTTATTCCGGGAACAGTGTATGGAAAGATAGGGCTAACATCAGGTGTGAGGGATGCCATCGAGGTAAAGTAGGTAGATAATAAGATGGGTTTGGCAAGATACGGTGAGAAATCTCATTCAGCTTTGCAGTGTGAAACCATCCCTCTCAAATCACGAGAAACTTTGTACGTAGCCAAAACAACATAAGATTCAGCTGGTAGACTTGAAAGAGGAACAAGTAGAAAGACATCTTTGGTACCAAGGTAGGTAGGTGTAAGGTTGCCACCCACGTCAGTGCATTCACAAATGTTTAGAGGAATGCACAGCACTATACAAAGAAGGTCAATGATCTTCTCCACTTTGCAAGCAAAAGTGCCACCATCTTCACTCTGAGACCTCATGCTCACTTTATCTCTGCTACTCTACTCATCTCTCACCAAGGTACATACTCTGCCATTCTTACTGTTGCCTGTAACATCTACCTGACTCGGTCTCCCCGACCCCAACCCCGACAGTACAAACTCTACATAATGTCTGTGCTGCCTACTCACTCATTTTTGACACTTCCCCACCTGCTCTAACAGTACAGCTGTGCCACCCACTTTCACCTCCTGTATTCAGAGTTTCCTCTCATTTCCTTTCAGCCATGCTCAGAACATTGGAGATGCTGCACCCACATGCAGCTCAGACAGAACATTGGTGGTGAGCCGCCCAAAATTCAGCTCCTGTCCCATTATGCAGAGAGCACCCTGATTCTGACCACCTCTGAGCAGCTGAATGATGGTGTCCAAGGTCCTGGACTGGTATCAGAAGCTGCCTTTGACTTACTGTGCTGCTGGCCCCTGATTGAAGACTATCTGCATTCAGTTGACTGAAATGCCAAACTTCCTGACTTTGTCTCTGGACTAAATGGCAAGCCAATACAGCTGTATTGTGAGCCTAGCTGTGCAGCTGAGAGGGCAAAATACAAAAAGGAAAGGCAAGGCAATGCAATGCAGGGATGCATCCAGGTGGGTTCAGAGTGACAGTATTATGACAGCAAGCAAACAGGACAGAATTACAGCCTGGTCCACTTCATTTGCTAGTCCTGAACACACAGTGTCCTTGCTGCAGCATTACAATAATGATTGCCAGGGCAGCCCAAAGTGCAAAATTGATGTGCAGAAGGTACAGTAAGTGGATCATAGATGTGCCCACGAGGGTTTTTGGAGGCTGGAACATTTGGGTGCCAATGTCCATGATGTGGCATATGTGTGGCCCGTACCCATGGAGTGCACCCCAAGCTGTTGGTGCCCACTGTGCAATAGGGAGGTCTTGTGGAAGAAGCAGTGTGCTAAAAGTCACCAGGCACCTGCAGCAACAGTCATTGCTGCATGCATGAATCATTGTGATGAGATCTCAGAATGACTTTCACAATTTTGGTTGTGACTGTAATTCAAGGCTCCCACGTACTTTTATTCTCTGCAAGTTTGAATTTCATGCCTCACCCACATATGGTTAAATAGATTGATTTGAACTTGCATGCTTTCCAGGTCCTTAATAAGAGGTTATTCCATGAGGATCCCTGCATCCAGAATAAAGCTTCAGTGAAGGAAGACTATGTTGCTGATTTACATTTTTAAAATGACTCCATTAACACTTGGCAATTTCATAACTAATTCCCATTAATCTAGACCTAACCATCTTCACTGCTTCATCAACAGACTTTGTTTTATCATAAGGTCAGAAATCAGAAAGTTCATCGCTGATTGCACAATGTTCAGTACTGTTCGCCACTCCTCAGACACTGAAGCCATGTTCAAATGCAACAAGATCTGGATAATATTCAGGCTTGATTTGACATGTGGTAAGTAATATTCGTGCCACACAAAAGCCAGGCAATAACGATCTCCAATAAACGACAATCTATCCAGAACCTCTTGACATCCTTTGCTGCTACCATCACTGAATCCCACCATGAGCATCCTTGGGGTTATCATTGATCAGAAACTCAACCAGACTCACCATGTAAACACAATGGCTACAAGAGCACATCAGAGGTAAGGAATATTATGAAAAGTAACTGACCTCTTGACTCCCCAATCTACCATGTACAAGGCACAAGTCAGGAATGTGATCTAATATTCCTCACTTGCCTGAATGAATTCAGCTCCAACAGTACTCAAAAAGCTTGATACGACCCAGGACAAAGCAGCCCACTTGTTTGGTACCACATCCATGAGCATCCACTCCCTCCATCTGCACTGCTCAGGAGCAACAGTGAGTACTTTCATCAAGACGCACTGCAGAAATTCACTAAAGATCCTGAGACAACACTTTCCAAACCCTTGACCACTTCCATTTAGAAGGACAAGGACAACACATACATGGGAAGATCATTACCTTTAAAGCCCCCTCTAAGCCACTCACCATCCTGACTTGGAAATGTATCACCCATCCTACCGCTGTCGCTGAGTCACAATCCTGGAATTCCCTCCTGAAGGGCATTGTAGATCAACCTATATATAGCATGTGGACTGCAGCAACGCAAGAAGGCAGCTCACCACCACTTTCTCAAGGGCAACTTGGGATGGGCATTTAATGCTGGCCCAGTCAATGATGCCCACCCCCTGAGTGAATAAAAAAACAGTAGCATAATAATAAAAAATTACATAGCATTACAAAATAGTATTCATAACACAGAAACAGGCCAATAAGTTCATGTTGGTGCTTAAATTCTATGACAGTCTTTGCCCACTCTTCAGCAAGCTCCATCAGTATATCCTTTTATTTCTTTGCCCTCATGTACTTCTCCAGCTTCCATTTAAAAGCATCTATGCTTGGAACTTGTGGTAACAAATTCCATATTCTATCTACTCTCTGGGTAATGCCATTTCTCCTGAATTTATTTTTTGGATTTCTTAGTAACTATCTATGTTAAAGGTATCTAGTTCTGATTTTCTCTGAAAGTGGAAATGTCTCTTCAGCATACACTCTATCAAACCTTTTCATAAGCTTCAAGATCATCCCTCAAGTTTCTCTTTTCTACAGGAAAGGGTCCAATGCAGTCTGTTCAATCTTTCCTGATAGATACAGCCTCCCAGTTCTGTTTTCAATCTTGTAACACTTCCTTGCCCATTTTCCATTGCCTCTACATCCATTTTATAATGTGGAGTGTGACAATACCATGGCTTTAAGAGGTGTATTTTGTCTGTGTTTTTTATGATGAAATGTTAAGACAGAGGGACTGAGCCGTCTAGTCCAAAACCATTAAAGTAAACAGCCTGTCAGAATTTGTTTTTTACAAGAAATAGAGTAAGAGCAGCATCCTTAATGAGTGGGGCCAAGCTCCCACAGAACCAGAATTTTTAGGTTTAGCTTTCAGTTGCTGGGCTCTTGAAGCTGAATGTGGAAGTTCTTATTCCTTTCTCTGTTACAGCTAAAAGCTGGGGTTGTCTTCCTGCTGCTCAAATTGTATGTAAGAAAATCTATTTTACTGAATTTGTCTTTGCCAAGGGTGTGTTTATGGGATGTTACTGTATTGAAAGTGAATTAGTAATAGTTAATATATGTTATTTTATTAAGCATTTTGATAGAGTTACAGTTAGGCAATTCTTACCTTTTGTTTTTCTGTACGTTAACTGTAGTGTATAAATAAAGTATGTTTTGCTTCAAGCCTGGTAGTTTGACCAATCAAACTGCATCTGGAATGCAACACTTGGTACTTGCCTTTAAAATAAGAAAAAGTAATGGTCTAGGCTATCTTCTTCATTTATTTTGAGGGGTTTGGTCTGGTCCACAACAGGAGACCAGAACAGTTTAAATGAATTCCAAAAAAGAATTAACAATTCTAACATTAGTGGTCTCCATTATATCATTGAGTCATTTCCCACAAGAGACTTAACTGAAATATATGTAAGAGCACTCCACCCTGTTTGCACATTTGGGAAGAATAACGTGCTGCCCACAGAGGGATTTGGAAGCCTGTTGACATAGTCTTTCACTGTTGTGTAATGTATCACATAAACAAGAAAATGCAACTCCCTTGTCTTAGGTTTCATATACATTTATATAAGATTTTACCACATTTCAAAGGAAATCATCCTAATTAACAAGAAATTAAAATAAAGAAAAGATATATCCTCATTCTTCTGTTGGTTTTCAGCCAAGTATAAATAAAGTTCAAATAGCACTGTAGATTGAAAATTAAGTAGTTGCTGTCTGAATGTAAAACTACTACAGTCGATTAAAACAGGTACTGAATTCATTCATCAGCATTTAAACTCTCTTCTGTTTCAAGATAGCATGCTTCAGAGAGGAGGCTATATATGCTGGAACACAGACATTACCAATGCTAGGTCAATGTCACTATGATTAGCTGATGAGATATGCACTGCTGCAAACCAGAATGATCAGTCAGCATTTTTTCATTCCCTCAGTGAGTTATAAATTTCCACATACTTTTGCAGCTATTAACTTTTCCAAGATGTAGATTCTAAAATCAGCCCAGTTTAATTTATAAGTGGTCCACGGAAGTGTGCTTTGTGTGTCAAATCACTTTAAATTGTTTCTTGATTTCTATTGCACTGGTAACTGGTGTTATTTAAGAGTGTTATTAAACCTCAGTCATGGTAAAAATTTATACACAGACACACACACACACAGACAGACACACACACACACACAGACACACACACACACACACACCCTGATGACTCAAAGCTGCCAACACCTAGTATTGACATTCCAACATTTCATTTGGTATTTGATATCATGATTAAGTGTTAAATAAGGAATTGTCACTCTCCATTATGCACAGAAGTTTAGTCAACACAGAAATTAATCATCCTGCAATCTGAAAAGTTGCATCCAATGAGTCAGGCATATATAAATGGGTTGCATTTAGGTAAATAGATGCAACTATAAACCACTAGATTATTATTAAATCCTCCTACCTCTCACTTACTTAAAACCTGTTATGTCTAGTTTTCTTTCTCATTTCTGACGAAAGGCCATTGACCTAAGATGTTAACTCGACTTCTCACTCTACAGATGCCACCGAACCTGCTCAGTACTTCCAGCACTTCTATTCTTACTTATGAATGAGTTGGTATCAGTGCTGATGAACATAAATTCCGGTACATAATCGGCATAGTTATAAAATCATGTGCCAGACACATATAGCTTAGCTTGTGTATAGTTTCAGGATCAGGAGTCATTCTGGCTTTAGGATATTGAGGTGAAAAAATGAGTTGCTTGCAGCTACGCATAGCTGTTGAGATACTTGAAAAGCAATCAAGTTTACAGATCTATGCAAAGCAGGCCAATTCCAGTAAAGGTGCAGCAATTGGGTCCAGTAGTACATAGAAATTACAAAAATGCGTGCAGGTCATTTAGTCCAATTCATGCATGGTGATGTCCACAATGGTGCAAGAAGTAGTCCTAAGCTCATGTGGCCTATTTTCAGTTCCTGTTTACTTTCAGGAGTATGCTGTAAGTCCCTTGGTCTATTGGACTATGGCTGCTCAGTGTTTTATCTCCAAAGACCCAACGGTTCCATACCCTTTACCTAGCTGTCATGATACGACTATATGCAGTGTGTAATGACATCATTAAACATGTGAACTGGTCATCACACCTTCTTTGTTCTCCCAAGGAAAAGTTATTGCCAAATAATGGCATTCGGGATTATGATTTCATTAAGATTTTAACGATTTTAGATTGTGCTGAGCTTCACTGTGACTGACATCACACAGCCACACTTAGGTTAGTAGGCTGCTATTGGGTTCTACTATGCATTTGATTCAACTATTGGCTACACTGGCTTTGGGTGAGATAATTTTGTCTCAGTTGACTTTGACTCTGCATCAGTGTTACTGCCATGGGAAAGGTACAGTGATGTATTTACTTTTGAAGAAGGAACATCGGCCTTATCCACCATCAATTAGTTTGTACATTGAAAGATGAAACATGTTTTTTAAGAGCTAATGATATTTTAGAACTTGATGATAAATGTAAGAGAGGTCAGATTCATAATAAGTAATTCTTGAACCCAAGAAAGCAATTTTGCTGATAGGCATTTGTCCAGAAGTAACTAACACACAAACAAAACTTCTTTTTCGTAGAGGCAAAAGATGTTGGTAGATGCAGGTACAGTTATAAAGTTTAAATGACATTTGGATAAGTTCATGAATACTAAATTTTTGGAGGGATATGGGCCAAACACAGGCAGGTGGGACTAGTTTAGTTTGGGAACATGATTGGCATGGACTAGTTGGACCAAAGGGTCTGTTTCCATTTTGTATGACCTTATGACTCAATGTGCCATTCTAAACAAACATCACTGAATCGGAGGGTCATTTCAAAGTTAATTCATTAGAGCCAGTAAGTCTGGAACTAGAAACTAAAAAACAGTGAGAAAGAAATGAGTACATTGTGACATTTAGGAATTTATCATTACATTGCAACTTTACCATTTTCTTAGACTTTGCAACAAAGTCTTCACAGAGATCATGAAGGCAAGTGAACCAGTCACTAATTTGATTTGTAGCTTTAGTTTTTAAAAAGCTAATTGTACTCCTAACAAATATGCATTTTAATAAAGATTTATTTGTTTCTCACTTGCATGGTTGCATATTTAATGAAACAGGAAACAGTAAAGTTGGAAGCAGTGTAATGTATTCAGATATAATGAGCATGCAGAGTGCAAAATAATGTCATTAAACATATGCATTGGCTATTTAAATATCTGTGCTTCTTTTCAACTGCATCTTTATATTTTGGGTGATCACATTTTCAAACATCAAGGCTAGAACACATTGAAAAGCCATGGGACTCGTGTAGTATTGATCAATGGCAGGAGTCTGGGGAGGGGCAGTTAAAGGTGGGAGATCATGTAATAACATCTCCTGAGATTTTCCTGCCAGAATTGGCAACACTAACCCATAAACAGCATCGCAATGAGACATCAAGCCGAGAGTGAGGAGAGGAAGACAACAAGGTGCAGGGCTGGATGAACACATCAGGCCAAGCAGCATCATAGGAGCAGAGAGGCTGACATTTCGGGCCTAGACCCTTCATCAGAAAAGGGGGAGGGGAAGGGGGTTCTGAAATAAATAGGGAGAGAGTGGGAGGCGGATAGAAGATGGATAGAGGAGAGGATAGGTGGAGAGGAAACAAACAGGTCGAAGAGGCGGGGATGGGGCCAGTAAAGGTGAGTGTAGGTGGGGAGTTAGGGAGGGGATAGGTCAAGGGGGCAGGATGAGGTTAGTCGGTAGGAGATAGGGGTGCGGCTTGAGGTGGGAGGAGGGGATAGGTGGGAGGAAGAACAGGTTAGGGAGGCAGGGACGAGCTGGACTGGTTTTGGGATGCGGTAGGGGGAGGGGAGATTTTGAAACTTGTGAAATCCACATTGATACCATTGGGCTGCAGGGTTCCCAAGCGGAATATGAGTTGCTGTTCCTGCAACCTTCGGGTGGCATCGTTGTGGCACTGCAGGAGGCCCAGGATGGACATGTCGTCTGAGGAATGGGAGGGGGAGTTGAAATGGTTCGCGACTGGGAGGTGCAGTTGTTTGTTGCGAACCGAGCGTAGGTGTTCTGCAAAGCGGTCCCCGAGTCTCCGCTTGGTTTCCCCGATGTAGAGGAAGCCACACCGGGTACAGCGGATGCAGTATACCACATTGGCAGATGTGCAGGTGAACATCTGCTTGATGTGGAAAGTCTTCTTGGGGCCTGGGATGGGGGTGAGGGAGGAGGTATGGGGGCAGGTGTAGCACTTCCTGCGGTTGCAGGGAAAAGTGCCGGGTGTGGTGGAGCTGGAGGGGAGTGTGGAGCGGACAAGGGAGTCACGGAGAGAGTTGTCCCTCCGGAAAGCAGATAAAGGTGGGGAGGGAAAGATGTCTTTGGTGGTGGGGTCGGATTGCAGATGGCGGAAGTGTCGGAGGATGATGCGTTGGATCCGGAGGTTGGTGGGGTGGTACGTGAGGACGAGGGGGATTCTTTTTTGGTTTTTATTGCGTGGACGGGGTGTGAGGGATGAGGTGCGGGAGATGTGGGAGACACGGTTGAGGGCGTTCTCGACCACCGAGGAGGGGAAGTTACGGTCCTTGAAAAACGAGGACAACTGAGATGTACGGGAGTGGAATGCCTCATCCTGGGAGCAGATGCGGCGGAGGCGAAGGAATTGGGAATAGGGGATAGCATTTTTGCAGGAAGGTGGGTGGGAGGAGGAGTATTCTAGGTAGCTGTGGGAGTCGGTGGGCTTGAAATGAATATCGGTTTCTAGGTGGTTGCCCGATATGGAGACAGAGAGGTCCAGGAAGGGGAGAGAGGTGTTAGAGATGGTCCAGGTAAACTTAAGGTTGGGGTGGAAGGTGTTAGTGAAGTGTATGAACTGTTCGAGCTCCTCGTGGGAGCACGAGGCGGCGCCGATACAGTCATCAATGTAACGGAGGAAGAGGTGGGGTTTAGGGCCGGTGTAGGTACGGAAGAGGGATTGTTCCACGTAACCTACAAAGAGGCAGGCGTAGCTTGGGCCCATGCGGGTACCCATGGCTACCCCCTTTGTCTGTAGGAAGTGGGAGGAATTGAAAGAGAAGTTGTTGAGTGTGAGGACGAGTTCGGCTAAGCGGATGAGGGTATCAGTGGAGGGGGACTGGTCGGGCCTGCAGGACAGGAAGAAGCGGAG
>NC_063356.1:32839869-32862183 GCF_021869965.1 Rhincodon typus | reverse complement strand
CTCCAGGACTCCCTTGTCCGCTCCACACTCCCCTCCAGCCCCACCACACCCGGCACTTTTTCCTGCAACCGCAGGAAGTGCTACACCTCCCCCCTCACCCCTATCCCACGCCCCAAGAAGACTTTCCACATCAAGCAGATGTTCACCTGCACATCTGCTAATGTGGTATACTGCATCCGCTGTTCCTGTTGTGGCCTCCTCTACAACGGGGAAACCAAGTGGAGGCTTGGGGACTGCTTTGTGGAACACCTACGCTCGGTTCGCACTAAACAACTGCACCTCCCAGTCGCGAACCATTTCAACTCCCCCTCCCATTCCTCAGATGACATGTCCATCCTGGGCCTCCTGCAGTGCCACAATGATGCCACCCGAAGATTGCAGGAACAGCAACTCATACTCCACTTGGGAACCCTGCAGCCCAATGGTATCAATATGGACTTCACAAGCTTCAAAATCTCCCCTCCCCCTACCACTTCCCAAAACCAGCCCATCTTGTCCCCGCCTCCCTAACCTGTCCTTCCTCCCACCTATCCCCTCCTCCCACCTCAAGCCCCACCCCCATCTCCTATCTACTAGCCTCGTCCCGCTCCCTTGACCTGTCCGTCCGCCCTGGACAGACCTATCTCCTCCCTACCTCCCCACCTACATTCACCTTTACTGGCTCCATCCCCACCTCTTTGACCTGTCTGTCTCCTCTCCACCTATCTTCTCCTCTATCCATCGTCTATCTGCCTCCCCCTCTCTCCCTATTTATTTCAGAACTCCCTTCCCCTCCCCCATTTCTGAAGAAGGGTCTAGGCCCAAAACGTCAGCTTTCCTGCTCCTCTGATGCTGCTTGGCCTGCTGTGTTCATCCAGCTCTACACCTTGTTATCTCAGATTTTCCAGCATCTGCAGTTCCTACTATCCCTTCATAAGGTATGCTCAGATGTATCAGTTTTGGTGGATCTAAGGCTTTGTATGATGAAAGCATGATTTCTACCACATTGTATTCCAATCCTCTTGATATGAAGACCAGAATTCCATCAGCATTTTATTATATTTTTCTGTACCTATTCATGACATTTTAGTGATATAATCATAGAATTTCACAGTATAAAAGGAAGCCAATTGACCCATTGTGTCTGTATCAGTTCTCAAGAGAGCTAACCAGCTAGTCCCACTCTCCAGCTCTAACTTCATCACTTTTCAAATATACATCCAGCTCTCTTTTGAAACCTCTGGAAGAATCCATAATCTACTTCCTGTACCCTCAAGTCTCTTTAGTATCCACAACTTCTAAGTTTTCACTATATACAAAGTACGTTGTTCTATCTTTTTCACATTCAATGTGAATGACCACACATTTTCCTGAATTGAAGTCCATTTGTCAGAGTTTTCCTCATTCATTTAACCTATCAAACCTGGTAATTTTACATTGAAAGCAATATAGATGTCAATGTTGACTACCTTTATATCATAGGCAGATTAGGATGAATGGCTTTCTATTCCATCATTTAAGTTCATAATAAATACAGTGAATAGCTTTGACCCCAGTACAAATCCATGTGGGACACCACTGACATGTTCTTCCAATTAGTACCCGACCATGATTGTTGGTCTGTTGTTCAGTTAATTTCCTAAACAAGTCAATAACTTTCCTTCAATTCCATGTGCTACACCTTTAATAATCAGCCTCTTATCAGGACATAATCAAATGTCTCCTGGAACGCTCCATCTAAACAAATCACATCCGTAGACTTTCCACTGTCCACTACTTAAGTTATATTCTCAAAAGATATAATCTTGTATATCAGGCATGACCTCCTCTTTACAAATCCATGGCTTCACTGATGAGTCAAAAATTCTCAAGATATTCACTCACTATATCCTTAATTATAGATTGTAGAAATTTCCCGTAAATAGATTCTGGGCCAATTGATTTTTAATTCCCAGTTTTCTCTCCAGCAGTGCCTTTAAATTGGTGGCAAACATGGTGCTGAATTTTTGAGAAAATTTGAGTCCCATTCAGAAGCAGGAGGATGCATGATTTTGTTGCTCACCCTTTTGAATGAGGGCAGTCAGAGTCTGATCAATGGCTTGCAGTGAAATGGTAGGTAAACAATTGAGGACTATTATTGTTCACTAAGCATTGATCCAAGCCCAAGTGGAATCTCACAGATCATGTATGTGGTGGACTTATATTGGTGGGATAGTCTAGTATGGTGAAGCTAAATGATATCTTCAAATGCTCGCCACTGTTACCATCTTATATATGTTCATTTCTGCTGGAACTATCTAGGATGCCTCGTGTAAACTCACTGCTACCAATCATTTTGTTGGTATCAGTCTAAGGTATTTATAACATGTAGGGAAGGATACCCACATGAATGCTTTGGCAAAAGTGAGGTGCAATCTTGATGAAAAATAAATATGTTAATTACATATAGATTACTAGCTAGTTGCATTAAATCTGACATACATGATTGTCCCTTGTGAAGCAATTAGGTTCAATTTAAGATTAAGTACACATTATTACTTTAGCTCCATGCTTTTGACACTAAGAACAAATTTTGAAACTGTTTGCACACTGTGGTGAACACAGACAGAACTTGTAAAATGTACCGAACTCCGGTTAGTGCTCTAAGCTTATCTTGTGACCTTGGTTAACCCTTTAAGATATGAAAGAAAGAACCTGATAGATCATGTGAGTGATTACTCCTTCAGACACATAATGGCCTCCAGACCACAACTGCAGCCATTGCCCATTAATAACCAATGTGGTTGCTGATCACAAGACCAAAGGGTTTTCTATTGGCCCTGCAGGATTTAGAACCTGCCCATCATTCCTGATTGCAAGGCAAATCCACTCCTGACCTTCCTTTTCTAGATTTGAAAATCTCCGTGGAGCCTGGAAGTCTGACACTTATGCAGAGTGTTAAAAAGCCACTGATAAATACGCTGCTTAATCTCCTAGCTCTTGCTATTAGGCTTCTCTATTGCAAGTGGGTTGAAAATTTAAAATACAACTCTATGTCTAAGAGCCAATAGCTACTGCCATGTAACATATTGAAGCATGATGATATAAATCCATACTCAACAAGAACTGAGCTCAGTAACAAAAACAGAAATTGCTGGAAAAGCTCAGCAGATCTTGCAGCATCTGTGAAGAGAAATCAGAGTTAATGTTTTGGGTCCGGTGCCCTTCCTCAGAACAGACACTTCCTCAGACCCGAAACCTTAACTCTGATTTCTCTTCACAGATGCAGCCAGATCTGCTGAGCTTTTCCAGCAACTTTGGTTTCTGTTTCTGATTTACAGCATCTGCAGTTGTTTCCGTTTTCATTAAGAACTGAGCTCAGTACAGGTATGCTGCTCTAATTAATTCCCATATTTAATTTTCCACTCAATGCAAGTATCTCCAACAAATGTAAATTTACCTCTTCTCTCAAACCTGTGAAAATGCCAAACATGCTCAGGATTCTCATGAAATGACTAAAACAACTGTGAGCCATTGTTTAGAAATGCGAAATGTGGGCTTCATTCACTTCCTTATGCAGTATGAACAACAGATTTATACAAAATTATTGATTAATCACTTGCTACAAATAAATAATACATGTAAAGTAAGCAGAGGATTTCACGCATGATAAGCACCTTATAATTTTCTAATGTCAATGGGGCTCATGAATCATTAGACATTTACAATGGGGAAATAAAACTAAACTGAGTCAAGAAACACCAAAATAATTCTGTTAATTCTCCAACAGTGCTGAAACAGTTGAGCATGGTTTGTTTTTCCAAATGTTTTCCTCTGAAGATATACTGACTCATTCTGTGGTAATGTTCCATGCGCATTGGCAGCCTTGTATATCTAAGCCAAGTGCCCAGTCTTTCTGTTGGTTAGCCATTTGACCATGACCCATAATTGCAGCTGTCCTCATCAGATAGCTACACATATGCACTTTTCATTGGCTAATAATAAACTAGGAGCAGAAAATCTAGTTTTGTTTTTTCAGACCTCCTCCTTAGTAACAATCCAGATGCTGCACTGATACCAGACACCCAAACTTTAACAGGAAACCTCCCTCAGCTGTACGGTGAAGTTCCACTCTGGGCAGTAACCACTGCACCATCTGGAACATTTAGACATAGTTTTATAACACTTCATTTATGCAACATCTCAATAAAGCAAAATTATTTCTCACTGAGTCCAATTGAATATGACTCCTGGAAGAACACAGTACCTATTGAGATCCTGTCTCCTTCCTTCACTTGAACATTTGTAAACCAGATTTCCTTGGTACAAATGAACATACATCTGGTTCATGAAAATTTCTGGTAATTTTTTTTTATTCATTCATGGGATGAGGATGTCACTGGTTAGGCAGCATTTAGAGTCAATCACATTCCTATGGGTCTGGAGTCACATGTATGCCAGACCAGGTAAGGATGGCAGTTTCCTTCCCTAAAGGACAGTAGTGAACCAGATGTGATTTTCTAACAATTGACGATGGATTTGTGGTCATTGTTAGATTGCTAATTCCAGATATTTTATTGAATTCAAATTCCACCATCTGCCATGGCAGGATTTGAACCCTGATCCCCAGGACATTGTCTGGGTCTCTGGCTTAACAGTTCAGCAATAATACCACTAGGCCATTGTCGCTCCCTCTGTAACTACTGATCAACTGTAACTACAGTGAACTAAATTACCTGTTCCACCAACTCAAAATATTTATTTTTAAGTTGAAATATTAGGCCTTCGTATTAAAGTGGTGCCATTCTCATTGGTAAGATCCTTGAAAAACATTTTGATCCATTTATCAAAAGAGGAAACATAATTATTTCATCAGTATTGCAACACAATCCTCACAACACTCAAAGTGTGAACTAAATTTTAAAGTACTTAAATACTCTAAGGAATTTTTTTGATGAAACGGCAAAGAAAATTGTAAAAATAATTTGAGAGGATTTGCTGCAATGTACAATAATACTTATAATTTTAGAGTGAAGCATATTTCTGGAGATTTCAAGAACTGGACTCACTCACAAAGTTTGCTGAAACTACCGACAACCATCAATATTGTGTGGGATATACTGGAGCTTGCTTCACTACCTTTTGAAAGTTCTGACTGTATTAATGGGGCATAGCTCCAAAGGCATCAGTCACATCAGGTTCCTTGGCCAAATGGTCCATCCTTCAGATGTAAGCCTGTACAGTGATACTGGTAAGCTATTCAACTTTATCAAGCTTGACAACTGAGCCCAATCCTGTGATCAACTGACATCCACGGACAATCTTGAGCAGGAACCTTGGCTAATTTTCCAGGGAACCAAAGCCAGTTGGATCACTGCTGCTACTGAGCCTGAAGTCAGCCAAAGCAGCAAAGATGAGAGGTTGAATTTACTGGTGTCTAAATGATGTGAATGGAAGCAGGGAGTCTAATAAAATGACTGAGAGTTGTGTCAGCACTATCCCATAAGGAAGATGCACAGTGGGAGGCTGGAGACAATCTGTGGGTCAGATTGATAGCCCTATTACTGGCCACTTTACAACACTCTCATTGAAGTGGTGGCTGCCAGAGGATCAATGGTCCAACAAGGTGTGAGTAGCGAAGTCTTTCCCCATAGCCCCAATGGGCTATCTTGCTGGGATTTGACCCTCTGCCCCCAAATCCTAGTTTCAAATTCCAATTTGAGGCCCATTAGGATCAATAGCCCATGTGCTGTCCTTAATTGAATGGTGAGCAATTCAATCAGGAGGTCTCCTGTGGTGACATTGCCAAGTCGATTCTGCTGTGGAATTATGCAAGGTTAGGATAATTTTTTCAGCCTGACACTAGGGCCCCAAAGCTTGCAGCAAAATTCAGCCCAAGGAATCAAATCAGTTACCAGTTTATCTGTATTTTGTAAACTGGATGCTGAAACGTGAGCTTCAATATACAGAGTCATCAAATAGTATCCGTTGCTGAAGAAAACTTCCAAATTGTACACACTCACTTGTGTTAATGCATGATGTCACGTGTAAAATGTATGTCATGATGTCTGTGCTTGGAACTATATGTTCTCATGAGCGTGCATACATAGTTGCTTGCAGTTGTCGATATCAGCAATCACTCCTTAAAAAATATACAGCAAACACATGAGCTTCCTCATTTTCCACCTTATAACAGTGATAGACATCAAAAGCATTTCATTGGTCATAAAGCATTTCTGAGTTTTATAAGCATATGTTAAATAAATAATCGCTGGGGCCTGAAGTTTCCACTTTGTCTGCAATCTAAGTTGCAGTTTCAGCTGGAATATCAGACTGGGCCCAAGATTGTGCCTCGTTTGAAAAATGCTTCTTCCTGAATTTTTGCTCAACTAATTTTCCCACCAAATAACTCTATGTTATACATTACAAGTCATTTTATAATATTTACATCATGTATTTAAGAATGGTCACTTGCTGAAAATAGCCTTGTCACATAAATGAACTTTTCTAATCACAGTGTCAATCTATCTCCACTGAGAAACATGATTTTAAATTAATGCATACACTTTGAGGAAATATAAGCCAATTTTGTAACTGGAGATCAATTCTTTCAAATTTTCCAAAATCTGAAGCGCGGACAAAAATAGTTCATCTGAATTTATTGCTTGGTCTGACTTGTCTATTGACACATAATAAGTCAAGGGACTTGAGGGGAGGCAATGACCTAGTGGTACCACTGGGCTGTTAATCCAGAGACCCAGATAATGTCCTGGGTTCAAATCCTGCCACAGCAGACGGTGGAATTTGAATTCAATAAATATCTGGAATTAAGAGTCTAATGATGATGGTGAATTTGTTGTTGATTGTTGGGAAAAACCCATCTGGGAAGGAAACTGTCATCCTTACCCAGAACAATGTGATTGACTCTTAACTGTAGTCTGGGCAATAAACGCTAGCCAAGTCAGTAACACCCTCATCCTGTGAATGAATAAAGAAATGGATGGTAAACTTAGACCAGGCCTGGATAATTGGTTGCTTTTTCTCTTCTTATATGCAGAAGTGTTCTTAACACAATTAAACTTTTTTTTTCCCATCACCAAATCACTGTTGGTAATTTTTTTTTCCCTTCTATTAACCACCACCAGTAAATTACCGAAAACAAAAAACAAATACTGGAGATCATAGCAGGTCAAGCAGCATCCACGGAGAGAGAACAAACAAATGTTTGGAGTCTAGATGACTCTTCATCAGAGCTGTGTAAATCACCCATGTTTTCCAATTGAATAATTTACTTGCAAAGACCATTAAAAACAAACAAAACCTTGAATGTTTTCTTTTGGCTTGGATGGCTTTTCTCCCTTTTTTTCTTAATATGCAAGCCCCTTGGATTACAGGCAAATGAACAGAGGTGACACAGTGTGGGACAAGATGATAGAAGTGGAAGAAGGAGATAGGGAGCATGGGCCTTGGCAGGAAGTCATATCTGTTCCAGGTCTTCAAGGAGGAATGAATCTACCTCACTCTCAATGAGGCAGAAGAATAAGAGAATCTCTACTGTACAATTAGAGGCTATTTGGCCCATCAAGCCCACACCAACCCTCTGAAAAGCATCCCACTCCCACACCTTATCCCACAACCCCAGATTTACTATGGGTAATCCACCTAGCCTGCATATTACAGGTTAATTTAGCATGGCCAAACCAGCTGACCTGAACATCTTTGGACCATGGGAGGAAACCCATACAGACATGGGAGAATGTGCAAACTCTAAACAGAGAGCTGCCCAAGAGTGGAGTCAAACCCAGGTCTGTGGCACTGTGAGGCAGCAGTGCTAACCACCGTATCACTCTTATAATCAACCTATTCAGAGATGTGGTTACACCTCTGGACCAGGTGGGACTTGAACCTGGGTCTCCTGGCTCAGAGGTAGTGACATTACCACAGCACCACAAAAGCCCTCCTTAGATGGTCTTTCGATTGGGAACCTGATTTCTAACATCTAGTTCTTTCTAACTGACTCAATTTTCATTTGTCAGACCCAAAGGGGTTCCCCACTGGATTCAGACCCGACTCAGGGAGAACAGAAATGGTTTATCCCTATTCAATATCAATTTCATGGGATTGGACTCCCCATACACATCAGCACTCATCTTAATTTAACTGCCTGAAATCTCAATGTTTTAATCCAGCCAGGAATGTAGGTATTGCTCTGAAAATAATAAACCTGGGCTTTAGGACATAATGTGGCTACACAGCTAAAATAAAATTGCTAATACCATGCAGTGTTAAATAGTTCATCATGCTCTCTTCATAATGTTCTCCCTGTCAGCATGTTTTCACCATCTGGAAATGAAAACTGGCAATCAATTTGAGTTCCCAAACCAAACCTCTTCACAGTAAATTCTTGCACAGTTCCATTTTGTTCGTCAGTGCCTTGAACACTGTCAGGATGAATGTGAAACAGACATCGTTTCCAAGATTTCAATCCTGTATTCTGATCAAAGATTCCAGAATGCAGTTTTATGGGTCTTCTTTGGCTTTTATATTTCTGAGCAACTCAAACTGGCTAAGAAGAATTGGATGATTTCTTAAGTTTCTTTTGCCATTTCCAAGCATGCCTGAGGCCAAGCAAATGATCACAAATAAAGGATAACCCATCTTATGAATTGGCACTCTTTCCCATTCTCATACAAGAGCATCAACATTGCATATTGCATTCCGTAACTGAGATTTGCAAAAGCTTTGTAAGCAGTGATTCCCACTGAAGTGCTAACGTTTATATAGGCCAAAAACCCCTGTTAGAGGCTGCAACTGAGATGGTACAGTTAACCACAATGGTAGAATGGGAACAGAGGAAGTCATCTGGGTTCACGTTGCAGACAGCTATCAAGTAGATTCTGATTAAAAGTCTATTTGCATGTAAGGACACTATGAAGTTTATCTGCAAATATTCAGTGTCTAACTTCAATCTGAAGAATACTTTCTTGGATTATACGTCTTTAAATGGCCAGTGTTCACTGAACTGCTGTCAAGAATCTTATTTTTTTCCAAAAATATACATTGTTCAGAAAATACAATGCCAAACAAATCTGCTTCTTCTAATATTATATCTTTCTTAGTTACTTACTTTTTATAAGGTTCATTGCATGTCAATTACACATCCCAAGGGGTTTCATCCAGTTTCCAGCCCCTCTTACCATGGCTGAAAGGTTTTGAACACACAATGTCCCCAGTTACCACATTCTTCTCTCTATGATGGCTCCCCTAAAGTTTAATGTCTCTTTCAATATATAGTTATCATCTTTGGATTGTGTCACAGAGTCATAATCATACAGCATGGAAAGAGACTCTTTGGTCCATGTTGCTGACCATGTTCCTAAACTAAACTAGTCTCACCTGCCTGTGTCTGGCCCATATCCCTCCAAACCTTTCCTATTCATGTCTTTCCTATTCATCCAAATATCTTTTACCTGCATCCACTTCTTCCTCTGGCAGTTCATTCCATACACCAAAACTCTCTGTGTAAAAATGTTTCTCCTCATGTCCTTCTTAAATCATTTTCCTCCCACCTTAAAAATATGCCCCCTAATTTTGAACTCCCCCACCATGTGCAGTATGGTGAGAAATCTACAATATTGTTTACATTTTACAGTGACTTTGACCTGAGTGTCTCCACTACCTGGGGTAGTCTGCTTTTATGTCTGCATCCTTCTTGATGGACTTTTAGCAAAATGTTCTATATAACACGGGAACAAAGAGGAGAGAGAGGGGAAAGAGAAAGAGAACAGCCCTGCTGACTCTGGATTTAACCGGAAATCTTTGCAAATCCCATTCATTGACTGAAACTGTGCTACTGACTTTGAGTTAGAGCAGTTGAATCCAATTGGACAGTCTCTCCCCAGACCCTGTTTTGGATTGCACATCTATCATGGAGGGGTGCAATATTCTGTCAAGGCCTTCTGCCTCATTTGTTGGCCCAGGAGGTGTCCACCTGACACTGTCCCATACATAGATTATCAGTTATGCGAGGTTATCAGAGATCTTCCCACCAGTTACAGTGTAGGTTTAGCTAAGCTGGATCGTAAACCCAGAGCAGACTTGTTTTGATTTTTGATGATCTTGGATAGAATTTTACAGGCTATGATAGCACTGAAATGGACTGCCAATTGATGATTTCCTCTGCGTACCACTTCTGCACGCACCTAAGAGCAATGATGCCTTTCCCTGTTGATTTTGAACTGCTGCTACCCAAAAGCATACTTCTGTACACATCCAGTAGCTTTAGGCGAATCCACAATCAAATACAACTCTGCTGGGAAGTTGTTGCACTGAGAGCTTTACTTGTCTTGAAGGACACAAGAGCCTTAGCTTGTACACAGTTGACAGTATATCCATTCTTTCACAGTACTATCATTTAAGACCTCCACAATAGTGTACAGGAATGACTCGGAAGCATATCATCTGTGTACACGTCATATATTCCACCACAAAAGGATTTGTTTATCTTTAGTATAAATTGTGTTGTGATGGCATTACCGGAACTGTCTGTTATATGAAGACGCAGTGTCAACCACTGCCAACATGTGGTTGGGTAGGTAGCTATCAACATCTTTCTTTTCTGACTGGGTCTTTAGGGCCCCTTTGATGTAAAGTGGTAGAGGACAGCCACTAAGTAGTCTACCGAGAAGGCGCTTTTGTTTTAAACAAGATGTAGTTTATTGCTTGATAGCAATCAAGTCTGAATTACATTCGCAAAAGGGACATTGGACGGAATCTTAGAGGAGGCTGAACAATGTGCACTATGGTGAGAAATGTGACTCAATCACACGACATGTCAGTGAGGCCTATCTCGATGCCAGGAATGACTTGTTGCATCTTTTAACTAAATTCTGGCATCAAGGCGAGATTCTCTTTAGGTAATAGTGAGTTGTCTATTAAAGGGGATTATTGCTTTTAACAATCTGATTAACCTCAGATTTCACCTCATTATTATGAGCTTCTTATCCTACTACTCATTGTGAGCAGCCTAGAGGCAATGAATTCGCGAGTTAGAAGTCACAGTAGGTTCCTGGCAACTTCAGCTTGCCACTGATTATGAAGGCTGTCCATGTTTGTCATCACACAACAGCTTCAATGGGCACTAGCTGCATGCAGCCTCGTTCACAGACACTGGCATCTGCAAATTAGTGACTCTTCAGAATCCTCATGGCACCTCTCTGATGCACTTCTTGCAGTTCTCCTGGATGATTGCACTGCACCTAAACATAACCTGGTCAGATTTTCCACAGGTGCACCAAATTCCTGGATAGACAAGGGGGCCCCAGCTTCTACCATGAGTGAAGCTGGATGAAAGGTGGATAATTGCTTCCTCACTGTCCACTTTCAAACCTGCCATTTGCTGGTCCAAATCAAATGGGTTCTTGATCTCGGTGATGTTCCTCATCACGTTGATCTACCTGGCAAGGAAGGTAATGTGAGGTGTAAAATGTCCGATCACAATATGGTTCTGACATTGAGCATGATCAGCTATTCCAGGTTTCCTTTCTCCTCAAATATCTTGAGGAATTTTGTACATGCTACAAAATTTTGTACTTGAAGGTCATACTGAAGTATCCAGCTCTAGGGAATTCTTGAAAAAAAGTGATGTCCACAGCTTCAAATCCACAACATCCCAGAAGAAATCTCCTAACAAAGTCAATGAGTGTACCTTCTTCACTACCCTTCCCTCCCTAATAGTGTGGTGCAGCCCCTGGTTGAGGGCTCATTGCTGGTTGCAGCGTCACCTCTTTATATTGTCCCGAATAGGCACTGATATCTATCAGAAGGAAAACAACTGAAGTTGATCTTCCAGTTCAAAGAAACAAATGGCTGAAGATTTTGCAGTACACATTCCTTGCACACCCCTGAAAATAGCTGCAAACCTACTTGAATCCTGAGAGAACCATGTTCTTGGTCATCGTCTCTTCCCTACCGGATAAGTAAATGGAATGAAATAAGGAAGATTTCATATATTACAAAATTAGGAAATACCATGCTCAATCCTGTGCATTTTTATGTGGTACTTACTTTCCCAAAAGACCAGGATCAGCCCCGAATCGATCAGCAAAGAGGACATTTTAATGTTGTTCACTTCAGTGCTTACTGTACTGGAGCTGAGAACACAATATTAGATTGTGTTTTTCAAATCGTCCCAGGTGGATGCTTAAAGCAAGCCTGGCATGAGTCCCATTGGAGATGGCTTCTTTCTGATTACAAGAACAATATGACACTTTGATTCATAAATAACACCATCTGTTGTGTTTTTGAGCTTTTATGTCTGACTTTTGCATTTGAGGTTTTGTTGCAAGCCACTTGACAAAGTATAAATTATTACTGTGCCATGATGGTAAAACACAACATGTAAATAAATGTTTATCAATCAGTGCTTGATATTGCGGATCTGGCAGTGAAGCAAGTGAAGGATTTACTCCAGCACTATCTGTGATAACCAATTCCATAATTTCAGCAGTGAAAATGAACTAGCATCCACATAAGTGGGCACATCTTTCTAAGGAGAAGAAATAGAATCCTATTTATGAATGAAAGGATCATGAAATGGCTACAGCTCAGAGACAACAATTTGCTGCCTCTCTGGCAGAGCGGCTCACCTCGCTCCACTTTTCTGCCTTTTTCCTATCACCCTTTCCCTTTAGATAATTACTGAACTATCTTTTCCTAGGTTTGGTTGAATTGGCACCCATCACATTCTCAAGCATTGTATTCCAGATACTAACCACTTGAAAGTTTCCTTCATGCCATTGCTTCTTTTGACAATTGGGATCCTCTGGTTCTTGATCGTTCTACCAATGTAAACAGTATCATTTTCTTGTAATGTACTTATTCCATTTACCACAGAAAGCTGATATTACTGTCCTACCCATTGGCCGGCATGTTCTATTTTGAATTTCAAACCAAATTTTATGTTTTAAAACTAGACACAAATAAAGACACTCATCATTTTAATTTGTCAGAGGAATTAACCCACAACATGGGGTAGGTACCCAAGATAAACACCATCCTTTTCTGTGGAAAAAACTTTGAACTTTTGAAAAGTCACATGATGAGCCAGCCATGTTTTCTTGTCTTCTTCTTAAAAAGAAGTCGTGTGTTTTTTGGGAACCGTGTTTAAAAGCTCTTTTGTGTCCAAGTATAACAGCAAATTAAGTTATATTACAAAAATCTATACTACAACTGCATGTTTGTGACAGAAGTGGTAGATTCCAACAGAAAAACTCTCCTCCACCTGTTCCAACTTCAAGGTCACCAACCTACTAGAAGTTAAACTATAGCCTGCTGAGAGAATTTTTACTTTACAAGCCTGGTATTTCTACTGTAATGCATTGAAATCATCCAAGAAACTACAGACTTGCCAGCTGGAGATTATAAATCATAAATCAGAGACTGAAATAACAATAATCTGTAGAAGTACACTAACATCACCTGTATCCATTCGTCATGTGTGTGTTTGTGCTCTGTGTGCATGCAGAGGTGTGAGAGATTGCGTAGGTAACATTGTATTCATTTCAGCCAAATGAGAATAAATAACATTTTTTTAAAAAGCTCACAAAAGCTTGCTGCTGAATATATTTAATCTCTCTCTGAGGCTAAGAAAACCCATGGACCATTTTGCTGATAAAAGCTGACTGAAACTGAGAAGCAGGAGCCCACAAACATTCTGCCCATGACAAGAGTCAAGTACAAAAACAGGTGAGAAATCAAGTAATAATGCAAGGAGTCAGGGAAGGTTCCAGAGCACGGCTTCATCAAACAGATGTCATGCCTGACAAGTCTATTAGAATTCTTTGAGGAGCTAACAAGCAAGTGAGACAAAGGAGAGCTAGTGGACGTGATTCATTTGGATTTCCAGAAGGCAGTTGACAAGGTGCTGCATATGAAGCTGTTAAATAAGAAAGAAAGCCCATGGTGTTAGGGGCAAGATATTAGCATGGATAGAGGATTGGCTGACTGGCAAAAGGCAGTGAGTAGGGATAAAGGGCTCATTTTCAAGTTGGCATTCAGTAACAAGTGGAATTCCCCAGGGGTCAGTGTTTGGACAACAGCTATTCACGTTATACATTGATGATCTGGACAAAGGAACTGACAGCATTATTGTTAAGTTTACAGATAAGACAAAGGTTGGTGGAAGGACAGGTATGGTTGAGGAGGCAAGAAGACTGTGGAAGGATTTGGACAGGCTAGGAGAGTGGGAAAAGAGTGGAGATGGAATACAATGTGGGAAATTATGCAGTTATGCACATAGATAGGAAGAATAGAGGCATAGACTACTTTCTAAATGGGAAAAGGCTTTGAAAATCTGAAGCACAAAAAGGGATTTAGGAGTCCAGGTTCAGGATTCTCTTAAGGTTAATGTTCAGTTGGCAGTAACAAAGCCAAATGCAATGTTAGCATTCATTTCAAGAGGGCTAGAATACAAGAGCAGGGGTTCAAGGGATACAGTAAGAAGGCAGGAGAATGCGGTTAAGAAACATATCAGACATGCGTGAATGGCAGAGCAGACTCGCTGGGCCAAATGGCCTAATTCTGTTCCTATATTTTATGGTCTACAGTCTTATGGAGTTCTTATTTTTTTGGTAAAACAAATGCCCTGGGCTGCTCTTTGTCTTTTAAAAGTGACCAGCTTAAACATCCAAATCCTTATTGTTGGTTCTGTGTCTAATGCTCAGTTTTCCACCACCACCAATTCTATCATGTCCAGCAGGCTACATTATAATATTTGTTTCTGGACTGCTTTAAAATTGAATATGCCAAAAAGCTGAATTAAGGCCTGGGAGGGCACGAGAGACCAGATTTGAGCAGAGGCTTCTAATTTGCACGCTGTTTGTCAGCACAGGTAAGAAATGTCACTGACCCAAATAAGGGTCTAAAAACTACTTCCTATTTATGTAGCTGCACTGACTGCAATCTTCAGTCAATTTGATTATGCATTTTGTAAACAATGCAAAATGCATATCAGATTTGAAAATGAATCTTTATAATCTGGACCAACTGGTACACCCCTCACCGAGATGAGACTTTGTAGGTTAGAAATGAAATGCTCCACCTTCATTTTTGGTTAGCCACCTGAGACAGAGTCTTTTAAAAAAAATGTAGTAAGGCCTTTGAATCTGTGAATTAGAGGCTTGACACCTGGTTCGTGATTCTTTTAACTAACATGTCACTACTCAGGAGACTTCAACAAACTCAATGGACATCAAGCAAAAATATGATTTCTCTTGTCCAAACACATCCCTTTGGAGTGGGCAATAGCCAGAGTCACAATCACACTATTTACCCCCACCACCAGGCCCCAGCAATTCCAATGGAGATATTCCTCAAGACCACCAGCAAGGCAGATGGCTAAGATACTGAAGCCTGTTGTATGTTGTGTAACCCACTCATGGAGGTGAGATTAGTTCTGGCAGCTCCCACACCTCCCAGAATCATGTGAAAATCGAGCACCTAAGAGATGATTCACATTGATGCCTAGTTCTCTTCCTTCAGGCAAGGGCTGTCTTTGCAACACTGTCCCTGGGTCTGAAAGTGGGCCCAGAATAGTGTCATCCATGTGCATGTTACAGGTCTAAGCATCATGGAACGGCCAGATATCTCTCTGTGTTTTAAAACAAAACTTAAAACTTTAAATCAGCAGCATGTTCTTGAGCATTTTAAATCATTTAAGTTCTAGGTTCTCAAGTTAAGGCCTAGGTCTTTAGCCACTTTATGTAAACGCGGGAGAGCCATGAAGTTGTCAAGATGAACATCTTGTCGTACATATAGAGACATGTGCTTTGAATTGTATTTCAATTGACAGCTTGAATGAATTGCAAAAGTACGTTTTTATCTTTCTTTCATCACAATCTAGACCAAAGGACCTCTTTTGTTGTTCTGATATATCAACCAGCATACAACACAGTGTTTCTTTTAATGTTGATGTAAAAGCATTTCACAAAGGGTTGTGGTTGAAATGTCGAAGGAATTAAATGAGACATTTACTGTGTTAAACTGTTAATAACTGTGTGGGAAATCGTGTATTCTTTTACTGTACACTTTCTACTGATTGATCTGCTTTTCTTCGATGTTATTTCTGTCTCCTAATTAAAAACAACCTCGTACTTTTTGGCCAGAAACATACGGTGTATCAACATGTCATTTTTTGTTAATTTTGGAGACAGGGAGAAATACAGAAATAACTGGGCCATACTACCCTGGTATACATTCGACTGATGAAAGGCTTCAGTGTTTCCTCTGGACGTGCTGCATCGCACATACTTTGCATAATAGCTGTAGTTTCAATTCACAGGAATTGCAGCTTATAGGAACTGACTTCAACATTGAAGAAGGGAAGAAAATGACAGGAGAAAGCATAAACTGTAACAACGTGACAGAGCCATCATTTATTGAGACACTTGGTTTGATATTTACAGAGAGGTGGGGGATAGAAGGAAGAGTGGCGGGGGCTGTTGAGGGTCCGCCAAATTTAACAGCAAGAGTTCATTATAATTTTTTTTCTTCTGTTTTCTCTTGGCATCCAAGCAAATTGTCGGGGTGGTGGACTGAACGCTATAGCTTGAGGTCCCTGAGAGCAATCCCTAACAATTGGGAGGGAGGAAGCTACATCTTGGGATCAATATAGTGAACATATTATGTGTGGCAGGGGAGAAAGAGAAACCGCGAGTGAGCTGTGGGAGCAGAATTGTTAGAGACTGAGGGGAGGGAGCGATCTCCTGCTTTTCCTGGCCCCAAAGGAATGCTGTAAAAATTACCTTCTGGAGATGGCAGCTCCCACCTCCATTTTGCTACCAGATTGCCCAAGTTCTGAGAAGCCCAGATGGCAACTGTTACATTTAAATCAGGCTCCATTTACATGGTGATGTAGATATTTTTATAAAATGTGCCACCTCTCAAGAGAGGGCATTCTGTCCACTGCCATAAAAATGCCAACGGGCGTGTACATGATGAGTTGAGGCCATGTTCCCCACTTCAACACTTTTAAACACCCTTTACACAGTCCTGACTGGAAGAACATGGACGTGCAGCTCCATACTTGAACACTTTCAGTTCTTTCAACTATCAGTTTTGATTGAAATTCTTTTTGTTTAGAAAAACCTCTTATGCCCATTTGGGTGATCATGTCAGTCTGTACTGGCACAGGATACTGAGTTTTTCGTCATGTCCAGGAAATCAGAGTTCCATGGAAAGAAGAGCAGAGACACATTATGATATGTTCCTGTGCCCAATGCACTGCCAAAGCATGCCCTGGTGTTTGCTTGTTCAATTCACTGGGCATTTTAAGTCCCAATAGAAGAAAATCTATCTTTGCTCCTTTACGGCTGCTTGTTTCAACTTCAGATACTTCCAGGTTAAGTGTACTGTTTATTTTCTCACCTTCTTCCAATGATTTGGCCTCACTATAACTTCAGAAGCACATAGCCACTTCTGTTCACATTACATTTCATAGCCCATTTAGTCTGAGTGAGACTGGCAATCACTAAAATATGGAGAGTTTTTTGTTGTAACGGGGGATTTTCAACTTGCCTCCCAAGCGTACAACAAGCATTTTATATTGATTCCTTGTTCAATGGTCTGATTTTTCATTTCATTCAAATCAATGGAAATAAAAATTGGCAGCCCCTGTCATGGACAACATAATTCACAATGTTCCAGTTTTATAGTCAGATGGTAAGTTGAAAACCTGCCTCATTGTCTTGCTGTTTTTCAGAATTGCATTGCATTCACCTGTTTAGGTTTATAAGGACCCGTAGTGATCAGGACTTCTTTTGCTGAAAGAACTCTTTGATTCCTTTTCTTGGAGGTAAATTTGAACTGAACATCAAAAGCAAACCATCGCCTTTCCTTTCCCATGTAACTTGACTCAATTTTCAGGCACACCTCTACCCAGTGATACTCACCCAAAACAGTTTGATGGTTGCTTAAGTATGTAAATGAGGGAGGGGCCATTAAGGCCTGTGACTCTGGTTACAATTTTCATAAAAGGACTGAACATGAGTCATGCACATTAAACTGAATTATACTAGACACTGGTGAAATTGGCAGCAGTCCATAATAAAGGACTACACCAGTCTGCTCAGGAAAAGAAATTTTTCTGTGATGTTTTTGAGAGGTTAGAAGGAGCCTTCTTATCAGCCTGTCCACCCACAGGCCCAGGAATTGTGCTCGTCCCCCTCCCTCCAACCACTAACTGGGTCAGCCTGCTTCTAGCCAGCTGAATGAGGCCAGAAAACAAAAAAAGAAACAAAATGGTTTGGGCCTTTCATTGTAGCTTTGGGCAGGCAGGGTGGATGCTCTGTCTGCCCACTTCACAGGCACTTTGTGCCCAGATTGAGAATCTCGCCAAGTTTGTTAAATCTCTGAGATTCCACATTGGCAGATAATGAATAGTTACTTTCTGTCAGCGAGAACTGAAAAATCGGGGGCAAGGTTACCCTGGGTTGTTCTTGCAGCCATACCAGAGATTACTTAATGGACAATATTGGCAATTGCTTTTGAGAAGGTTTGCCTGTTCACTCTTCAAGGAAAAATAATCAAGAATAATTCATGCTACAAAAAGCAATAACCCTATCTTGGAACTCAACTGATAGCTATAATTATTTGAGCTTTGCACTCGAGATGATGTATGCAGCCATCTGAACATTGTCTGTTAGATTACTGCTTTATAATAACTCTCACGGAGCCATTTTCCTATACATGTCATTGATTCCTTACCAAAAAGCAGTTTACAAGCTGCACAAATCCAGTAAGAGGGTTATAAACACTATTTACCCTGTAAAGTGTCAGTTTCAGCGTCACTCTAACTTGAGAATGTTCCTGTTTACTCAGTAGTGTAAGGTTAATAAGTAGCTATATGCAATAGAAATACTCTTCCGCCCCGCTGAAAGTGTGTCCCAACTATTTGCAGTTCTGCAGCACATCCATCAAATATTCCATGCAGTTTGGAATCTGTCAGTTCTTCACTGGTAAGTAATGTGTTGGAATTCTACACCCACTTTCATTCATGCAGCATCTTTAATTCAGAAACAAATTTCAGGATAGTTTGAAGAGGCATCATCAGACATTGAATTGCAGGATATTTACAGATCAGAAACACACCATTTCACCCAATTGGTCCACATCAACATCTATGCATCACATAATCCTCCTCTTACCTATTTCACTGTGCCCTACTATCATCTGCTTTTATTCCTTTCTCCCTCATGTACATATTTAGTGTCTTCCTAACTACTAGGGACTAAGATAATGTTAGAAGGGATAAATAAAATAAAACAATCGAAGAGCAGGTTTTAAGGAAAGAGCCTGTGCTGAGACAATGGTTTAAGTTGTGATTCCTTCACTTGGTGCTACAGGAAAATTCAGGTCCCCTTTGTGTTCAGACCAGCTCTCCCACCTCCCCTTCTGATTGCCACCCACAAGGACCCTTCACCTATTCTGGGCGGGAAGTGAACCAGCAGTGCATGAAGCTTGTCTTAATTGATGCAGGAAACTGGTAGAAAAAAGAAAGCATTTTCCACCAGTATTGGCCTGACAATTAAAGTTTCTTCTATCTGGTGTGGAATTCCTAGCCTGTAATGTTGTATCCTTTGAGGAGTAGAAAGAGGGGACAACTGACAGACAAAATTAAGTAAAACTAATCAATATAGCTGCAAATTAACATCCGGTCTAAATTGAACTCATAGCAAACTCTGTTTTATTGATATTTGTACCCACCTCTTCCCAGAAATGAAGCATGAATCAGACACAATCTAAATATTGACTTCAGTCGAGGGTTGTAATGTCTTTCTTTTGATCAAAGGTCACAGTACCAGCAGAAATACTATTTGCATCCGAGACAATAGATTTGCTTTTTATTAGCTCAGTCTGATTTTTTCTCCCCCTCTTACCAGCTCTTGGTATAGTTCCACAGGTGGCAACAATGCAATTCTCATGATGGTCTTTTTCCTCTCACATCGTGAACGTTGGGACCATTTGATCGTGCTTAAAGTGCAAGGTGAGATAATCATTACAGTGGAATTAGTTCTCTTTCTCTGCTAACAAATTTGCATTAGTTATTTTTACAGCAATAATTGTTTGGATGGAAATGCAACACTGTCCTAACGTCTCCCTGGCTTGCCGTAGTCACATGCCATACACTCTTATTGCCAGTAGCCATCTTACAAACAAACAGTCTTATTAAAGGCAGTGCACAAGCAAAATTGTACCTGTTGAACACTTAAGACAGTGTTCAGAAGTGGAGCTGAAAGTGACTCTTGAAGTACGACATCGAGGCATAGCTACTAAAAAGGGCAACACAGAAGTAATCAAAGCTACTGAAAGATGCTAAAAGCCATGTAAAAGAAACTTTCATCATTCCTGTCAATTGTCCCAAACATGCTAGACAACAAGAAATTGGCACGCATGCATGCTGGATGGGAGTTGCAGATGAGGGCTGTCTTCTTCCATCAGGCCTACCATAGGATATCAAGAAACCAGATGCTGCCAGTCTGGTATGGATTTGCCACCTTTGTCAGTCCATGGTCCAGAGGAATGCCCAAAAATGCAGAAAGAGGTTCAATGACCTTCCCTGCTCCACAAGGATAAATGTCACCAACTTCTTTTTGCTACCTCATGCTTAATCTATCTCTTCGACTGCACACATCTTCCTCCAAGGCTCATAGCCTGCCACTCTCACTGTCCCATTCAACATCTCCCCTCAATTGCTTTCACCCACCCAATCCCCCTACACCACAAATCCTGAATGGTCTCTGTGCTGCCAACTAATGCATCCAGGATACCTCAACACCTTTCCCCCACCTGAACCCAAAATCCTAAGTCCTTTTGTGCTTCAGATTTCCAAAGCCTTTCTCCCATTTAGTAAATAATCTATGCCTCTATCCTTTCCACCAAAGTGTGTAACCTCACACTTTCCCATATTGTATTCCATCTGCCACTTCTTTGTCCACTCTCCTAGCCTGACCAAATCCTTCTCCAGCCTCTCCGCTTCCTCAGCACTACCTTTCCTTTCAACGATCTTTATGTCATCTGCAAACTTAGCAATAATGCCCTCAGTTCCTTTGTCCAGATTGTTAATGAATAACATAAATACTTGTGGTCCCAATTCTGACCTCTGTGGAACTCCTCTAGTCACTGGCTGGCATCCTGAAAATGACCCTACCATGTTCAGTCTCTGCCTTATTCCAGTCAGGCAAACCTCTATCTGCACCAATGCCTTGTTCCTAACACCATGGGTTCTTAACTTATTTCACAGCGTCCTGTGCAGCACCTTGTCAAAGACGCTAATAATACCAGCAAACATTGGAGAAAAAGTGGACAACCCAATTGTCTGCCAAGCATGCCAAGAGACTGATGAAAGAACTAATGAGAACAATGAATAGATTTGGTCATGCATGAGAACAGTTGTGTTCAATTGGTAACTCAGCTAAATTACAGTTTATACGATAGTACATGAAAATTATTTTCTCAATGTAAAGCAGGATTTTTCAGTGGAATTCCAATACAGTGTCGATGTCTTTCCTGGCTTGCATCAGTCTTGTGACCTGTACCTTGATACACCCACTCCAGGCAGACATCTTACAAACAGTTTGATTAAAGACAGAATACAGGTCACATTGTACTCATTGAATACATAACAGCCAACAGATGCAGACAATCTGGCCTACATTTTGCTCCACTGTCTGGAACCTAAGTTTGGAACTCCCAGCCTTGATTAGTTAACTTAGCACAAACTAGGCAACATACCAGAAATATTTCTGGTCCGAGGAGCTAAGTGCTGCTTAGTGCTTCGACCAACTGAGCCAATGGGGGAAATAGCAAAAAAGAAAAAGAAACAAGCTAAGTGCCCTGAGATGCATCCTGTTTCAAAGAATGAGATAGGACCCTGTACCTGCGTGCAAAGCTTCCTGGCAGTGGAAGTGCAATGAGAAGTCTCAGTGAGCTCCAAAGTATGGTTTTGAAGTGATATCTGAGATGTGCCATGATGACGTCGCGTTTAGTTAATGCCAGGCTCCATGGACCAAAGGTGCAGGCAGTTGCTACCCATAGAGTGTGCCTTCAGGTGTTGTGGCATGGTGGCTGAGAAAGATATCCAGAGAAGACACTAGTTTGTTGCAGGATCTAGATAACCGCTTTGACTTTCAAGTCAGAAATTATTGCCATTTATTTTCTTTTCTTTGTTGGGCAAAATAGCAAGCTTTAAATAAATGAGACAACAAGGTGCAGAGCTGGATGAACACAGCAGGTCAAGCAGCATCATAGCAGCAGGAAGGCTGACGTTTCGGGCCTAGACCCTTCATCAGCCTTCCTGCT